>NC_088389.1:30690530-30993560 GCF_037993035.2 Macaca fascicularis
CTATGGTGAAAAAGGAAATATCCTCAGATGAAATCTGGAAAGATGCTTTCTGAGAAACCGCTTAGTGTTCTGTTAATTCATCTCACAGAGTTACATCTGTATTTCGTGGATCTCTTTGCTAGCCTTATTTCTGTGGTATCTGAGAACAGATATTTCGGATCCCTTTGAAGACTATATGGCCAAAGGAAATATCCTCCGATAATAAAAGAGAAAGAAGCTTTCTGAGAAACTTCTTTGTGGTCTGTGAAATCATCTTACAGAGTTACAGCTTTCCCCTCAAGAAGCCTTTCGCTAAGACAGTTCTTGTGGAATTGGCAAAGTGATATTTGGAAGCCCATAGAGGGCTATGGTGAAAAAGGAAATATCCTCAGATGAAATCTGGAAAGAAGCTTTCTGAGAACTGCTTAGTGTTCTGTTAATTCATCTCACAGAGTTACATCTCTATTTCGTGGATCTCTTTGCTAGCCTTATTTCTGTGGAATCTGAGAACAGATATATCGGATCCCTTTGAAGACTATAGGGCCAAAGGAAATATCCACCGATAACAAAGACAACGAAACTTTTTGAGAAACTTCTTTGTGTTCTGTGAAATCATCTCACAGAGTTACAGCTTTCCCCTCAAGAAGCCTTTCGCTAAGCCAGTTCTTGTGGAATTGGCAAAGTGATACTGGGAAGCCCTTAGAGGGCTATGGTGAAAAAGGAAATATCCTCAGTTGAAATCTGGAAAGAAGCTTTCTGAGAAACTGCTTAGTGTTCTGTTAATTCATCTCACAGAGTTATATCTGTATTTCCTGGATCTCTTTGCTAGCCTTATTTCTGGGGAATCTGAGAACAGATATTTCGGATCCCTTTGAAGACTATAGGTCCAAAGGAAATATCCTCAGATAACAAAGAGAAAGAAGCTTTCTGAGAAACTTCTTTGTGTTCTGTGAAATCATCTAAAAGAGTTACAGCTTTCCACTCAAGAAGCCTTTCGCTAGGACAGTTCTTGTGGAATTGGCAAAGTGATATTTGGAAGCCCATAGAGGGCTACGGTGAAAAAGGAAATATCCTCAGATGAAATCTGGAAAGAAGCTTTCTGAGAAACTGCTTAGTGTTCTGTTAAATCGTCTCACATAGTTACATCTGTATTTCGTGGATCTCTTTGCTACCCTTATTTCTGTGGAATCTGAGAACAGATATATCTGATCCCTTTGTAGACTATAGGGCCAAAGGAAATATCCTCCGATAGCAAAGAGAAAGAAGCTTTCTGAGAAACTTCTTTGTGTTCTGTGAAATCATCTCACAGAGGTACAGCTTTCCCCTCAAGAAGCCTTTCGCTAAGACAGTTCTTGTGGAATTGGAAAAGTGATATTTGGATGCCCATAGAGGGCTATGGTGAAAAAGGAAATATCCTCAGATGAAATCTGGAAAGAAGCTTTCTGAGAAACTTCTTAGTGTTCTGTTAATTCATCTCACAGAGTTACATCTGTATTTCGTGAATCTCTTTGCTAGCCTTTTTTCTGTGCCATATGAGAACAGATATTTCGGATCCCTTTGGAGACTATTGGGCCAAAGGAAATATAGTCCGATAACATAGAGAAAGAAGCTTTCTGAGAAACTTCTTTGTGTTCTGTGAAACCATCGAACAGAGTTACAGCTTTCCCCTCAAGGAGCCTTAGGCTAAGACAGTTCTTGTGGAATTGGCGAAGTGATATTTGGAAGCCCGTAGAGGGCTACGGTGAAAAAGGAAACATCCTCAGATGAAATCGGGAAAGATGCTTTCTGAGAAACTGCTTAGTGTTCTGTTAATTCATCTCACAGAGTTACATCTGTATTTCGTGGATCTCTTTGCTAGCCTTATTTCTGTGGAAGCTGAGAACAGATATTTCGGATCCCTTTGAAGACTATAGGGCCAAAGGAAACATCCACCGATAACAAAGAGAAAGAAGCTTTCTGAGAAACTTCTTTGTGTTCTGTGAAATCATCTCACAGAGTTACTGCTTTCCCCTCAAGAAGCCTTTCGCTAAGATAGTTCTTGTTGAATTGGCATAGTTATATTTTGAAGCCCATAGAGGGCTATGGTGAAAAAGGAAATATCCTCAGATGAAATCTGGAAAGAAGCTTTCTGAAGAAATGCTTAGTGTTCTGTTAATTCATCTCACAGAGTTACATCTGTATTTCGTGGATCTCTTTGCTAGCCTTATTTCTGTGGAAGCTGAGAACAGATATTTCGGAACCCTTTGAAGACTATAGGGCCAAAGGAAACATCCACCGATAACAAAGAGAAAGAAGCTTTCTGAGAAACTTCTTTGTGTTCTGTGAAATCATCTCACAGAGTTACAGCTTTCCCTTCAAGAAGCCTTTCGCTAAGACAGTTCTTGTGGAATTGGCAAAGTGATATTTGAAGGCCATAGAGGGCTATGGTGAAAAAGGAAATATCCTCAGATGAAATCTGGAAAGAAGCTTTCTGAAGAACTGCTTAGTGTTCTGTTAATTCATCTCACACATTTACATCTGTATTTCGTGGATCTCCTTGCTAGCCTTATTTCTGTGGAATCTGAGAAGAGATATTTCGGATCCCTTTGAAGACTATAGCGCCAAAGGAAGTATCCTCCGATAACAAAGAGAAAGAAGCTTTCTGAGAAACTTCTTTGTGTTCTGTGAAATCATTTCACTGAAGTACAGCTTTCCATAGAAGAAGCCATTCGCTAAGCCAGTTCTTGTGGAATTGGCAAAGTGATATTTGGAAGCCCATAGAGGGCTCTGGTGAAAAAGGAAATATCCTCAGATGAAATCTGGAAAGAAGCTTTCTGAGAAACTGCTAAGTGTTCTGTTAATTCATCTCACACATTTACCTCTGTATTTCATGGATCTCTTTGCTAGCCTTATTTCTGTGGAATCTGAGAAGAGATATTTCGGATCCCTTTGGAGACTATAGGGCCAAAGGAAATATCCTCCGATAACAAAGAGAAAGAAGCTTTCTGGGAAACTTCTTTGTGTTCTGTGAAATCATCTCACAGAGTTACAGCTTTCTCCTCTAGAAGCCATTCGCTAAGACAGTTCTTGTGGAATTGGTAAAGTGATATTGGGAAGCCCATAGAGGGCTATGGTGAAAAAGGAAATATCCCCAGACGAAATCTGGAAAGAAGCTTTCTGAGAAAATGCTTAGTGTTCTGTTAATTCATCTCACAGAGTTACAACTGTATTTCGTGGATCTCTTTGCTAGCCTTTTTTCTGTGGAATCTGAGAACAGATATTTCGGATCCCTTTGAAAACGATAGGGCCAAAGGAAATATCCTCCGATAACAAAGAGAAAGAAGCTTTCTGAGAAACTTCTTTGTGTTCTGTGAAATCATCTCACAGAGTTACAGCTTTCCCCTCAAGAAGCCTTTCGCTAAGACAGTTCTTGTGGAATTGGCAAAGTGATATTTGGAAGCCCATAGAGGGCTATGGTGAAAAAGGAAATATGCTCAGACGAAATCTGGAAAGAAGCTTTCTGAGAAACTGCTTAGTGTTCTGTTAATTCATCTCACAGAGTTACATCTGTATTTCGTGGATCTCTTTGCTAGCCTTATTTCTGTGAAATCTGAGAACAGACATTTCGGATCCCTTTGAAGACCATAGGGCCAAAGGAAATATCCTCCGATAACAAAGAGAAAGAAGCTTTCTCAGAAACTTCTTTGTGGTCTGTGAAATCATCTCACAGAGTTATAGCTTTCCCCTCAAGAAGACTTTCGCTAAGACAGTTCTTGTGGAATTGGCAAAGTGATATTTGAAGGCCATAGAGGGCTAGGGTGAAAAAGGAAATATCCTCAGATGAAATCTGGAAAGAAGCTTTCTGAAGAACTGCTTAGTGTTCTGTTAATTCATCTCACATATTTACATCTGTATTTCGTGGATCTCTTTGCTAGCCTTATTTCTGTGGAATCTGAGAAGAGATATTTCGGATCCCTTTGAAGACTATATCGCCAAAGGAAGTATCCTCCGAAAAACAAAGAGAAAGAAGCTTTCTGAGAAACTTCTTTGTGTTCTGTGAAATCATCTCACAGAAGTACAGCTTTCCATAGAAGAAGCCATTCGCTAAGCCAGTTCTTGTGGAATTGGCAAAGTGATATTTGGAAGCCCATAGAGGGCTATGGTGAAAAAGGAAATATCCTCAGATGAAATCTGGAAAGAAGCTTTCTGAGAATCTGTTTAGTGTTCTGTTAATTCATCTCACAGAGTTACATCTGTATTTCGTGGATCTCTTTGCTAGCCTTATTTCTGTGGAATCTGAGAACAGATATTTCGGATCCCTTTGAAGACTACAAGGCCAAAGGAAATATCTTCCGAAAACAAAGAGAAAGAAGCTTTCTGAGAAACTTCTTTGTGTTCTGTGAAATCAACTCACGGAGTTACAGCTTTGCCCTCAAGAAGCCTTTCGCTAAGACAGTTCTTGTGGAATTGGCAAAGTGATATTTGGATGCCCATAGAGGGCTATGGTGAAAAAGGAAATATCCTCAGATGAAATCTGGAAGAACGTTTTCTGAGAAACTGCTTAGTGTTCTGTTAATTCATCTCACAGAGTTACAACTGTATTTCGTGGATCTCTTTGCTAGCCTTATTTCTGTGGAATCTGAGAACAGATATTTCGGATCCCTTTGGAGACTAAAGGGCCAAAGGAAATATCCTCCGATAACAAAGAGAAAGAAGCTTTCTGAGAAACTTCTTTGTGTTCTGTGAAATCATCTCACAGAGTTACAGCTTTTCCCTCAACAAGCCTTTCGCTAAGACAGTACTTTGGAATTGGCAAAGTGATATTTGGAAGCCCATAGAGGGCTATGGTGAAAAAGGAAATATCCTCAGATGAAATCTGGAAAGAAGCTTTCTGAGAAACTGCTTAGTGTTCTGTTAATTCATCTCACAGAGTTACATCTGTATTTCGTGGATCTCTTTGCTAGCCTTATTTCTGTGGAATCTGAGAACAGATATATCTGATCCCTTTGTAGACTATAGGGCCAAAGGAAATATCCTCCGATAGCAAAGAGAAAGAAGCTTTCTGAGAAACTTCTTTGTGTTCTGTGAAATCATCTCACAGAGGTACAGCTTTCCCCTCAAGAAGCCTTTCGCTAAGACAGTTCTTGTGGAATTGGAAAAGTGATATTTGGATGCCCATAGAGGGCTATGGTGAAAAAGGAAATATCCTCAGATGAAATCTGGAAAGAAGCTTTCTGAGAAACTTCTTAGTGTTCTGTTAATTCATCTCACAGAGTTACATCTGTATTTCGTGAATCTCTTTGCTAGCCTTTTTTCTGTGCCATATGAGAACAGATATTTCGGATCCCTTTGGAGACTATTGGGCCAAAGGAAATATAGTCCGATAACATAGAGAAAGAAGCTTTCTGAGAAACTTCTTTGTGTTCTGTGAAACCATCGAACAGAGTTACAGCTTTCCCCTCAAGGAGCCTTAGGCTAAGACAGTTCTTGTGGAATTGGCGAAGTGATATTTGGAAGCCCGTAGAGGGCTACGGTGAAAAAGGAAACATCCTCAGATGAAATCGGGAAAGATGCTTTCTGAGAAACTGCTTAGTGTTCTGTTAATTCATCTCACAGAGTTACATCTGTATTTCGTGGATCTCTTTGCTAGCCTTATTTCTGTGGAAGCTGAGAACAGATATTTCGGATCCCTTTGAAGACTATAGGGCCAAAGGAAACATCCACCGATAACAAAGAGAAAGAAGCTTTCTGAGAAACTTCTTTGTGTTCTGTGAAATCATCTCACAGAGTTACTGCTTTCCCCTCAAGAAGCCTTTCGCTAAGATAGTTCTTGTTGAATTGGCATAGTTATATTTTGAAGCCCATAGAGGGTTATGGTGAAAAAGGAAATATCCTCAGATGAAATCTGGAAAGAAGCTTTCTGAAGAAATGCTTAGTGTTCTGTTAATTCATCTCACAGACTTACATCTGTATTTCGTGGATCTCTTTGCTAGCCTTATTTCTGTGGAAGCTGAGAACAGATATTTCGGAACCCTTTGAAGACTATAGGGCCAAAGGAAACATCCACCGATAACAAAGAGAAAGAAGCTTTCTGAGAAACTTCTTTGTGTTCTGTGAAATCATCTCACAGAGTTACAGCTTTCCCCTCAAGAAGCCTTTCGCTAAGACAGTTCTTGTGGAATTGGCAAAGTGATATTTGAAGGCCATAGAGGGCTATGGTGAAAAAGGAAATATCCTCAGATGAAATCTGGAAAGAAGCTTTCTGAAGAACTGCTTAGTGTTCTGTTAATTCATCTCACACATTTACATCTGTATTTCGTGGATCTCCTTGCTAGCCTTATTTCTGTGGAATCTGAGAAGAGATATTTCGGATCCCTTTGAAGACTATAGCGCCAAAGGAAGTATCCTCCGATAACAAAGAGAAAGAAGCTTTCTGAGAAACTTCTTTGTGTTCTGTGAAATCATTTCACTGAAGTACAGCTTTCCATAGAAGAAGCCATTCGCTAAGCCAGTTCTTGTGGAATTGGCAAAGTGATATTTGGAAGCCCATAGAGGGCTATGGTGAAAAAGGAAATATCCTCAGATGAAATCTTGAAAGAAGCTTTCTGAGAAACTGCTAAGTGTTCTGTTAATTCATCTCACACATTTACCTCTGTATTTCATGGATCTCTTTGCTAGCCTTATTTCTGTGGAATCTGAGAAGAGATATTTCGGATCCCTTTGGAGACTATAGGGCCAAAGGAAATATCCTCCGATAACAAAGAGAAAGAAGCTTTCTGGGAAACTTCTTTGTGTTCTGTGAAATCATCTCACAGAGTTACAGCTTTCTCCTCTAGAAGCCATTCGCTAAGACAGTTCTTGTGGAATTTGTAAAGTGATATTGGGAAGCCCATAGAGGGCTATGGTGAAAAAGGAAATATCCCCAGACGAAATCTGGAAAGAAGCTTTCTGAGAAAATGCTTAGTGTTCTGTTAATTCATCTCACAGAGTTACAACTGTATTTCGTGGATCTCTTTGCTAGCCTTTTTTCTGTGGAATCTGAGAACAGATATTTCGGATCCCTTTGAAAACGTTAGGGCCAAAGGAAATATCCTCCGATAACAAAGAGAAAGAAGCTTTCTGAGAAACTTCTTTGTGTTCTGTGAAATCATCTCACAGAGTTACAGCTTTCCCCTCAAGAAGCCTTTCGCTAAGACAGTTCTTGTGGAATTGGCAAAGTGATATTTGGAAGCCCATAGAGGGCTATGGTGAAAAAGGAAATATGCTCAGACGAAATCTGGAAAGAAGCTTTCTGAGAAACTGCTTAGTGTTCTGTTAATTCATCTCACAGAGTTACATCTGTATTTCGTGGATCTCTTTGCTAGCCTTATTTCTGTGAAATCTGAGAACAGACATTTCGGATCCCTTTGAAGACCATAGGGCCAAAGGAAATATCCTCCGATAACAAAGAGAAAGAAGCTTTCTCAGAAACTTCTTTGTGGTCTGTGAAATCATCTCACAGAGTTATAGCTTTCCCCTCAAGAAGACTTTCGCTAAGACAGTTCTTGTGGAATTGGCAAAGTGATATTTGAAGGCCATAGAGGGCTAGGGTGAAAAAGGAAATATCCTCAGATGAAATCTGGAAAGAAGCTTTCTGAAGAACTGCTTAGTGTTCTGTTAATTCATCTCACAGAGTTACATCTGTATTTCCTGGATCTCTTTGCTAGCCTTATTTCTGTGGAATCTGAGAACAGATATTTCGGATCCCTTTGAAGACTACAAGGCCAAAGGAAATATCTTCCGAAAACAAAGAGAAAGAAGCTTTCTGAGAAACTTCTTTGTGTTCTGTGAAATCAACTCACGGAGTTACAGCTTTGCCCTCAAGAAGCCTTTCGCTAAGACAGTTCTTGTGGAATTGGCAAAGTGATATTTGGATGCCCATAGAGGGCTATGGTGAAAAAGGAAATATCCTCAGATGAAATCTGGAAGAAAGTTTTCTGAGAAACTGCTTAGTGTTCTGTTAATTCATCCCACAGAGTTACATCTGTATTTCGTGGATCTCCTTGCTAGCCTTATTTCTGTGGAATCTGAGAACAGATATTTCGGATCACTTTGAAGACGATAGGGCCAAAGGAAATATCCTCCGATAACAAAGAGAAAGAAGCTTTCTGAGAAACTTCTTTGTGTTCTGTGAAATCATCTCACAGCGTTACAGCTTTCCCCTGAAGAATCCTTTCGCTAAGACAGTTCTTGTGGAATTGGCAAAGTGATATTTGGATGCCCATAGAAGCTATGGTGAAATGGGAAATATCCTCAGATGAAATCTGGAAAGAAGATTTCTGAGAAACAGCTTAGTGTTCTGTTAATTCATCTCACAGAGTTACATCTGTATTTCGTGGATCTCTTTGCTAGCCTTATTTCTGTGGAATCTGAGAACAGATATTTCGGATCCCTTTGAAGACTATAGGGCCAAAGGAAATATCCTCCGATAACAAAGAGAAAGAAGCTTTCTGAGAAACTTCTTTGTGTTCTGTGAAATCATCTCACAGAGTTACAGCTTTCCCCTCAAGAAACCTTTCGCTAAGACAGTTCTTATGGAATTGGCAAAGTGATATTTAGAAGCCCTTAGAGGGCTAGGTTGAAAAAGGAAATATCCTCAGATGAAATCTGGAAAGAAGCTTTCTGAGAAACTGCTTAGTGTTCTGTTAATTCATCTCACAGAGTTAAATCTGTATTTCGTGGATCTCTTTGCTAACCTTATTTCTGTGGAATCTGAGAACAGATATTTCGGATCCCTTTGAAGACGATAGGGCCAAAGGAAATATCCTCCGATAACAAAGAGAAAGAAGCTTTCTGAGAAACTTCTTTGTGTTCTGTGAAATCATCTCACAGAAGAACAGCTTTCCATAGAAGAAGCCATTCGCTAAGCCAGTTCTTGTGGAATTGGCAAAGTGATATTTGGAAGCCCATAGAGGGCTATGGTGAAAAAGGAAATATCCTCAGATGAAATCTGGAAAGAAGCTTTCTGAGAAACTGCTAAGTGTTCTGTTCATTCATCTCACACATTTACCTCTGTATTTCATGGATCTCTTTGCTAGCCTTATTTCTGTGGAATCTGAGAAGAGATATTTCGGATCCCTTTGGAGACTATAGGGCCAAAGGAAATATCCTCCGATAACAAAGAGAAAGAAGCTTTCTGGGAAACTTCTTTGTGTTCTGTGAAATCATCTCACAGAGTTACAGCTTTCTCCTCTAGAAGCCATTCGCTAAGACAGTTCTTGTGGAATTGGTAAAGTGATATTGGGAAGCCCATAGAGGGCTATGGTGAAAAAGGAAATATCCCCAGACGAAATCTGGAAAGAAGCTTTCTGAGAAAATGCTTAGTGTTCTGTTAATTCATCTCACAGAGTTACAACTGTATTTCGTGGATCTCTTTGCTAGCCTTTTTTCTGTGGAATCTGAGAACAGATATTTCGGATCCCTTTGAAAACGATAGGGCCAAAGGAAATATCCTCCGATAACAAAGAGAAAGAAGCTTTCTGAGAAACTTCTTTGTGTTCTGTGAAATCATCTCACAGAGTTACAGCTTTCCCCTCAAGAAGCCTTTCGCTAAGACAGTTCTTGTGGAATTGGCAAAGTGATATTTGGAAGCCCATAGAGGGCTATGGTGAAAAAGGAAATATGCTCAGACGAAATCTGGAAAGAAGCTTTCTGAGAAACTGTTTAGTGTTCTGTTAATTCATCTCACAGAGTTACATCTGTATTTCGTGGATCTCTTTGCTAGCCTTATTTCTGTGAAATCTGAGAACAGACATTTCGGATCCCTTTGAAGACCATAAGGCCAAAGGAAATATCCTCCGATAACAAAGAGAAAGAAGCTTTCTCAGAAACTTCTTTGTGGTCTGTGAAATCATCTCACAGAGTTATAGCTTTCCCCTCAAGAAGACTTTCGCTAAGACAGTTCTTGTGGAATTGGCAAAGTGATATTTGAAGGCCATAGAGGGCTAGGGTGAAAAAGGAAATATCCTCAGATGAAATCTGGAAAGAAGCTTTCTGAAGAACTGCTTAGTGTTCTGTTAATTCATCTCACATATTTACATCTGTATTTCGTGGATCTCTTTGCTAGCCTTATTTCTGTGGAATCTGAGAAGAGATATTTCGGATCCCTTTGAAGACTATATCGCCAAAGGAAGTATCCTCCGAAAAACAAAGAGAAAGAAGCTTTCTGAGAAACTTCTTTGTGTTCTGTGAAATCATCTCACAGAAGTACAGCTTTCCATAGAAGAAGCCATTCGCTAAGCCAGTTCTTGTGGAATTGGCAAAGTGATATTTGGAAGCCCATAGAGGGCTATGGTGAAAAAGGAAATATCCTCAGATGAAATCTGGAAAGAATCTTTCTGAGAATCTGTTTAGTGTTCTGTTAATTCATCTCACAGAGTTACATCTGTATTTCGTGGATCTCTTTGCTAGCCTTATTTCTGTGGAATCTGAGAACAGATATTTCGGATCCCTTTGAAGACTACAAGGCCAAAGGAAATATCTTCCGAAAACAAAGAGAAAGAAGCTTTCTGAGAAACTTCTTTGTGTTCTGTGAAATCAACTCACGGAGTTACAGCTTTGCCCTCAAGAAGCCTTTCGCTAAGACAGTTCTTGTGGAATTGGCAAAGTGATATTTGGATGCCCATAGAGGGCTATGGTGAAAAAGGAAATATCCTCAGATGAAATCTGGAAGAAAGTTTTCTGAGAAACTGCTTAGTGTTCTGTTAATTCATCCCACAGAGTTACATCTGTATTTCGTGGATCTCCTTGCTAGCCTTATTTCTGTGGAATCTGAGAACAGATATTTCGGATCACTTTGAAGACGATAGGGCCAAAGGAAATATCCTCCGATAACAAAGAGAAAGAAGCTTTCTGAGAAACTTCTTTGTGTTCTGTGAAATCATCTCACAGCGTTACAGCTTTCCCCTGAAGAATCCTTTCGCTAAGACAGTTCTTGTGGAATTGGCAAAGTGATATTTGGATGCCCATAGAAGCTATGGTGAAATGGGAAATATCCTCAGATGAAATCTGGAAAGAAGATTTCTGAGAAACAGCTTAGTGTTCTGTTAATTCATCTCACAGAGTTACATCTGTATTTCGTGGATCTCTTTGCTAGCCTTATTTCTGTGGAATCTGAGAACAGATATTTCGGATCCCTTTGAAGACTATAGGGCCAAAGGAAATATCCTCCGATAACAAAGAGAAAGAAGCTTTCTGAGAAACTTCTTTGTGTTTTGTGAAATCATCTCACAGAGTTACAGCTTTCCCCTCAAGAAAGCTTTCGCTAAGACAGTTCTTGTGGAATTGGCAAAGTGATATTTAGAAGCCCTTAGAGGGCTAGGTTGAAAAAGGAAATATCCTCAGATGAAATCTGGAAAGAAGCTTTCTGAGAAACTGCTTAGTGTTCTGTTAATTCATCTCACAGAGTTAAATCTGTATTTCGTGGATCTCTTTGCTAACCTTATTTCTGTGGAATCTGAGAACAGATATTTCGGATCCCTTTGAAGACGATAGGGCCAAAGGAAATATCCTCCGATAACAAAGAGAAAGAAGCTTTCTGAGAAACTTCTTTGTGTTCTGTGAAATCATCTCACAGAAGAACAGCTTTCCATAGAAGAAGCCATTCGCTAAGCCAGTTCTTGTGGAATTGGCAAAGTGATATTTGGAAGCCCTTAGAGAGCTATGGTGAAAAAGGAAATATCCTCAGATCAAATCTGGAAAGAAGCTTTCTGAGAATCTGCTTAGTGTTCTGTTAATTCATCTCACAGAGTTACATCTGTATTTCGTGGATCTCTTTGCTAGCCTTATTTCTTTGGAATCTGAAAACAGATATTTCGGATCCCTTTGAAGACTATAGGGCGAAAGGAAATATCCTCCGAAAACAAAGAGAAAGAAGCTTTCTGAGAAACTTCTTTGTGTTCTGTGAAATCATCTCACAGAGTTACAGCTTTCCCCTCAAGAATCCTTTCGCTAAGACAGTTCTTGTGGAATTGGCAAAGTGATATTTGGAAGCCCATAGAGGGCTATGTTGAAAAAGGAAATATCCTCAGATGAAATCTGGAAAGAAGCTTTCTGAGAAACCGCTTAGTGTTCTGTTAATTCATCTCACAGAGTTACATCTGTATTTCGTGGATCTCTTTGCTAGCCTTATTTCTGTGGTATCTGAGAACAGATATTTCGGATCCCTTTGAAGACTATATGGCCAAAGGAAATATCCTCCGATAACAAAGAGAAAGAAGCTTTCTGAGAAACTTCTTTGTCGTCTGTGAAATCATCTTACAGAGTTACAGCTTTCCCCTCAAGAAGCCTTTCGCTAAGACAGTTCTTGTGGAATTGGCAAAGTGATATTTGGAAGCCCATAGAGGGCTATGGTGAAAAAGGAAATATCCTCAGATGAAATCTGGAAAGAAGCTTTCTGAGAACTGCTTAGTGTTCTGTTAATTCATCTCACAGAGTTACATCTGTATTTCGTGGATCTCTTTGCTAGCCTTATTTCTGTGGAATCTGAGAACAGATATATCGGATCCCTTTGAAGACTATAGGGCCAAAGGAAATATCCACCGATAACAAAGACAACGAAGCTTTTTGAGAAACTTCTTTGTGTTCTGTGAAATCATCTCACAGAGTTACAGCTTTCCCCTCAAGAAGCCTTTCGCTAAGCCAGTTCTTGTGGAATTGGCAAAGTGATACTGGGAAGCCCTTAGAGGGCTATGGTGAAAAAGGAAATATCCTCAGATGAAATCTGGAAAGAAGCTTTCTGAGAAACTGCTTAGTGTTCTGTTAATTCATCTCACAGAGTTATATCTGTATTTCCTGGATCTCTTTGCTAGCCTTATTTCTGGGGAATCTGAAAACAGATATTTCGGATCCCTTTGAAGACTAGAGGGCCAAAGGAAATATCCTCCGATAACAAAGAGAAAGAAGCTTTCTGAGAAACTTCTTTGTGTTCTGTGAAATCATCTAAAAGAGTTACAGCTTTCCACTCAAGAAGCCTTTCGCTAGGACAGTTCTTGTGGAATTGGCAAAGTGATATTTGGAAGCCCATAGAGGGCTACGGTGAAAAAGGAAACATCCTCAGATGAAATCTGGAAAGAAGCTTTCTGAGAAACTGCTTAGTGTTCTGTTAATTCGTCTCACATAGTTACATCTGTATTTCGTGGATCTCCTTGCTAGCCTTATTTCTGTGGAATCTGAGAAGAGATATTTCGGATCCCTTTGAAGACTATAGCGCCAAAGGAAGTATCCTCCGATAACAAAGAGAAAGAAGCTTTCTGAGAAACTTCTTTGTGTTCTGTGAAATCATTTCATTGAAGTACAGCTTTCCATAGAAGAAGCCGTTCGCTAAGCCAGTTCTTGTGGAATTGGCAAAGTGATATTTGGAAGCCCATAGAGGGCTATGGTGAAAAAGGAAATATCCTCAGATGAAATCTGGAAAGAAGCTTTCTGAGAAACTGCTAAGTGTTCTGTTAATTCATCTCACACATTTACCTCTGTATTTCATGGATCTCTTTGCTAGCCTTATTTCTGTGGAATCTGAGAAGAGATATTTCGGATCCCTTTGGAGACTATAGGGCCAAAGGAAATATCCTCCGATAACAAAGAGAAAGAAGCTTTCTGGGAAACTTCTTTGTGTTCTGTGAAATCATCTCACAGAGTTACAGCTTTCTCCTCTAGAAGCCATTCGCTAAGACAGTTCTTGTGGAATTGGTAAAGTGATATTGGGAAGCCCATAGAGGGCTATGGTGAAAAAGGAAATATCCCCAGACGAAATCTGGAAAGAAGCTTTCTGAGAAAATGCTTAGTGTTCTGTTAATTCATCTCACACAGTTACAACTATATTTCGTGGATCTCTTTGCTAGCCTTTTTTCTGTGGAATCTGAGAACAGATATTTCGGATCCCTTTGAAAACGATAGGGCCAAAGGAAATATCCTCCGATAACAAAGAGAAAGAAGCTTTCTGAGAAACTTCTTTGTGTTCTGTGAAATCATCTCACAGAGTTACAGCTTTCCCCTCAAGAAGCCTTTCGCTAAGACAGTTCTTGTGGAATTGGCAAAGTGATATTTGGAAGCCCATAGAGGGCTATGGTGAAAAAGGAAATATGCTCAGACGAAATCTGGAAAGAAGCTTTCTGAGAAACTGCTTAGTGTTCTGTTAATTCATCTCACAGAGTTACATCTGTATTTCGTGGATCTCTTTGCTAGCCTTATTTCTGTGGAATCTGAGAACAGATATTTCGGATCCCTTTGAAGACAATAGGGCCAAAGGAAATATCCTCCGATAACAAAGAGAAAGAAGCTTTCTGAGAAACTTCTTTGTGTTCTGTGAAATCATCTCACAGAGTTACAGCTTTCAACTCAAGAAGCCTTTCGCTAAGACAGTTCTTGTGGAATTGGCAAAGTGATATTTGAAAGCCCATAGAGGTCTATGGTGAAAAAGGAAACATCCTCAGACGAAATCTGGAAATAAGCTTTCTGAGAAACTGCTTAGTGTTCTGTTAATTCATCTCACAGAGTTACATCTGTATTTCGTGGATCTCTTTGCTAGCCTTTTTTCTGTGGAATCTGAGAACAGATCTTTCGGATCCCTTTTTAGACTACAGGGCCAAAGGAAATATCCTCCGATAACAAAGAGAAAGAAGCTTTCTGAGAAACTTCTTTGTGTTCTGTGAAATCATCTCACAGAGTTACAGCTTTCCCCTCAAGAAGCCTTTCGCTAAGATAGTTCTTGTTGAATTGGCAAAGTGATATTTGGAAGCCCATAGAGGGCTAAGGTGAAAAAGGAAATATCCTCAGATGAAATCTGGAAAGAAGCTTTCTGAGAAACTGCTTAGTATTCTGTTAATTCATCTCACAGAGTTAGATCTGTATTTGGTGGATCTCTTTGCTAGCCTTATTTCTGTGGAATCTGAGAACAGATATTTCGGATGACTTTGAAGACGATAGGGCCAAAGGAAATATCCTCCGATAACAAAGACAAAGAAGCTTTCTGAGAAACTTCTTTGTGTTCTGTGAAATCATCTCACAGAGTTACAGCTTTCCCCTCAACAAGCCTTTCGCTAAGCCAGTTCTCGTGGAATTGGCAAAGTGATATTGCGAAGCCGATAGAGGGCTTTGGTGAAAAAGGAAGTATCCTCAGTTGAAATCCGGAAAGAAGCTTTCTGCGAAACTGCTTAGTGTTCTGTTTATTCATCTTACACAGTTACATCTGCATTTCGTTGATCTCTTTGCTAGCCTTATTACTGTGGAATCTGAGAACAGATATTTCGGATCCCATTGAAGACTATATGGCCAAAGGAAATATCCTCCGATAACAAAGGGAAAGAAGCTTTCTGAGAAACTTCTTTGTGTTCTCTGAAATCATCTCACAGAGTTACAGCTTTCCACTCATGAAGCCTTTCGCTAAGCCAGTTCTTGTGAAATTGGCAAAGTGATATTGGGAAGCCCATAGAGGGCTATGGTGAAAAAGGAAATATCCTCAGTTGAAATCTGGAAAAAAGCTTTCTGAGAAACTGCTTAGTGTTCTGTTAATTCATCTCACAGAGTTACATCTGTATTTCGTGGATCTCTTTGCTAGCCTTATTTCTGTGGAATCTGAGAACAGATATTTCGGATCCCTTTGAAGACTATAGGGCCAAAGGAAATATCCTCCGATAACAAAGAGAAAGAAGCTCTCTGAGAAACTTCTCTGTTGTGTGAAATCATCTCACGGAGTTACAGCTTTCTCCTCAAGAAGCCTTTCGCTAAGACAGTTCTTGTGGAATTGGCAAAGTGATATTGGGAAGCCCATAGAGTTCTATGGTGAAAAAGGAAATATCCTCAGACGAAATCTGGAAAGAAGCTTTCTGAGAAACTGCTTAGTGTTCTGTTAATTCATCTCACAGAGTTACATCTGTATTTCGTGGATCTCTTTGCTCGCCTTATTTCTGTGGAATCTGAGAACAGATATTTCGGATCCCTTTGGAGACTGAAGTGCCAAAGGAAATATCCTCCGATAACAAAGAGAAAGAAGCTTTCTGAGAAACTTCTTTGTGTTCTGTGAAATCATCTCACAGAGTTACAGCTTTTCCCTCAACAAGCATTTCGCTAAGACAGTTCTTTTGGAATTGGCAAAGTGATATTTGGAAGCCCATAGAGGGCTATGGTGAAAAAGGAAATATCCTCAGATGAAATCTGGAAAGAAGCTTTCTGAGAAACTGCTTAGTGTTCTGTTAATTCATCACACAGAGTAACATCTGTATTTCGTGGATCTCTTTGCTAGCCTTATTTCTGTGGAATCTGAGAACAGATATTACGGATCCCTTTGAAGACTATAGGGCCAAAGGAAATATCCTCCGATAACAAAGCGAAAGAAGGTTTCTGAGAAACTTTTTTGTGTTCTGTGAAATCATCTCACAGAGTTACTGCTTTCCCCTCAAGAAGCCTTTCGCTAAGACAGTTCTTGTGGAATTGGCAAAGTGATATTTGAAAGCCCATAGAGGGCTATGGTGAAAAAGGAAATATCCCCAGATGAAATCTGGAAAGAAGCTTTCTGAGAAACTGCTTAGTATTCTGTTAATTCATCTCACAGAGTTACATCTGTATTTCGTGGATCTCTTTGCTAGCCTTATTTCTGTGGAATCTGAGAACAGATATATCGGATCCCTTTGAAGACTATAGGGCCAAAGGAAATATCCTCCGATAACAAAGAGAAAGAAGCTTTCTGAGAAACTTCTTTGTGTTCTGTGAAATCATCTCACAGAGTTACAGCTTTCCCCTCAAGAAGCCTTTAGCTAAGACAGTTCTTGTGGAATTGGCAAAGTGATATTGGGAAGCCCATAGAGGGCTATGGTGAAAAAGGAAATATCCTCAGTTGAAATATGGAAAGAAGATTTTTGCGAAATTGCTTAGTGTTCTGTTAATTCATCTCACAGAGTTACATCTGTATTTCGTGGATCTCTTTGCTAGCCTTATTTCTGTGGAATTTGAGAACAGATATTTCGGATCCCTTTGGAGACTATAGGGCCAAAGGAAATATCCTCCGATAACAAAGAGAAAGAAGCGTTCTGGGAAACTTCTTTGTGTTCTGTGAAATCATCTCACAGAGTTACAGCTTTCCCCTCAAGAAGCCTTTCGCTAGGACAGTTCTTGTGGAATTGGCAAAGTGATATTGGGAAGCCCATGGAGGGCTATGGTGAAAAAGGAAATATCCTCAGACGAAATCTGGAAAGAAGCTTTCTGAGAAACTGCTTAGTGTTCTGTTAATTCATCTCACAGAGTTACATCTGTATTTCGTGGATCTCTTTGCTAGCCTTATTTCTGTGGAAGCTGAGAACAGATATTTCGGATCCCTTTGAAGACTATAGGGCCAAAGGAAATATCCTCCGATAACAAAGAGAAAGAAGCTTTCTGAGAAACTTCTTTGTGTTCTGTGAAATCATCTCACAGAGTTACAGCTGTCCCCTCAAGAAGCCTTTCGCTAAGACAGTTCTTGTGGAATTGGCAAAGTGATATTCGGAAGCCCATAGAGGGCTATGGTGAAAAAGGAAATATCCTCAGTTGAAATCTGGAAAGAAGATTTCTGAGAAACTGCTTAGTGTTCTGTTAATTCATCTCACAGAGTTACATCTGTATTTCGTGGATCTCTTTGCTAGCCTTATTTCTGTGGAATCTGAGAACAGATATTTCGGATCCCTTTGAAGACTATAGGGCCAAAGGAAATATCCTCCGATAACAAAGAGAAAGAAGCTTTCTGAGAAACTTCTTTGTGTTCTGTGAAATCATCTCACAGAGTTACTGCTTTCCCCTCAAGAAGCCTTTCGCTAAGACGGTTCTTGTGGAATTGGCAAAGTGATATTTGAAAGCCCATAGAGGGCTATCGTGAAAAAGGAAATATCCCCAGATGAAATCTGGAAAGAAGCTTTCTGAAGAACTGCTTAGTGTTCTGTTAATTCATCTCACAGAGTTACATCTGTATTTCGTGGATCTCTTTGCTAGCCTTATTTCTGTGGAATCTGAGAACAGATATATCGCATCCCTTTGGAGACTAAAGGGCCAAAGGAAATATCCTCTGATAACAAAGAGAAAGAAGCTTTCTGAGAAACTTCTTTGTGTTCTGTGAAATCATCTCAGAGAGTTACAGCTTTCCCCTCAAGAAGCCTTTCGCTAAGCCAGTTCTTGTGGAATTGGCAAAGTGATATTGGGAAGCCGATAGAGGGCTATGGTGAAAAAGGAAATATCCTCAGATGAAATCTGGAAAGAAGCTTTCTGAGAAACTGCTTAGTGTTCTGTTAATTCATCTCACAGAGTTACATCTGTATTTCGTGGATCTCTTTGCTAGCCTTATTTCTGTGGAATCTGAGAACAGATATTTCGGATCCCTTTGAAGAGTATAGGGCCAAAGGAAATATCCTCCGATAACAAAGAGAAAGAAGCTCTCTGAGAAACTTCTCTGTGTTCTTTGAAATAATCTCACGGAGTTACAGCTTTCTCCTCAAGAAGCCTTTCGCTAAGACAGTTCTTGTGGAATTGGCAAAGTGATATTTGGAAGCCCATAGAGGGCTATGGTGAAAAAGGAAATATCCTCAGTTGAAATATGGAAAGAAGATTTTTGCGAAATTGCTTAGTGTTCTGTTAATTCATCTCACAGAGTTACATCTGTATTTCGTGGATCTCTTTGCTAGCCTTATTTCTGTGGAATTTGAGAACAGATATTTCGGATCCCTTTGGAGACTATAGGGCCAAAGGAAATATCCTCCGATAACAAAGAGAAAGAAGCGTTCTGGGAAACTTCTTTGTGTTCTGTGAAATCATCTCACAGAGTTACAGCTTTCCCCTCAAGAAGCCTTTCGCTAGGACAGTTCTTGTGGAATTGGCAAAGTGATATTGGGAAGCCCATGGAGGGCTATGGTGAAAAAGGAAATATCCTCAGACGAAATCTGGAAAGAAGCTTTCTGAGAAACTGCTTAGTGTTCTGTTAATTCATCTCACAGAGTTACATCTGTATTTCGTGGATCTCTTTGCTAGCCTTATTTCTGTGGAAGCTGAGAACAGATATTTCGGATCCCTTTGAAGACTATAGGGCCAAAGGAAATATCCTCCGATAACAAAGAGAAAGAAGCTTTCTGAGAAACTTCTTTGTGTTCTGTGAAATCATCTCACAGAGTTACAGCTGTCCCCTCAAGAAGCCTTTCGCTAAGACAGTTCTTGTGGAATTGGCAAAGTGATATTCGGAAGCCCATAGAGGGCTATGGTGAAAAAGGAAATATCCTCAGTTGAAATCTGGAAAGAAGATTTCTGAGAAACTGCTTAGTGTTCTGTTAATTCATCTCACAGAGTTACATCTGTATTTCGTGGATCTCTTTGCTAGCCTTATTTCTGTGGAATCTGAGAACAGATATTTCGGATCCCTTTGAAGACTATAGGGCCAAAGGAAATATCCTCCGATAACAAAGAGAAAGAAGCTTTCTGAGAAACTTCTTTGTGTTCTGTGAAATCATCTCACAGAGTTACTGCTTTCCCCTCAAGAAGCCTTTCGCTAAGACGGTTCTTGTGGAATTGGCAAAGTGATATTTGAAAGCCCATAGAGGGCTATCGTGAAAAAGGAAATATCCCCAGATGAAATCTGGAAAGAAGCTTTCTGAAGAACTGCTTAGTGTTCTGTTAATTCATCTCACAGAGTTACATCTGTATTTCGTGGATCTCTTTGCTAGCCTTATTTCTGTGGAATCTGAGAACAGATATATCGCATCCCTTTGGAGACTAAAGGGCCAAAGGAAATATCCTCTGATAACAAAGAGAAAGAAGCTTTCTGAGAAACTTCTTTGTGTTCTGTGAAATCATCTCAGAGAGTTACAGCTTTCCCCTCAAGAAGCCTTTCGCTAAGCCAGTTCTTGTGGAATTGGCAAAGTGATATTGGGAAGCCGATAGAGGGCTATGGTGAAAAAGGAAATATCCTCAGATGAAATCTGGAAAGAAGCTTTCTGAGAAACTGCTTAGTGTTCTGTTAATTCATCTCACAGAGTTACATCTGTATTTCGTGGATCTCTTTGCTAGCCTTATTTCTGTGGAATCTGAGAACAGATATTTCGGATCCCTTTGAAGAGTATAGGGCCAAAGGAAATATCCTCCGATAACAAAGAGAAAGAAGCTCTCTGAGAAACTTCTCTGTGTTCTTTGAAATAATCTCACGGAGTTACAGCTTTCTCCTCAAGAAGCCTTTCGCTAAGACAGTTCTTGTGGAATTGGCAAAGTGATATTGGGAAGCCCATAGAGGTCTATGTTGAAAAAGGAAATATCCTCAGACGAAATCTGGAAAGAAGCTTTCTGAGAAACTGCTTAGTGTTCTGTTAATTCATCTCACAGAGTTACATCTGTATTTCGTGGATCTCTTTGCTAGCCTTATTTCTGTGGAATCTGAGAACAGATATTTCGGATCCCTTTGGAGACTATAGGGCCAAAGGAAATATCCTCCGATAACAAAGAGAAAGAAGCTTTCTGAGAAACTTCTTTGTGTTCTGTGAAATCATCTCACAGAGTTACAGCTTTCCCCTCAAGAAGCCTTTCGCTAAGTCAGTTCTTGTGGAATTGGTAAAGTGATATTTGGAAGCCCATACAGGGCTATGGTGAAAAAGGAAATGTCCTCAGATGAAATCTGGAAAGAAGCTTTATGAGAAACTGCTTAGTGTTCTGTTAATTCATCTCACAGAGTTACAACTGTATTTCGTGGATCTCTTTGCTAGCCTTATTTCTGTGGAATCTGAGAACAGATATTTCGGATCCCTTTGGAGACTGAAGGGCCAAAGGAAATATCCTCCGATAACAAAGAGAAAGAAGCATTCTGAGAAACTTCTTTGTGTTCTGTGAAATCATCTCACAGAGTTACAGCTTTCCCCTCAAGAAGCCTTTCGCTAAGACAGTTCTTGTGGAATTGGCTAAGTGATATTAGGAAGCCCATAGAGGGCTATGGTGAAAAAGGAAATATCCTCAGACGAAATCTGGAAAGAAGCCTTCTGAGAAACTGCTTAGTGTTCTGTTAATTCATCTCACAAAGTTACATCTGTATTTCGTGGATCTCTTTTCTAGCCTTATTTCTGTGGAATCTGAGAACAGATATTTCGGATCCCTTTGAAGACTATAGGGCCAAAGGAAATATCCTCCGACAACAAAGAGAAAGAAGCTTTCTGATAAACTTCTTTGTGTTCTGTGAAATCATCTCACAGAGTTACAGCTTTCCCCTCAAGAAGCCTTTCGCTAAGACACTTCTTGTGGAATTGGCAAAGTGATATTTGGAAGCCCCTAGAGGGCTATGGTTAAAAAGGAAATATCCTCAGTTGAAATCTGGAAAGAAGCTTTCTGAGAAACTGCTTAGTGTTCTGTTAATGCATATCTCAGTGTTACATCTGTATTTCGTGGATCTCTTTGCTAGCCTTATTTCTGCGGAATCTGAGAACCGATATTTCGGATCCCTTTGAAGACTATAGGGCCAAAGGAAATATCCTCCGATAACAAAGAGAAAGAAGCTTTCTGAGAAACTTCTTTGTGTTCTGTGAAATCATCTCACAGAGTTACAGCTTTTCCCTCAAGTAGCCTTTCGCTAAGACAGTTCTTGTGGAATTGGCAAAGTGATATTTGGAAGCCCATAGAGGGCTATGGTGAAAAAGGAAATATCCTCAGATGAAATCTGGAAAGAAGCTTTCTGAAGAACTGCTTAGTGTTTTGTTAATTCATCTCACAGAGTTACATCTGTATTTCGTGGATCTCTTTGCTTGCCTTATTTCTGTGGAATCTGAGAACAGATATTTCGGATCCATTTGAAGACTATAGGGCCAAAGGAAATATCCTCCGATAACAAAGAGAAAGACGCTTTCTGAGAAACTTCTTTGTGTTCTGTGAAATCACCTCACAGAGTTACAGCTTTCCCCTCAAGAAGCCTTTCGCTAAGATAGTTCTTGTGGAATTGGCAAAGTGATATTTGGAAGCCCCTAGCGGGCTATGGTGAAAAAGGAAATATCCTCAGATGAAATCTGGAAAGAAGCTTTCTGAGAAACTGCTTAGTGTTCTGTTAATTCATCTCACTGAGTTACATCTGTATTTCGTGGATCTCTTTGCTAGCCTTAATTCTGTGGAATCTGGGAAGAGTTATTTCGGATTCTTTGGAGACTATAGGGCCAAAGGAAATATCCTCCGATAACAAAGAGAAAGAAGCTTTCTGAGAAACTTCTTTGTGTTCTGTGAAATCATCTCACAGAGTTACAGCTTTCCCCTCAAGAAGCCTTTCGCTAAGACAGTTCTTCTGTAATTGGCAAAGTGATATTTGGAAGCCCATTGAGAGCTACGGTGAAAAAGGAAATATCCTCAGTTGAAATCTGGAAAGAATCTTTCTGAGAAACTGCTTAGTGTTCTGTTTATTCATCTCACAGAATTACATCTGTATTTCCTGGATCTATTTGCTAGCCTTATTTCTGTGGAATCTGAGAACAGATATTTCGGATCCCTTTGAAGACTATAGGGCCAAAGGAAATATGCTCCCATAACAAAGAGAAAGAAGCTTTCTGAGAAACTGCTTAGTGTTCTGTTAATTCATCTCACAGGGTTACATCTGTATTTCGTGGATGTTTTTGCTAGCCTTATTTCTGTGGAATCTGAGAACAGACATTTCGGATCCCTTTGAAGACTATAGGGCCAAAGGAAATATCCTCCGATAACAAAGAGAAAGAAGCTTTCTGAGAAACTTCTTTGTGTTCTGTGAAATCATCTCACAGAGTTACAGCTTGCCCTTCAAGAAGCGTTTCCTAAGACAGTTCTTGTGTAATTGGCAAAGTGATATTTGGAAGCCCCTAGAGGGCGTTGGTGAAAAAGGAAATATCCTCAGATGAAATCTGGAAAGAAGCTTTCTGAGAAACTGCTTAGTGTTCTGTTAATGCATCTCACAGAGTTACATCTGTATTTCGTGGATCTCTTTGCTAGCCTTATTTCTGTGGATTCTGAGAACAGATATTTCGGATCCCTTTGAAGACTATAGGGCCAAAGGAAATATCCTCCAATAACAAAGAGAATGAAGCTTTCTGAGAAACTTCTTTGTGTTCTGTGAAATCATCTCACAGAAGTACAGCTTTCCGTAGAAGAAGCCATTCGCTAAGACAGTTCTTGTGGAATTGGCAAAGTGATATTTGGACGCCCCTAGAGGGCTATGGTGAAAAAGGGAATATCCTCAGATGAAATCTGGAAAGAAGCTTTCTGAGATTCTGCTTAGTGTTCTGTTAATTCATCTCAGAGAGTTACATCTGTATTTCGTGGATCTCTTTGCTAGCCTTATTTCTGTGGAATCTGAGAACAGATATTTCGGATCCCTTTGAAGACTATAGGGCCAAAGGAAATATCCTCCGATAACAAAGAGAAAGAAGCTTTCTGAGAAACTTCTTTGTGTTCTGTGAAATCATCTCACAGAGTTACAGCTGTCCCCTCAAGAAGCCTTTCGCTAAGACCGTTCCTGTGGAATTGGCAAAGTGATATTTGGAAGCCCCTAGAGGGCTATGGTGAAAAAGGAAATATCCTCAGATGAAATCTGGAAAGAAGCTTTCTGAGAAACTGCTTAGTGTTCTGTTAATTCATCTCACAGAGTTACATCTGTATTTCGTGAATCTCTAGGCTAGCCTTATTTCTATAGAATCTGAGAACAGATATTTCGGATCCCTTTGAAGACTATAGGGCCAAAGGAAATATCCTCCGATAACAAAGAGAAAGAAGCTTTCTGAGAAACTTCTTTGTGTTCTGTGAAATCATCTCACAGAGTTACAGCTTTCCCCTCAAGAAGCCTTTCCTAAGACAGTTCTTGTGGAATTGGCAAAGTGATATTTGGAAGCCCATAGAGGGCTGTGGTGAAAAAGGAAATATCCTCAGATGAAATCTCTAAAGAAGCTTTCTGAGAAACTGCTTAGTGTTCTGTTAATTCATCTCACAGAGTTACATCTGTATTTCGTGGATCTCTTTGCTAGCCTTATTTCTGTGGATTCTGAGAACAGATATTTAGGATCCCTTTGAAGACTATAGGGCCAAAGGAAATATCCTCCGATAACAAAGAGAAAGAAGCTTTCTGAGAAACTTCTTTGTGTTCTGTGAAATCATCTCACAGGAGTACAGCTTTCCATAGAAGAAGCCATTCGCTAAGACAGTTCTTGTGGAATTGGCAAAGTGATATTTGGAAGCCCATAGAGGGCTATGGTGAAAAAGGAAATATCCTCAGATGAAATCTGGAAAGAAGCTTTTTGAGAACCTGCTTAGTGTTATGTTAATTCATCTCACAGAGTTACATCTGTATTTCGTGGATCTCTTTGCTAGTCTTATTTCTGTGGAATCTGAGAACAGATATTTCGGATCCCTTTGAAGACTATAGGGCCAAAGCAAATATCCTCTGAAAACAAAGAGAAAGAAGCTTTCTGAGAAACTTCTTTGTGTTCTGTGAAATCATCTCACAGAAGTACAGCTTTCCATAGAAGAAGCCATTCGCTAAGATAGCTCTTGTGGAATTGGCAAAGTGACATTTGGAAGCCCATAGAGGGCTATGGTGAAAAAGGAAATATCCTCAGATGAAATCTGGAAAGAAGCTTTCTGAGAATCTGCTTAGTGTTATGTTAATTCATCTCACAGAGTTACATCTGTATTTCGTGGATCTCTTTGCTAGCCTTATTTCTGTGGAATCTGAGAACAGATATATCGGATCCCTTTGAAGACTATAGGGCCAAAGGAAATATCCTCCGAAAACAAAGAGAAAGAAGCTTTCTTAGAAACTTCTTTGTGTTCTGTGAAATCATCTCACAGAGTTACAGCTTTCCCCTAAAGAAGCCTCTCGCTAAGACAGTTCTTGTGGAATTGGCAAAGTGATATTTGGAATCCCATAGAGGGCTATGGTGAAAAAGGAAATATCCTCAGATGAAATCTGGAAAGAAGCTTTCTGAGAAACTGCTTAGTGTTCTGTTAATTCATCTCACAGAGTTACATCTGTATTTCATGCATCTCTTTGCTAGCCTTATTTCTGTGGAATCTGAGAACAGATATTTCGGATCCCTTTGAAGACTGTAGGGCCAAAGGAAATATCTTCCGATAACAAAGAGAAAGAAGCTATCTGAGAAACTTCTTTGTGTTCTGTGAAATCATCTCACAGAGGTACAGCTTTCCCTAGTAGAATCCATTCGCTAAGGCAGTTCTTGTGGAATTAGAAAAGTGATATTTGGATGCCCTTAGAGGGCTTTGGTGAAAAAGGAAATATCCTCCGATGAAATCTGGAAAGAAGCTTTCTGAGAAACTGCTAGGTGTTCTGTTAATTCATCTCACAGGGTTACATCTGTATTTCGTGGATCTCTTTGCTAGCCTTATTTCTGTGGAATCTGAGAACAGACATTTCGGATCCCTTTGAAGACTATATGCCCAAAGGAAATATCCTCCGATAACAAAGAGAAAGAAGCTTTCTGAGAAACTTCTTTGTGTTCTGTGAAATCATCTGACAGAGTTACAGCTTTCCCCTCAAGAAGCCTTTCGCTAAGACAGTTCTTGTGGGATTGGCCAAGTGATATTTGGAAGCCCGTGGAGGGCTATGTTGAAAAAGGAAATATCCTCATATGAAATCTGGAAAGAAGATTTCTGAGAAACTGCTTAGGGTTCTGTTAATTCATCTCACAGAGTTACATCTGTATTTCGTGAATCTCTAGGCTAGCCTTATTTCTATAGAATCTGAGAACAGATATTTCGGATCCCTTTGAAGACTATAGGGCCAAAGGAAATATCCTCCGATAACAAAGAGAAAGAAGCTTTCTGAGAAACTTCTTTGTGTTCTGTGAAATCATCTCACAGAGTTACAGCTTTCCCCTCAAGAAGCCTTTCCTAAGACAGTTCTTGTGGAATTGGAAAAGTGATATTTGGAAGCCCATAGAGGGCTATGGTGAAAAAGGAAATATCCTCAGATGAAATCTGGAGAGAAGCTTTCTGAGAAACTGCTTAGTGTTCTGTTAATTCATCTCACAGAGTTACATCTGTATTTCGTGGATCTCTTTGCTAGCCTTATTTCTGTGGATTCTGAGAACAGATATTTCGGATCCCTTTGAAGACTATAGGGCCAAAGGAAATATCCTCCGATAACAAAGAGAAAGAAGCTTTCCGAGAAACCTCTTTGTGTTCTGTGAAATCATCTCACAGAATTACAACTTTCCATAGAAGAAGCCATTCGCTAAGACAGTTCTTGTGGAATTGGCAAAGTGATATTTGGAAGCCCATAGAGGGCTATGGTGAAAAAGGAAATATCCTAAGATGAAATCTGGAAAGAAGCTTTCTGAGAATCTGCTTAGTGTTATGTTAATTCATCTCACAGAGTTACATCTGTATTTCATGGATCTCTTTGCTAGTCTTATTTCTGTGGATTCTGAGAACTGATATTTCGGATCCCTTTGAAGACTATAGGGTCAAAGGAAATATCCTCTGAAAACAAAGAGAAAGAAGCTTTCTGAGAAACTTCTTTGTGTTCTGTGAAATCATCTCACAGAAGTACAGCTTTCCATAGAAGAAGCCATTCGCTAAGATAGTTCTTGTGGAATTGGCAAAGTGATATTTGGAAGCCCATAGAGGGCTATGGTGAAAAAGGAAATATCCTCAGATGAAATCTGGAAAGAAGCTTTCTGAGAATCTTCTTAGTGTTATGTTAATTCATCTCACAGAGTTACATCTGTATTTCGTGAATCTCTAGGCTAGCCTTATTTCTATAGAATCTGAGAACAGATATTTCGGATCCCTTTGAAGACTATAGGGCCAAAGGAAATATCCTCCGATAACAAAGAGAAAGAAGCTTTCTGAGAAACTTCTTTGTGTTCTGTGAAATCATCTCACAGAGTTACAGCTTTCCCCTCAAGAAGCCTTTCCTAAGACAGTTCTTGTGGAATTGGAAAAGTGATATTTGGAAGCCCATAGAGGGCTATGGTGAAAAAGGAAATATCCTCAGATGAAATCTGGAGAGAAGCTTTCTGAGAAACTGCTTAGTGTTCTGTTAATTCATCTCACAGAGTTACATCTGTATTTCGTGGATCTCTTTGCTAGCCTTATTTCTGTGGATTCTGAGAACAGATATTTCGGATCCCTTTGAAGACTATAGGGCCAAAGGAAATATCCTCCGATAACAAAGAGAAAGAAGCTTTCCGAGAAACCTCTTTGTGTTCTGTGAAATCATCTCACAGAAGTACAACTTTCCATAGAAGAAGCCATTCGCTAAGACAGTTCTTGTGGAATTGGCAAAGTGATATTTGGAAGCCCATAGAGGGCTATGGTGAAAAAGGAAATATCCTAAGATGAAATCTGGAAAGAAGCTTTCTGAGAATCTGCTTAGTGTTATGTTAATTCATCTCACAGAGTTACATCTGTATTTCATGGATCTCTTTGCTAGTCTTATTTCTGTGGATTCTGAGAACTGATATTTCGGATCCCTTTGAAGACTATAGGGTCAAAGGAAATATCCTCTGAAAACAAAGAGAAAGAAGCTTTCTGAGAAACTTCTTTGTGTTCTGTGAAATCATCTCACAGAAGTACAGCTTTCCATAGAAGAAGCCATTCGCTAAGATAGTTCTTGTGGAATTGGCAAAGTGATATTTGGAAGCCCATAGAGGGCTATGGTGAAAAAGGAAATATCCTCAGATGAAATCTGGAAAGAAGCTTTCTGAGAATCTTCTTAGTGTTATGTTAATTCATCTCACAGAGTTACATCTGTATTTCGTGGATCTCTTTGCTAGACTTATTTCTGTGGAATCTGAGAACAGATATTTCGGATCCCTTTGAAGACTATAGGGCCAAAGGAAATATCCTCCGAAAACAAAGAGAAAGAAGCTTTCTTAGAAACTTCTTTGCGTTCTGTGAAATCATCTCACAGAGTTACAGCTTTCCCCTAAAGAAGCCTCTCGCTAAGACAGTTCTTGTGGAATTGGAAAAGTGATATTTGGAATCCCATAGAGGGCTATGGTGAAAAAGGAAATATCCTCAGATGAAATCTGGAAAGAAGCTTTCTGAGAAACTGCTTAGTGTTCTGTTAATTCATCTCACAGAGTTACATCTGTATTTCATGCATCTCTTTGCTAGCCTTATTTCTGTGGAATCTGAGAACAGATATTTCGGATCCCTTTGAAGACTGTAGGGCCAAAGGAAATATCTTCCGATAACAAAGAGAAAGAAGCTATCTGAGAAACTTCTTTGTGTTCTGTGAAATCATCTCACAGAGGTACAGCTTTCCCTAGTAGAATCCATTCGCTAAGGCAGTTCTTGTGGAATTAGAAAAGTGATATTTGGATGCCCTTAGAGGGCTTTGGTGAAAAAGGAAATATCCTCCGATGAAATCTGGAAAGAAGCTTTCTGAGAAACTGCTTAGTGTTCTGTTAATTCATCTCACAGGGTTACATCTGTATTTCGTGGATCTCTTTGCTAGCCTTATTTCTGTGGAATCTGAGAACAGACATTTCGGATCCCTTTGAAGACTATATGCCCAAAGGAAATATCCTCCGATAACAAAGAGAAAGAAGCTTTCCGAGAAACCTCTTTGTGTTCTGTGAAATCATCTCACAGAAGTACAACTTTCCATAGAAGAAGCCATTCGCTAAGACAGTTCTTGTGGAATTGGCAAAGTGATATTTGGAAGCCCATAGAGGGCTATGGTGAAAAAGGAAATATCCTCAGATGAAATCTGGTAAGAAGCTTTCTGAGAATCTGCTTAGTGTTATGTTAATTCATCTCACAGAGTTACATCTGTATTTCATGGATCTCTTTGCTAGTCTTATTTCTGTGGAATCTGAGAACAGATATTTCGGATCCCTTTGAAGACTATAGGGTCAAAGGAAATATCCTCTGAAAACAAAGAGAAAGAAGCTTTCTGAGAAACTTCTTTGTGTTCTGTGAAATCATCTCACAGAAGTACAGCTTTCCATAGAAGAAGCCATTCGCTAAGATAGTTCTTGTGGAATTGGCAAAGTGATATTTGGAAGCCCATAGAGGGCTATGGTGAAAAAGGAAATATCCAAAGATGAAATCTGGAAAGAAGCTTTCTGAGAATCTGCTTAGTGTTATGTTAATTCATCTCACAGAGTTACATCTGTATTTCGTGGATCTCTTTGCTAGCCTTATTTCTGTGGAATCTGAGAACAGATATTTCGGATCCCTTTGAAGACTATAGGGCCAAAGGAAATATCCTCCGAAAACAAAGAGAAAGAAGCTTTCTTAGAAACTTCTTTGTGTTCTGTGAAATCATCTCACAGAGTTACAGCTTTCCCCTAAAAAAACTCTCGCTAAGACAGTCCTTGTGGAATTGGCAAAGTGATATTTGGAATCCCATAGAGGGCTATGGTGAAAAAGGAAATATCCTCAGATGAAATCTGGAAAGAAGCTTTCTGAGAAACTGCTTAGTGTTCTGTTAATTCATCTCACAGAGTTACATCTGTATTTCATGCATCTCTTTGCTAGCCTTATTTCTGTGGAATCTGAGAACAGATATTTCGGATCCCTTTGAAGACTGTAGGGCCAAAGGAAATATCTTCCGATAACAAAGAGAAAGAAGCTATCTGAGAAACTTCTTTGTGTTCTGTGAAATCTTCTCACAGAGTTACAGCTTTCCCCTCAAAAAGCCTTTCGCTAAGACAGTTCTTGTGGAATTGGTAAAGTGATATTTGGAAGCCCATAGAGGGCTCTGGTGAAAAAGGAAATATCCTCAGATGAAATCTGGAAAGAAGCTTTCTGAGAATCTGCTTAGTGTTCTGTTAATTCATCTCACAGAGTTACATCTGTATTTCCTGGATCTCTTTGCTAGCCTTATTTCTGTGGAATCTGAGAACAGATATTACGGATCCCTTTGAAGACTATAGGGCCAAAGGAAATATCCTCCAATAACAAAGAGAAAGAAGCTTTCTGAGAAACTTCTTTGTGTTCTGTGAAATCATCTCACAGAGTTACAGCTTTCCACTCAAGAAGCCTTTCGCTAAGACAGTTCTTGTGGAATTGGCAAAGTGATATTCGGAACCCCCTAGAGGGCTAAGGTGAAAAATGAAATATCCTCAGATGAAATCTGGAAAGAAGCTTTCTGAGAAACTGCTTAGTGTTCTGTTAATTCATCTCACAGAGTTACATCTGTATTTCGTGGATCTCTTTGCTAGCCTTATTTCTGTGGAATCTGAGAACAGATATTTCGGATCCCTTTGAAGACAATACGGCCAAAGGAAATATCCTACGATAACAAAGAGAAAGAAGCTTTCTGAGAAACTTCTTTGTTTTCTGTGAAATCTTCTCACAGAGTTACAGCTTTCCCCTCAAGAAGCCTTTCGCTAAGACAGTTCTTGTGGAATTGGCAAAGTGATATTGGGAAGCCCATAGAAGGCTATGGTGAAAAAGGAAATATCCTCAGATGAAATCTGGAAAGAAGCTTTCTGAGGAACTGCTTAGTGTTCTGTTAATTCTTCTCACGGAGTTACTTCTGTATTTTGTGGTTCTCTTTGCTAGCCTTATTTCTATGGAATCTGAGAACAGATATTTCGGATCCCTTAGAAGACTATAGGGCCAAAGGAAATATCCTCCGATAGCAAAGAGAAAGAAGCTTTCTGAGAAACTTCTTTGTGTTCTGTGAAATCATCTCAGAGAGTTACAGCTTTCCCCTCAAGAAGACTTTCGCTAAGACAGTTCTTGTGGAATTGGCAAGGTGATACTGGGAAGCCCATAGAGGGCTATGGTGAAAAAGGAAATATCGTCAGACGAAATCTGGAAAGAAGCTTTCTGAGAAACTGCTTAGTGTTCTGTTAATACATCTCACAGAGTTACATCTGTATTTCGTGGATCTCTTTGCTAGCCTTATTTCTGTGGAATCTGAGAACAGATATTTCGGATCCCTTTGAAGACTACAGGGCCAAAGGAAATATCCTCCGATAACACAGACAAAGAAGCTTTCTGAGAAACTTCTTTGTGTTCTGTTAAGTCATCTCACAGAGTTCCAGCTTACCCTCAACAAGCCTTTCGCTAAGCCAGTTCTTGTGGAATTGGCAATGTGATATTTGGAGGCCAATAGAGGGCTATGGTGAAAAAGGAAATATACTCAGATGAAATCTGGAGAGAATCTTTCTGAGAAACTGCTTACTGTTCTGTTAATTCATCGCATAGAGTTACATCTGTATTTCGTGGATCTCTTTGCTAGCCTTATTTCTGTGGAATCTGAGAACAGATATTTCGGATCCCTTTGAAGACGATAGGGCCAAAGGAAATATCCTCCGATAACAAAGAGAAAGAAGCTTTCTGAGAAACTTCTTTGTGTTCTGTGAAATCATCTCACAGAGGTACAGCTTTCCCTAGAAGTAGCCATTCGGTAAGACAGTTCTTGTGGAATTGGCAAAGTGATATTTGGATGCCCTTAGAGGGCTATGGTGAAAAAGGAAATATCCTCAGATGAAATCTGGAAAGCAGCATTCTGAGAATCTGCTTAGTGTTCTGTTAATTCATCTCACAGAGTTACATCTGTATTTCGTGAATCTCTAGGCTAGCCTTATTTCTATGGAATCTGAGAACAGATATTTCGGATCCCTTTGAAGAGTATAGGGCCAAAGGAAATAGCCTCCGATAACAAAGAGAAAGAAGCTTTCTGAGAAACTTCTTTGTGTTCTGTGAAATCATCTCACAGAAGTACAGCTTTCCATAGAAGAAGCCATTCGCTAAGATAGTTCTTGTGGAATTGGCAAAGTGATATTTGGAAGCCCATAGAGGGCTATGGTGAAAAAGGAAATATCCTAAGATGAAATCTGGAAAGAAGCTTTCTGAGAATCTGCTTAGTGTTATGTTAATTCATCTCACAGAGTTACATCTGTATTTCGTGGATCTCTTTGCTAGCCTTATTTCTGTGGAATCTGAGAACAGATATTTCGGATCCCTTTGAAGACTATAGGGCCAAAGGAAATATCCTCCGAAAACAAAGAGAAAGAAGCTTTCTTAGAAACTTCTTTGTGTTCTGTGAAATCATCTCACAGAGTTACAGCTTTCCCCTAAAAAAACTCTCGCTAAGACAGTCCTTGTGGAATTGGCAAAGTGATATTTGGAATCCCATAGAGGGCTATGGTGAAAAAGGAAATATCCTCAGATGAAATCTGGAAAGAAGCTTTCTGAGAAACTGCTTAGTGTTCTGTTAATTCATCTCACAGAGTTACATCTGTATTTCATGCATCTCTTTGCTAGCCTTATTTCTGTGGAATCTGAGAACAGATATTTCGGATCCCTTTGAAGACTGTAGGGCCAAAGGAAATATCTTCCGATAACAAAGAGAAAGAAGCTATCTGAGAAACTTCTTTGTGTTCTGTGAAATCTTCTCACAGAGTTACAGCTTTCCCCTCAAAAAGCCTTTCGCTAAGACAGTTCTTGTGGAATTGGTAAAGTGATATTTGGAAGCCCATAGAGGGCTCTGGTGAAAAAGGAAATATCCTCAGATGAAATCTGGAAAGAAGCTTTCTGAGAATCTGCTTAGTGTTCTGTTAATTCATCTCACAGAGTTACATCTGTATTTCCTGGATCTCTTTGCTAGCCTTATTTCTGTGGAATCTGAGAACAGATATTACGGATCCCTTTGAAGACTATAGGGCCAAAGGAAATATCCTCCAATAACAAAGAGAAAGAAGCTTTCTGAGAAACTTCTTTGTGTTCTGTGAAATCATCTCACAGAGTTACAGCTTTCCACTCAAGAAGCCTTTCGCTAAGACAGTTCTTGTGGAATTGGCAAAGTGATATTCGGAACCCCCTAGAGGGCTAAGGTGAAAAATGAAATATCCTCAGATGAAATCTGGAAAGAAGCTTTCTGAGAAACTGCTTAGTGTTCTGTTAATTCATCTCACAGAGTTACATCTGTATTTCGTGGATCTCTTTGCTAGCCTTATTTCTGTGGAATCTGAGAACAGATATTTCGGATCCCTTTGAAGACAATACGGCCAAAGGAAATATCCTACGATAACAAAGAGAAAGAAGCTTTCTGAGAAACTTCTTTGTTTTCTGTGAAATCTTCTCACAGAGTTACAGCTTTCCCCTCAAGAAGCCTTTCGCTAAGACAGTTCTTGTGGAATTGGCAAAGTGATATTGGGAAGCCCATAGAAGGCTATGGTGAAAAAGGAAATATCCTCAGATGAAATCTGGAAAGAAGCTTTCTGAGGAACTGCTTAGTGTTCTGTTAATTCTTCTCACGGAGTTACTTCTGTATTTTGTGGTTCTCTTTGCTAGCCTTATTTCTATGGAATCTGAGAACAGATATTTCGGATCCCTTAGAAGACTATAGGGCCAAAGGAAATATCCTCCGATAGCAAAGAGAAAGAAGCTTTCTGAGAAACTTCTTTGTGTTCTGTGAAATCATCTCAGAGAGTTACAGCTTTCCCCTCAAGAAGACTTTCGCTAAGACAGTTCTTGTGGAATTGGCAAGGTGATACTGGGAAGCCCATAGAGGGCTATGGTGAAAAAGGAAATATCGTCAGACGAAATCTGGAAAGAAGCTTTCTGAGAAACTGCTTAGTGTTCTGTTAATACATCTCACAGAGTTACATCTGTATTTCGTGGATCTCTTTGCTAGCCTTATTTCTGTGGAATCTGAGAACAGATATTTCGGATCCCTTTGAAGACTACAGGGCCAAAGGAAATATCCTCCGATAACACAGACAAAGAAGCTTTCTGAGAAACTTCTTTGTGTTCTGTTAAGTCATCTCACAGAGTTCCAGCTTACCCTCAACAAGCCTTTCGCTAAGCCAGTTCTTGTGGAATTGGCAATGTGATATTTGGAGGCCAATAGAGGGCTATGGTGAAAAAGGAAATATACTCAGATGAAATCTGGAGAGAATCTTTCTGAGAAACTGCTTACTGTTCTGTTAATTCATCGCATAGAGTTACATCTGTATTTCGTGGATCTCTTTGCTAGCCTTATTTCTGTGGAATCTGAGAACAGATATTTCGGATCCCTTTGAAGACGATAGGGCCAAAGGAAATATCCTCCGATAACAAAGAGAAAGAAGCTTTCTGAGAAACTTCTTTGTGTTCTGTGAAATCATCTCACAGAGGTACAGCTTTCCCTAGAAGTAGCCATTCGGTAAGACAGTTCTTGTGGAATTGGCAAAGTGATATTTGGATGCCCTTAGAGGGCTATGGTGAAAAAGGAAATATCCTCAGATGAAATCTGGAAAGCAGCATTCTGAGAATCTGCTTAGTGTTCTGTTAATTCATCTCACAGAGTTACATCTGTATTTCGTGAATCTCTAGGCTAGCCTTATTTCTATGGAATCTGAGAACAGATATTTCGGATCCCTTTGAAGAGTATAGGGCCAAAGGAAATAGCCTCCGATAACAAAGAGAAAGAAGCTTTCTGAGAAACTTCTTTGTGTTCTGTGAAATCATCTCACAGAGTTACAGCTTTCCCCTCAAGAAGCCTTTCCTAAGACAGTTCTTGTGGAATTGGCAAAGTGATATTTGGAAGCCCATAGAGGGCTATGGTGAAAAAGGAAATATCCACAGATGAAATCTCGAAAGAAGCTTTCTGAGAAACTGCTTAGTGTTCTGTTAATGCATCTCACAGAGTTACATCTGTATTTCGTGGATCTCTTTGCTAGCCTTATTTCTGTGGATTCTGAGAACTGATATTTCGGATCCCTTTGAAGACTATAGGGCCAAAGGAAATATCCTCCGATAACAAAGAGAAAGAAGCTTTCTGAGAAACTTCTTTGTGTTCTGTGAAATCATCTCATAGAAGTACAGCTTTCCGTAGAAGAAGCCATTCGCTAAGACAGTTCTTGTGGAATTGGCAAAGTGATATTTGGAAGCCCCTAGAGGGCTATGGTGAAAAAGGAAATATCCTCAGATGAAATCTGGAAAGAAGGTTTCTGAGAAACTGCTTAGTGTTCTGTTAATTCATCTCACAGAGTTACATCTGTATTTCGTGGACCTCTTTGCTAGCCTTATTTCTGTGGAATCTGAGAACAGATATTTCGGATCCCTTTGAAGACTATAGGGCCAAAGGAAATATCCTCCGATAACAAAGAGAAAGAAGCTTTCTGAGAAACTTCTTTGTGTTCTGTGAAATCATCTCACAGAGTTACAGCTTTCCCCTCAAGAAGCCATTCGCTAAGACAGTTCTTGTGGAATTGGCAAAGTGATATTTGGAAGCCCATAGAGGTCTATGGTGAAAAAGGAAATATCCTCAGAGGAAATCTGGAAAGAAGCTCTCTGAGAAATTGCTTAGTGTTCTGTTAATTCATCTCGCAGAGTTACATCTGTATTTCGTGGATCTCTTTGCTAGCCTTATTTCTGTGGAATCTGAGAACAGATATTTCGGATTCCTTTGGAGACTATAGGGCTAAAGGAAATACCCTCCGATAACAAAGAGAAAGAAGCTTTCTGAGAAACTTCTTTGTGTTCTCTGAAATCATCTCAGAGAGTTACAGCTTTCCCCTCCAGAAGCCTTTCGCTAAGACAGTTCTTGTGGAATTGGCAAAGTGATATTTGGAAGCCCATAGAGGGCTATGGTGAAAAAGGAAATATCCTCAGATGAAATCTGGAAAGAAGCTTTCTGAGAAACTGCTTAGTGTTCTGTTAATTCATCTCACAGAGTTACATATGTATTGCCTGGATCTCTTTGCTACCCTTATTTCTGTGGAGTCTGAGAACACATATTTCGTATCCCTTTGAAGACTATCGGGCCAAAGGAAACGTCCTCCGATAACAAAGACAAAGAAGCTTTCTGAGAAACTTCTTTGTGTTCTGTGAAATCATCTCACAGAGTTACAGCTTTCCCCTCAACAGACTTTCGCTAAGCCAGTTCTTGAGGAATTGGCAAAGTGATATTTGGAAGCCCATTGAGTGCTATGGTTAAAAAGGAAATATCCTCAGTTGAAATCTGGAAAGAAGCTTTCTGAGAAGCTGCTTAGTGTTCTGTTAATTCATCTCACAGAGTTACATCTGTATTTCGTGGATCTCTTTGCTAGCCTTATTTCTGTGGAATGTGAGAACAGATATTTCGGTTCCCTTTGAAGACTATAGGGCCAAAGGAAATATCCTCCGATAACAAAGAGAAAGAAGCTTTCTGAGAAACTTCTTTGTGTTCTGTGAAATCATCTCACAGAGTTACAGCTTTCCACTCAAGAAGCCTTTCGCTAAGACAGTTCTTGTGGAATTGGCAAAGTGATATTTGGAAGCCCTTAGAGGGCTATGATGAAAAAGGAAATAACCTCAGATGAAATCTGGAAAGAAGCTTTCTGAGAAACTGCTTAGTGTTCTGTTAATTCATCTCACAAGTTACATCTGTATTTCGTGGATCTCTTTGCTAGCCTTATTTCTGTGGAAACTGGAAGAGATATTTCGGATCCCTTTGGAGACTATAGGGCCAAAGGAAATATCCTCTGATAACACAGACAAAGAAGCTTTCTGAGAAACTTCTTTGTGTTCTGCTAATCATCTCACAGAGTTACAGCTTACCCCTCAACAAGCCTTTCGCTAAGCCAGTTCTTGTGGAATTGGCAAAGTGATACTTGGAAGCCCATAGAGGGCTATGGTTAAAAAGGAAATATCATCAGACGAAATCTGGAAAGAAGCTTTCTGAGAAACTGCTTAGTGTTCTCTTAATTCATCTCACAGAGTTACATCTGTATTTCGTGGATCTCTTTGCTAGCCTTATTTCTGTGGAATCTGAGAACAGATATTTCGGATCCCTTTGGAGACTAAAGGGCCAAAGGAAATATCCTCCGATAACAAAGAGAAAGAAGCTTTCTGAAAACTTCTTTCTGTTCTGTGAAATCATCTCACAGAGTTACAGCTTTCCCCTCAAGAAGCCTTTCGCTAAGACAGTTCTTGTGGAATTTGCAAAGTGATATTTGCAAGCCCTTAGAGGGCTATGGTGAGAAAGGAAATATCCTCAGATGAAATCTGGAAAAAAGGTGTCTGAGAAACTGCTTAGTGTTCTGTTAATTCATCTAACAGAGTTACATCTGTATTTCGTGGATCTCTTTGCTAGCCTTATTTGTGTGGAATCTGAGAACAGATATTTCGGATCCCTTTGAAGACTATAGGGCCAAAGGAAATATCCTCCGATAACAAAGAGAAAGAAGCTTTCTGAGAAACTTCTTTGTGTTCTGTTAAATCATCTCACAGAGTTACAGCTTACCCCTCAACAAGCCTTTCGCTAAGCCAGTTCTTGTGGAATTGGCAAAGTGATATTTGGAAGCCCATAGAGGGCTATGGTGAAAAAGGAAATATTCTCAGTTGAAATCTGGAAAGAAGCTTTCTGAGAAACTGCTTACTGTTCTGTTAATTCATCTCACAGAGTTACATCTGTATTTCGTGGACCTCTTTGCTAGCCTTATTTCTGAAGAATCTGAGAACAGATATTTCGGATCCCTTTGAAGACTATAGGGCCAAAGGAAATATCCTCCGATAACAATGAGAAAGAAGCTTTCTGAGAAACTTCTTTGTGTTCTGTGAAATCATCTCACAGAGTTACAGCTTTCCCCTCAAGAAGCCATTCGCTAAGACAGTTCTTGTGGAATTGGCAAAGTGATATTTGGAAGCCGATAGAGGGCTATGGTGAAAAAGGAAATATCCTCAGATGAAATCTGGAAAGAAGCTTTCTGAGAAACTGCTTAGTGTTCTGTTAATTCATCTCACAGAGTTACATCTGTATTTCGTGAATCTCTTTGCTAGCCTTTTTTCTGTGGAATCTGAGAACAGATATTTCGGATCCCTTTGAAGACTGTAGGGCCAAAGGAAATATCCTCCGATAACAAAGAGAAAGAAGCTTTCTGAGAAACTTCTTTGTGTTCTGTGAAATCATCTCACAGAGTTACAGCTTTCCCCTCAAGAAGCCATTCGCTAAGACAGTTCTTGTGGAATTGGCAAAGTGATATTTGGAAGCCGATAGAGGGCTATGGTGAAAAAGGAAATAGCCTCAGATGAAATCTGGAAAGAAGCTTTCTGAGAAACTGCTTAGTGTTCTGTTAATTCATCTAACAGAGTTACATCTGTATTTCGTGGATCTCTTTGCTAGCCTTATTTCTGTGGAATCTGAGAACAGATATTTCGGATCCCTTTGAAGACTATAGGGCCAAAGGAAATATCCTCTGATAACAAAGAGAAAGAAGCTTTCTGAGAAACTTCTTTGTGTTCTGTGAAATCACCTCACAGAGTTACAGCTTTCCCCTCAAGAAGCCTTTCGCTAAGACAGTTCTTGTGGAATTGGCAAAGTGATATTGGGAAGCCCGTAGAGGGCTATGGTTAAAAAGGAAATATCCTCACACGAAATCTGGAAAGAAGCTTTCTGAGAAACTGCTTAGTGTTCTGTTAATTCATCTCAAAGAGTTACATCTGTATTTCGTGGATCTCTTTGCTAGCCTTATTTCTGTGGCATCTCAGAACAGATATTTCGGAGACCTTTGAAGACTATAGGGCCAAAGGAAATATCCTCCGATAACAAAGAGAAAGAAGCTTTCTGAGAAACTTCTTTGTGTTCTGTGAAATCATCTCACAGAGTTACAGCTTTCCCCTCAAGAAGCCTTTCGCTAAGACAGTTCTTGTGGAATTGGCAAAGTGATACTTGGAAGCCCATAGAGGGCTATGGTGAGAAAGGAAATATCCTCAGATGAAATCTGGAAAGAAGCTTTCTGAGAAACTGCTTAGTGTTCTGTTAATTCATCTCACGGAGTTACATCTGTATTTCGTGAATCTCTAGGCTAGCCTTATTTCTATGGAATCTGAGAAGAGATATTTCGGATCCCTTTGAAGACTATAGGGCCAAAGGAAATATCCTCCGATAACAAAGAGTAAGAAGCTTTCTGAGAAACTTCTTTGTGTTCTGTGAAATCATCTCACAGAGTTACAGCTTTCCCCTCAAGAAGCCTTTCCTAAGACAGTTCTTGTGGAATTGGAAAAGTGATATTTGGAAGCCCTTAGAGGGCTATGGTGATAAAGGAAATATCCTCAGATGAAATCTGGAAAGAAGCTTTCTGAGAAACTGCTTAGTGTTCCGTTAATTCATCTCACAGAGTTACATCTGTATTTCGTGGATCTCTTTGCTAGCCTTATTTCTGTGGATTCTGAGAACAGATATTTCGGATCCCTTTGAAGACTATAGGGCCAAAGGAAATATCCTCCGATAACAAAGAGAAAGAAGCTTTCTGAGAAACTTCATTGTGTTCTGTGAAATCACCTCACAGAAGTACAACTTTCCATAGAAGAAGCCATTCGCTTAGACAGTTCTTGTGGAATTGGCAAAGTGATATTTGGAAGCCCATAGAGGGCAATGGTGAAAAAGGAAATATCCTCAGATGAAATCTGGAAAGAAGCTTTCTGGGAATCTGCTTAGTGTTATGTTAATTCATCTCACAGAGTTACATCTGTATTTCGTGGGTCTCTTTGCTAGCCTTATTTCTGTGGAATCTGAGAACAGATATTTCGGATCCCTTTGAAGACTATAGGGTCAAAGGAAATATCCTCCGAAAACAAAGAGAAAGAAGCTTTCTTAGAAACTTCTTTGTGTTCTGTGAAATAATCTCACAGAGTTACAGCTTTCTCCTCAAGAAGCCTCTCGCTAAGACAGTTCTTGTGGAATTGGCAAAGTGATATTTGGCATCCCATAGAGGGCTATGGTGAAAAAGGAAATATCCTCAGATGAAATCTGGAAAGAAGCTTTCTGAGAAACTGCTTAGTGTTCTGTTAATTCATCTCACAGAGTTACATCTGTATTTCGTGGATCTCTTTGCTAGCCTTATTTCTGTGGAATCTGAGAACAGATATTTCGGATCCCTTTGAAGACAATAGGGCCAAAGGAAATACCCTCCGATAACAAAGAGAAAGAAGCTTTCTGAGAAACTTCTTTGTGTTCTGTGAAATCATCTCACAGAGTTACAGCTTACCCCTCAACAAGCCTTTCGCTAAGCCAGTTCTTGTGGAATTGGCAAAGTGATATTGGGAAGCCCATAGAGGGCTATGGCGAAAAAGGAAATATTCTCAGTTGCAATCTGGAAAGAAGCTTTCTGAGAAACTGATTAGTGTTCTGTTAATTCATCTCACAGAGTTACATCTGTATTTCGTGGACCTCTTTGCTAGCCTTATTTCTGTGGAATCTGAGAACAGATATTTCGGATCCCTTTGAAGACTATAGGGCCAAAGGAAATATCCTTCGATAACAAAGAGAAAGAAGCTTTCTGAGAAACTTCTTTGTGTTCTGTGAAATCATCTCACACAGTTACAGCTTTCCCCTCGAGAAGCCTTTGGCTAAGACAGTTCTTGTGGAATTGGCAAAGTGATATTTGGAAGCCCATAGAGGGCTATGGTGAAAAAGGAAATATCCTTCGATGAAATCTGGAAAGAAGCTTTCTGAGAAACTGCTTAGTGTTCTGTTAATTCATCTCACCGAATTACATCTGTATTTCGTGGATCTCTTTGCTAGCCTTATTTCTGTGGAATCTGAGAACAGATATTTCGGATTCCTTTGGAGACTATAGGGCTAAAGGAAATACCCTCCGATAACAAAGAGAAAGAAGCTTTCTGAGAAACTTCTTTGTGTTCTCTGAAATCATCTCAGAGAGTTACAGCTTTCCCCTCCAGAAGCCTTTCGCTAAGACAGTTCTTGTGGAATTGGCAAAGTGATATTTGGAAGCCCATAGAGGGCTATGGTGAAAAAGGAAATATCCTCAGATGAAATCTGGAAAGAAGCTTTCTGAGAAACTGCTTAGTGTTCTGTTAATTCATCTCACAGAGTTACATATGTATTGCCTGGATCTCTTTGCTACCCTTATTTCTGTGGAGTCTGAGAACACATATTTCATATCCCTTTGAAGACTATCGGGCCAAAGGAAACGTCCTCCGATAACAAAGACAAAGAAGCTTTCTGAGAAACTTCTTTGTGTTCTGTGAAATCATCTCACAGAGTTACAGCTTTCCCCTCAACAGACTTTCGCTAAGCCAGTTCTTGAGGAATTGGCAAAGTGATATTTGGAAGCCCATTGAGTGCTATGGTTAAAAAGGAAATATCCTCAGTTGAAATCTGGAAAGAAGCTTTCTGAGAAGCTGCTTAGTGTTCTGTTAATTCATCTCACAGAGTTACATCTGTATTTCGTGGATCTCTTTGCTAGCCTTATTTCTGTGGAATGTGAGAACAGATATTTCGGTTCCCTTTGAAGACTATAGGGCCAAAGGAAATATCCTCCGATAACAAAGAGAAAGAAGCTTTCTGAGAAACTTCTTTGTGTTCTGTGAAATCATCTCACAGAGTTACAGCTTTCCACTCAAGAAGCCTTTGGCTAAGACAGTTCTTGTGGAATTGGCAAAGTGATATTTGGAAGCCCATAGAGGTCTATGGTGAAAAAGGAAATATCCTCAGAGGAAATCTGGAAAGAAGCTCTCTGAGAAATTGCTTAGTGTTCTGTTAATTCATCTCGCAGAGTTACATCTGTATTTCGTGGATCTCTTTGCTAGCCTTATTTCTGTGGAATCTGAGAACAGATATTTCGGATTCCTTTGGAGACTATAGGGCTAAAGGAAATACCCTCCGATAACAAAGAGAAAGAAGCTTTCTGAGAAACTTCTTTGTGTTCTCTGAAATCATCTCAGAGAGTTACAGCTTTCCCCTCCAGAAGCCTTTCGCTAAGACAGTTCTTGTGGAATTGGCAAAGTGATATTTGGAAGCCCATAGAGGGCTATGGTGAAAAAGGAAATATCCTCAGATGAAATCTGGAAAGAAGCTTTCTGAGAAACTGCTTAGTGTTCTGTTAATTCATCTCACAGAGTTACATATGTATTGCCTGGATCTCTTTGCTACCCTTATTTCTGTGGAGTCTGAGAACACATATTTCGTATCCCTTTGAAGACTATCGGGCCAAAGGAAACGTCCTCCGATAACAAAGACAAAGAAGCTTTCTGAGAAACTTCTTTGTGTTCTGTGAAATCATCTCACAGAGTTACAGCTTTCCCCTCAACAGACTTTCGCTAAGCCAGTTCTTGAGGAATTGGCAAAGTGATATTTGGAAGCCCATTGAGTGCTATGGTTAAAAAGGAAATATCCTCAGTTGAAATCTGGAAAGAAGCTTTCTGAGAAGCTGCTTAGTGTTCTGTTAATTCATCTCACAGAGTTACATCTGTATTTCGTGGATCTCTTTGCTAGCCTTATTTCTGTGGAATGTGAGAACAGATATTTCGGTTCCCTTTGAAGACTATAGGGCCAAAGGAAATATCCTCCGATAACAAAGAGAAAGAAGCTTTCTGAGAAACTTCTTTGTGTTCTGTGAAATCATCTCACAGAGTTACAGCTTTCCACTCAAGAAGCCTTTCGCTAAGACAGTTCTTGTGGAATTGGCAAAGTGATATTTGGAAGCCCTTAGAGGGCTATGATGAAAAAGGAAATAACCTCAGATGAAATCTGGAAAGAAGCTTTCTGAGAAACTGCTTAGTGTTCTGTTAATTCATCTCACAAGTTACATCTGTATTTCGTGGATCTCTTTGCTAGCCTTATTTCTGTGGAAACTGGAAGAGATATTTCGGATCCCTTTGGAGACTATAGGGCCAAAGGAAATATCCTCTGATAACACAGACAAAGAAGCTTTCTGAGAAACTTCTTTGTGTTCTGCTAATCATCTCACAGAGTTACAGCTTACCCCTCAACAAGCCTTTCGCTAAGCCAGTTCTTGTGGAATTGGCAAAGTGATACTTGGAAGCCCATAGAGGGCTATGGTTAAAAAGGAAATATCATCAGACGAAATCTGGAAAGAAGCTTTCTGAGAAACTGCTTAGTGTTCTCTTAATTCATCTCACAGAGTTACATCTGTATTTCGTGGATCTCTTTGCTAGCCTTATTTCTGTGGAATCTGAGAACAGATATTTCGGATCCCTTTGGAGACTAAAGGGCCAAAGGAAATATCCTCCGATAACAAAGAGAAAGAAGCTTTCTGAAAACTTCTTTCTGTTCTGTGAAATCATCTCACAGAGTTACAGCTTTCCCCTCAAGAAGCCTTTCGCTAAGACAGTTCTTGTGGAATTTGCAAAGTGATATTTGCAAGCCCTTAGAGGGCTATGGTGAGAAAGGAAATATCCTCAGATGAAATCTGGAAAAAAGGTGTCTGAGAAACTGCTTAGTGTTCTGTTAATTCATCTAACAGAGTTACATCTGTATTTCGTGGATCTCTTTGCTAGCCTTATTTGTGTGGAATCTGAGAACAGATATTTCGGATCCCTTTGAAGACTATAGGGCCAAAGGAAATATCCTCCGATAACAAAGAGAAAGAAGCTTTCTGAGAAACTTCTTTGTGTTCTGTTAAATCATCTCACAGAGTTACAGCTTACCCCTCAACAAGCCTTTCGCTAAGCCAGTTCTTGTGGAATTGGCAAAGTGATATTTGGAAGCCCATAGAGGGCTATGGTGAAAAAGGAAATATTCTCAGTTGAAATCTGGAAAGAAGCTTTCTGAGAAACTGCTTACTGTTCTGTTAATTCATCTCACAGAGTTACATCTGTATTTCGTGGACCTCTTTGCTAGCCTTATTTCTGTGGAATCTGAGAACAGATATTTCGGATCCCTTTGAAGACTATAGGGCCAAAGGAAATATCCTCCGATAACAATGAGAAAGAAGCTTTCTGAGAAACTTCTTTGTGTTCTGTGAAATCATCTCACAGAGTTACAGCTTTCCCCTCAAGAAGCCATTCGCTAAGACAGTTCTTGTGGAATTGGCAAAGTGATATTTGGAAGCCGATAGAGGGCTATGGTGAAAAAGGAAATATCCTCAGATGAAATCTGGAAAGAAGCTTTCTGAGAAACTGCTTAGTGTTCTGTTAATTCATCTCACAGAGTTACATCTGTATTTCGTGAATCTCTTTGCTAGCCTTTTTTCTGTGGAATCTGAGAACAGATATTTCGGATCCCTTTGAAGACTGTAGGGCCAAAGGAAATATCCTCCGATAACAAAGAGAAAGAAGCTTTCTGAGAAACTTCTTTGTGTTCTGTGAAATCATCTCACAGAGTTACAGCTTTCCCCTCAAGAAGCCATTCGCTAAGACAGTTCTTGTGGAATTGGCAAAGTGATATTTGGAAGCCGATAGAGGGCTATGGTGAAAAAGGAAATAGCCTCAGATGAAATCTGGAAAGAAGCTTTCTGAGAAACTGCTTAGTGTTCTGTTAATTCATCTAACAGAGTTACATCTGTATTTCGTGGATCTCTTTGCTAGCCTTATTTCTGTGGAATCTGAGAACAGATATTTCGGATCCCTTTGAAGACTATAGGGCCAAAGGAAATATCCTCTGATAACAAAGAGAAAGAAGCTTTCTGAGAAACTTCTTTGTGTTCTGTGAAATCACCTCACAGAGTTACAGCTTTCCCCTCAAGAAGCCTTTCGCTAAGACAGTTCTTGTGGAATTGGCAAAGTGATATTGGGAAGCCCGTAGAGGGCTATGGTTAAAAAGGAAATATCCTCACACGAAATCTGGAAAGAAGCTTTCTGAGAAACTGCTTAGTGTTCTGTTAATTCATCTCAAAGAGTTACATCTGTATTTCGTGGATCTCTTTGCTAGCCTTATTTCTGTGGCATCTCAGAACAGATATTTCGGAGACCTTTGAAGACTATAGGGCCAAAGGAAATATCCTCCGATAACAAAGAGAAAGAAGCTTTCTGAGAAACTTCTTTGTGTTCTGTGAAATCATCTCACAGAGTTACAGCTTTCCCCTCAAGAAGCCTTTCGCTAAGACAGTTCTTGTGGAATTGGCAAAGTGATACTTGGAAGCCCATAGAGGGCTATGGTGAGAAAGGAAATATCCTCAGATGAAATCTGGAAAGAAGCTTTCTGAGAAACTGCTTAGTGTTCTGTTAATTCATCTCACGGAGTTACATCTGTATTTCGTGAATCTCTAGGCTAGCCTTATTTCTATGGAATCTGAGAAGAGATATTTCGGATCCCTTTGAAGACTATAGGGCCAAAGGAAATATCCTCCGATAACAAAGAGTAAGAAGCTTTCTGAGAAACTTCTTTGTGTTCTGTGAAATCATCTCACAGAGTTACAGCTTTCCCCTCAAGAAGCCTTTCCTAAGACAGTTCTTGTGGAATTGGAAAAGTGATATTTGGAAGCCCTTAGAGGGCTATGGTGATAAAGGAAATATCCTCAGATGAAATCTGGAAAGAAGCTTTCTGAGAAACTGCTTAGTGTTCCGTTAATTCATCTCACAGAGTTACATCTGTATTTCGTGGATCTCTTTGCTAGCCTTATTTCTGTGGATTCTGAGAACAGATATTTCGGATCCCTTTGAAGACTATAGGGCCAAAGGAAATATCCTCCGATAACAAAGAGAAAGAAGCTTTCTGAGAAACTTCATTGTGTTCTGTGAAATCACCTCACAGAAGTACAACTTTCCATAGAAGAAGCCATTCGCTTAGACAGTTCTTGTGGAATTGGCAAAGTGATATTTGGAAGCCCATAGAGGGCAATGGTGAAAAAGGAAATATCCTCAGATGAAATCTGGAAAGAAGCTTTCTGGGAATCTGCTTAGTGTTATGTTAATTCATCTCACAGAGTTACATCTGTATTTCGTGGGTCTCTTTGCTAGCCTTATTTCTGTGGAATCTGAGAACAGATATTTCGGATCCCTTTGAAGACTATAGGGTCAAAGGAAATATCCTCCGAAAACAAAGAGAAAGAAGCTTTCTTAGAAACTTCTTTGTGTTCTGTGAAATAATCTCACAGAGTTACAGCTTTCTCCTCAAGAAGCCTCTCGCTAAGACAGTTCTTGTGGAATTGGCAAAGTGATATTTGGAATCCCATAGAGGGCTATGGTGAAAAAGGAAATATCCTCAGATGAAATCTGGAAAGAAGCTTTCTGAGAAACTGCTTAGTGTTCTGTTAATTCATCTCACAGAGTTACATCTGTATTTCGTGGATCTCTTTGCTAGCCTTATTTCTGTGGAATCTGAGAACAGATATTTCGGATCCCTTTGAAGACAATAGGGCCAAAGGAAATACCCTCCGATAACAAAGAGAAAGAAGCTTTCTGAGAAACTTCTTTGTGTTCTGTGAAATCATCTCACAGAGTTACAGCTTACCCCTCAACAAGCCTTTCGCTAAGCCAGTTCTTGTGGAATTGGCAAAGTGATATTGGGAAGCCCATAGAGGGCTATGGCGAAAAAGGAAATATTCTCAGTTGCAATCTGGAAAGAAGCTTTCTGAGAAACTGATTAGTGTTCTGTTAATTCATCTCACAGAGTTACATCTGTATTTCGTGGACCTCTTTGCTAGCCTTATTTCTGTGGAATCTGAGAACAGATATTTCGGATCCCTTTGAAGACTATAGGGCCAAAGGAAATATCCTTCGATAACAAAGAGAAAGAAGCTTTCTGAGAAACTTCTTTGTGTTCTGTGAAATCATCTCACACAGTTACAGCTTTCCCCTCGAGAAGCCTTTGGCTAAGACAGTTCTTGTGGAATTGGCAAAGTGATATTTGGAAGCCCATAGAGGGCTATGGTGAAAAAGGAAATATCCTTCGATGAAATCTGGAAAGAAGCTTTCTGAGAAACTGCTTAGTGTTCTGTTAATTCATCTCACCGAATTACATCTGTATTTCGTGGATCTCTTTGCTAGCCTTATTTCTGTGGAATCTGAGAACAGATATTTCGGATCCCTTGGAAGACTATAGGGCCAAAGGAAATATCCTCCGATAACAAAGAGAAAGAAGCTTTCTGAGAAACTTCTTTGTGTTCTGTGAAATCATCTCACAGAGTTACAGCTTTCCCCTCAAGAAGCCATTCGCTAAGACAGTTCTTGTGGAATAGGCAAAGTGATATTTGGAAGCCCATAGAGGGCTCTGGTGAAAAAGGAAATATCCTCAGACGAAATCTGGAAAGAAGCTTTCGGAGAAATTGCTTAGTGTTCTGTTAATTCATCACACAGAGTTACATCTGTGTTTCGTGGATCTCTTTGCTGGCCTTATTTCTGTGGAATATGAGAACAGATATTTCGGATCCCTTTGAAGGCTATAGGGCCAAAGGAAATATCCTCCGATAACAAAGAGAAAGGAGCTTTCTGAGAAACTTCTTTGTGTTCTGTGAAATTATCTCACAGAGTTACAGCTTTCCCCTCAAGAAGCCTTTCGCTAAGACAGTTCTTGTGTAATTGGCAAAGTGATATTTGGAAGCCCTTAGAGGGCCTTTGTGAAAAAGGAAATATCCTCAGATGAAATCTGGAAAGATGCTTTCTGAGGAACTGCTTAGTGTTCTGTTAATTCATCTCACAGAGTTACATCTGTATTGCGTGGATCTCTTTGCTAGCCTTATTTCTGTGGAATCTGAGAACAGATATTTCGGATCCCTTTGGAGACTATAGGGCCAAAGGAAATATCCTCCGATAACAAAGAGAAAGAAGCTTTCTGAGAAACTTCTTTGTGTTCTCTGAAATCATCTCAGAGAGTTACAGCTTTCCCCTCCAGAAGCCTTTCGCTAAGACAGTTCTTGTGGAATTGGCAAAGTGATATTTGGAAGCCCATAGAGGGCTATGGTGAAAAAGGAAATATCCTCAGATGAAATCTGGAAAGAAGGTGTCTGAGAAACTGGTTAGTGTTCTGTTAATTCATCTCTCAGAGTTACATCTGTATTTCGTGGATCTCTTTGCTAGCCTTATTTCTGTGGAATCTGAGAACAGATATTTCGGATCCCTTTGAAGACTATAGGGCCAAAGGAAATATCCTCCGATAACAAAGAGAAAGAAGCTTTCTGAGAAACTTCTTTGTGTTCTGTTAAATCATCTCTCAGAGTTACAGCTTACCCCTCAACAAGCCTTTCGCTAAGCCAGTTCTTGTGGAATTGGCAAAGTGATATTGGGAAGCCCATAGAGGGCTATGGTGAAAAAGGAAATATTCTCAGTTGAAATCTGGAAAGAAGCTTTCTGAGAAACTGCTTAGTGTTCTGTTAATTCATCTCACAGAGTTACATCTGTATTTCGTGGACCTCTTTGCTAGCCTTCTTTCTGTGGAATCTCAGAACAGATATTTCGGATCCCTTTGAAGACTATAGGGCCAAAGGAAATATCCTCCGATAACAAAGAGAAAGAAGCTTTCTGAGAAACTTCTTTGTGTTCTGTGAAATCATCTCACAGAGTTACAGCTTTCCCCTCAAGAAGCCATTCGGTAAGACAGTTCTTGTGGAATTGGCAAAGTGATATTTGGAAGCCGATAGAGAGCTATGGTGAAAAAGGAAATATCCTCAGATGAAATCTGGAAAGAAGCTTTCTGAGAAACTGCTTAGTGTTCTGTTAATTCATCTCACAGAGTTACAACTGTATTTCGTGGATCTCTTTGCTAGCCTTATTTCTATGGAATCTGAGAACAGGTATTTCGGATCCCTTTGGAGACTATAGGGCCAAAAGAAATATCCTCCGATAACAAAGAGAAAGAAGCTTTCTGAGAAACTTCTTTGTGTTCTGCGAAATCATCTCACACAGTTACAGCTTTCCCCTCGAGAAGCCTTTGGCTAAGACAGTTCTTGCGGAATTGGCAAAGTGATATTTGGAAGCCCATAAAGGGCTATGGTTAAAAAGGAAATATCCTCCGATGAAATCTGGAAAGAAGCTTTCTGAGAAACTGCTTAGTGTTCTGTTAATTCATCTCACAGAGTTACATCTGTATTTCGTGGATCTCTTTGCTAGCCTTATTTCTGTGGAATCTGAGAACAGATATTTCGGATCCCTTTAGAGACTAAAGGGCCAAAGGAAATATCCTCTGATAACAAAGAGAAAGAAGCTTTCTGAGAAACTTCTTTGTGTTCTGTGAAATCATCTCACAGAGTTACAGCTTTCCCCTCAAGAAGCCTTTCGCTAAGACAGTTCTTGTGGAATTGGCAAAGTGATATTTGGAAGCCCTTAGAGGGCTATGGTGAGTAAGGAAATATCCTCAGATGAAATCTGGAAAGAAGCTCTCTGAGAAACAGCTTAGTGTTCTGTTAATTCATCTCACAGAGTTACATCTGTATTTCGTGGATCTCTTTGCTAGCCTTATTTCTGTGGAATCTGAGAACAGATATTTCGGATCCCTTTGAAGACTATAGGGCCAAAGGAAATATCCTCCGATAACAAAGAGAAAGAAGCTTTCTGAGAAACTTCTTTGTGTTCTGTGAAATCATCTCAAAGAGTTACAGCTTTCCCCTCAAGAAGCCTTTCGCTAAGACAGTTCTTGTGGAATTGGCAAAGTGATATTGGGAAGCCCATAGAGGGCTATGGTGAAAAAGGAAATATCCTCAGATGAAATCTGGAAAGAAGCTTTCTGAGAAACTGCTTAGTGTTCTGTTAATTCATCTCACAGAGTTACATCTGTATTTCGTGGATCTCTTTGCTAGCCTTATTTCTGTGGAATCTGAGAACAGATGTTTTGGATCCCTTTGAAGACACTAGGACCAAAGGAAATATCCTCCGATAACAAAGAGAAAGAAGCTTTCTGAGAAACTTCTTTGTGTTCTGTGAAATCATCTCACAGAGTAACAGCTTTCCCCTCAACAAGCCTTTCGCTAAGACAGTTCTTGTGGAATTGGCAAAGTGATATTGGGAAGCCCATAGAGGGCTATGGTGAAAAAGGAAATATCCTCAGATTAAATCTGGAAAGAAGCTTTCTTAGGAACTGCTTAGTGTTCTGTTAATTTATCTCACAGAGTTACATCTGTATTTCGTGGATCTCTTTGCTAGCCTTATTTCTATGGAATCTGAGAACAGATATTTCGGATCCCTTTGGAGACTATAGGGCCAAAGTAAATATCCTCCGATAACAAAGAGAAAGAAGCTTTCTGAAAAACTTCTTTGTGTTCTGTGAAATCATCTCACAGAGTTACAGCTTTCCCCTCAAGAAGACTTTCGCTAAGACAGTTCTTGTGGAATTGGCAAGGTGATACTGGGAAGCCCATAGAGGGCTATGGTTAAAAAGGAAATATCATCAGACGAAATCTGGAAAGAAGCTTTCTGAGAAACTGCTTAGTGTTCTGTTAATTCATCTCACAGAGTTACATCTGTATTTCGTGGATCTCTTGGCTAGCCTTATTTCTGTGGAATCTGAGTACAAATATTTCGGATCCCTTTGGAGACTAATGGTCCAAAGGAAATATCCTCCGATAACAAAGAGAAAGATGCTTTCTGAGAAACTTCATTCTGTTCTGTGAAATCATCTCACAGAGTTACAGCTTTCCCCTCAAGAAGCCTTTCGCTAAGACAGTTCTTGTGGAATTGCAAAGTGATATTTGGAAGCCCTTAGAGGGCTATGGTGAGAAAGGAAATATCCTCAGATGAAATCTGGAAAGAAGCTTTCTGAGAAACTGCTTAGTGTTCTGTTAATTCATCTCACAGAGTTATATCTGTATTTCGTGGATCTCTTTGCTAGCCTTATTTCTGTGGAATCTGAGAACAGATATTTCGGATCCCTTTGAAGACAATAGGGCGAAAGGAAATACCCTCCGATAACAAAGAGAAAGAAGCTTTCTGAGAAACTTCTTTGTGTTCTGTGAAATCATCTCACAGAGTTACAGCTTACCCCTCAACAAGCCTTTCGCTAAGCCAGTTCTTGTGGAATGGGCAAAGTGATATTGGGAAGCCCATAGAGGGCTACGGCGAAAAAGGAAATATTCTCAGTTGAAATCAGGAAAGAAGCTTTCTGAGAAACTGATTAGTGTTCTGTTAATTCATCTCACAGAGTTACATCTGTATTTCGTGGACCTCTTTGCTAGCCTTATTTCTGTGGAATCTGAGAACAGATATTTCGGATCCCTTTGAAGACTATAGGGCCAAAGGAAATATCCTCCGATAACAAAGAGAAAGAAGCTTTTTGAGAAACTTCTTTGTGTTCTGTGAAATCATCTCACGGAGTTACAGCTTTACCCTCTAGAAGCCTTTCGGTAAGACAGTTCTTGTGGAATTGGCAAAGTGATATTTGGAGGCCCATAGAGGGCTATGGTGAAAAAGGAAATATCCTCAGATGAAATCTGGAAAGAAGCTTTCTGAGAAACTGCTTAGTGTTCTGTTAATTCATCTCACAGAGTTACATCTGTATTTCGTGGATCTCTTTGCTAGCCTTATTTCTGTGGAATCTGAGAACAGATATTTCGGATCCCGTTGAAGACTACAGGGCCAAAGGAAATATCCTCCGATACCAAAGAGAAAGAAGCTTTCTGAGAAATTTCTTTGTGTTCTGTGAAATCATTTCACAGAGTTACAGCTTTCCCCTCAACAAGCCTTTCGCTAAGCCAGTTATTGTGGAATTGGCAAAGTGATATTCGGAAGCCCATAGAGGGCTACGTTGAAAAAGGAAATATCCTCAGTTGAAATCTGGAAAGAAGCTTTCTGAGAAACTGCTTAGTGTTATGTTAATTCATCTCACAGAGTTACATCTGTTTTTCGTGGATCTCTTTGCTAGCCTTATTTCTGTGGAATCTGAGAACAGATATTTCGGATCCCTATGAAGACTATAGGGCCAAAGGAAATATCCTCGGATAACAAAGAGAAAGAAGCTTTCTGAGAAACTTCTTTGTGTTCTGTGAAATCATCTCTCAGAGTTACAGCTCTCTCCTCAAGAAGCCTTTCGCTAAGACAGTTCTTGTGGAATTGGCAAAGTGATATTTGGAAGCCCTTAGAGGGCTATGGTGAAAAAGGAAATATCCTCCGATGAAATCTGGAAAGAAGCTTTCTGAGAACCTGCTTAGTGTTCTGTTAATTCATTTCACCGAGTTACATCTGTATGTCGTGGATCTCTTTGCTAGTCTTATTTCTGTGGAATCTGAGAACAGATATTTCGGATCCCTTTGAAGACTACAGGGCCAAAGGAAATATCCTCCGATAACAAAGAGAAAGAAGCTTTCTGAGAAACTTCTTTGTGTTCTGTGAAATCATCTCACAGAGTTACAGCTTTCCTCTCAAGAAGCCTTTCGCTAAGACAGTTCTTGTGGAATTGGAAAAGTGATATTTGGAAGCCCATAGAGGGCTATGGTGAAAAAGGAAATATCCTCAGACGAAATCTGGAAAGAACCTTTCTGAGAAACTGCTTAGTGTTCTGTTAATTCATCTCACAGAGTTACATCTGTATTTCGTGGATGTCTTTGCTAGTCTTATTTCTGTGGAATCTGAGAACAGATATTTCGGATCCCTTTGAAGACTATAGGGCCAAAGGAAATATCCACCGATAACAAAGAGAAAGAAGCTTTCTGAGAAACTTCTTTGTGTTCTGTGAAATCATCTCACAGAGTTACAACTTTCCCCTCAAGAAGCCTTTCGCTAAGACAGTTCTTGTGGAATTGGCAAAGTGATATTTGGATGCCCATAGAGGGCTAGGGTGAAAAAGGAAATATCCTCAGATGAAATCTGGAAAGAAGCTTTTTGAGAAACTGCTTAGAGTTCTGTTAATTCATCTCACAGAGTTACATCTGTATTTCGTGGATCTCTTTGCTAGCCTTATTTCTGTGGAATCTGAGAACAGATATTTCGGAACCCTTTGAAGACTATAAGGCCAAAGGAAATATCCTCCGATAACAAAGTGAAAGAAGCTTTCTGAGAAACTTCCTTGTGTTCTGTGAAATCATCTCACAGAGTTAGAGCTTTCCCCTCAAGAAGCCATTCGCTAAGGCAGTTCTTGTGGAATTGGCAAAGTGATATTGGGAAGCCCTTAGAGGACTATGGTGAAAAAGGAAATATCCTCAGATGAAATCTGGAAAGAAGCTTTCTGAGAAACTGCTTAGTGTTCTGTTACTTCATCTCACAGAGTTACATCTGTATTTCGTGGATCTCTTTGCTAGCGTTATTTCTTTGGAATCTGAGAACAGATGTTTCGGATCCCCTTGGAGCCTAAAGGGCCAAAGGAAATATCCTCCGATAACAAAGAGAAAGAAGCTTTCTGAGAAACTTCTTTGTGTTCTGTGAAATCATCTCACAGAGTTACAGCTTTCCCCTCAACAAGCCTTTCGCTAAGCCAGTTCTTGTGGAATTGGCAAAGTGATATTGGGAAGCCCATAGAGGTCTATGGTGAAAAAGGAAATATCCTCAGTTGAAATCTGGAAAGAAGCTTTCTGAGGAACTGCTTAGTGTTCTGTTAATTCATCTCACAGAGTTACATCTGTATTTCGTGAATCTCTTTGCTAGTCTTATTTCTGTGGAATCTGAGAACACATATTTCGGATCCCTTTGAGAATTATAGGGCCTAAGGAAATATCCTCCGATAACAAAGAGAAAGAAGCTTTCTGAGAAACTTCTTTGTGTCCTGTGAAATCTCTCACAGAGTTACAGCTTTCCCCTCAAGAAGCCTTACGCTAAGACAGTTCTTGTGGAATTGGCAAAGTGATATTGGGAAGCCCATAGAGGGCTATGGTGAAAAAGGAAATATCCTCAGACGAAATCTGGAAAGAAGCTTTCTGAGAAACTGCTGAGTGTTCTGTTAATTCATCTCACAGAGTTACATCTGTATTTCGTGGATCTCTTTGCTAGCCTTATTTCTGTGGAATCTGAGAACAGATATTTCGGATCCCTCTGAAGACTATAGGGCCAAAGGAAATATCCTCCGATAACAAAGAGAAAGGAGCTTTCTGAGAAACATCTTTGTGTTCTGTGAAATCATCTCACAGAGTTACAGCTTTCCCCTCAAGAAGCCTTTCGCTAAGACAGTTCTTGTGGAATTGGCAAAGTGATATTTGGAAGCCCATAGAGGACTATGGTGAAAAAGGAAATATCCTCAGATGAAATCTGGAAAGAAGCTTTCTGAGGAACTGCTTGGTGTTCTGTTAATTCATCTCACAGAGTTACATCTGTATTTCGTGGATCTCTTTGCTAGCCTTATTTCTGTGGAATCTGAGAAGAGATATTTCGGATCCCTTTGGAGACTATAGGGCCAAAGGAAATATCCTCCGATAACAAAGAGAAAGAAGCTTTCTGAGAAACTTCTTTGTGTTCTCTGAAATCATCTCAGAGAGTTACAGCTTTCCTCTAAAGAAGCCTTTCGCTAAGACAGTTCTTGTGGAATTGGAAATGTGATATTTGGAAGCCCATAGAGGGCTATGGTGAAAAAGGAAATATCCTCAGATGAAATCTGGAAAGAACCTTTCTGAGAAACTGCTTAGTGTTCTGTTAATTCATCTCACAGAGTTACATATGTATTTCCTGGATCTCTTCGCTACCCTTATTTCTGTGGAATCTGAGAACAGATATTTCGGATCCCTTTGAAGACTATAGGGCCAAAGGAAACGTCCTCCGATAACAAAGACAAAGAAGCTTTCTGAGAAACTTCTTTGTGTTCTGTGAAATCATCTCACAGAGTTACAGCTTTCCCCTCAACAAGCCTTTCGCTAAGCCAGTTCTTGAGGAATTGGCAAAGTGCTATTGGGAAGCCCATAGAGGGCTATGGTGAAAAAGGAAATATCCTCAGTTGAAAACTGGAAAGAAGCTTTTTGAGAAACTGCTTAGTGTTCTGTTAATTCATCTCACAGAGTTACATCTGTATTTCGTGGATCTCTTTGCTAGCCTTATTTCTGTGGAATCTGAGAACAGATATTTCGGATCCCTTTGAAGACTATAGGGCCAAAGGAAATATCCTCCGATAACAAAGAGAAAGAAGCTTTCTGAGAAACTTCTTTGTGTTCTGTGAAATCATCTCACAGAGTTACAGCTTTCCCCTGAAGAAGCCTTTCGCTAAGACAGTTCTTGTGGAATTGGCAAAGTGATATTTGGAAGACCATAGAGGGCTATGGTGAAAAAGGAAATAACCTCAGACGAAATCTGGAAAGAAACTTTCTGAGAAATTCCTTAGTGTTCTGTTAATTCATCTCACAAGTTACATCTGTATTTCGTGGATCTCTTTGCTAGCCTTATTTCTGTGGAAACTGGAAGAGATATTTCGGATCCCTTTGGAGACTATAGGGCCAAAGGAAATATCCTCCGATTACAAAGAGAAAGAAGCTTTCTGAGAAACTTCTTTGTGTTCTGTGAAATCATCTCACAGAGTTACAGCTTTCCCCTCAAGAAGCCTTTCGCTAAGACAGTTCTTGTGGAATTGGAAAAGTGATATTTGGAAGCCCCTAGAGGGCTATGGTGAAAAAGGAAATATCCTCAGACGAAATCTGGAAAGAACCTTTCTGAGAAACTGCTTAGTGTTCTGTTAATTCATCTCACAGAGTTACATCTGTATTTCGTGGATGTCTTTGCTAGTCTTATTTCTGTGGTATCTGAGAACAGATATTTCGGATCCCTTTGAAGACTATAGGGCCAAAGGAAATATCCTCCGATAACAAAGACAACGAAGCTTTCTGAGAAACTTCTTTGTGTTCTGTGAAATCATCTCACAGAGTTACAGCTTTCCCCTCGAGAAGCCTTTCGCTAAGACAGTTCTTGTGGAATTGGGAAAGTGATATTTGAAGCCCATAGAGGGCTATGGTGACAAAGGAAATATCCTCAGATGAAATCTGGAAAGAACCTTTCTGAGAAACTGCTTAGTGTTCTGTTAATTCATCACACAGAGATACATCTGTATTTCGTGGATCTCTTTGCTAGCCTTATTTCTGTGGAATCTGAGAACAGATATTTCGGATCCCTTTGGAGACTAAAGGGCCAAAGGAAATATCCTCCGATAACAAAGAGAAAGAAGCTTTCTGAGAAACTTCTTTGTGTTCTGTGAAATCATCTCACAGAGTTACAGCTTTCCCCTTAACAAGCCTTTCGCTAAGCCAGTTCTTGTGGAATTGGCAAAGTGATATTGGGAAGCCCATAGAGGTCTATGGTGAAAAAGGAAATATCCTCAGTTGAAATCTGGAAAGAAGCTTTCTGAGGAACTGCTTAGTGTTCTGTTAATTCATCTCACAGTGTTACATCTGTATTTCGTGAATCTCTTTGCTAGTCTTATTTCTGTGGAATCTGAGAACACATATTTCGGATCCCTTTGAGATATATAGGGCCTAAGGAAATATCCTCCGATAACAAAGAGAAAGAAGCTTTCTGAGAAACTTCTTTGTGTCCTGTGAAATCATCTCACAGAGTTACAGCTTTCCCCTCAAGAAGCCTTTCGCTAAGACAGTTCTTGTGGAATTGGCAAAGTGATATTGGGAAGCCCATAGAGGGCTATGGTGAAAAAGGAAATATCCTCAGACGAAATATGGAAAGAAGCTTTCTGAGAAACTGCTTAGTGTTCTGTTAATTCATCTCACAGAGTTACATCTGTATTTCGTGGATCTCTTTGCTAGCCTTATTTCTGTGGAATCTGAGAACAGATATTTCGGATCCCTTTGAAGACTATAGGTCCAAAGGAAATATCCTCCGATAACAAAGAGAAAGGAGCTTTCTGAGAAACATCTTTGTGTTCTGTGAAATCATCTCACAGAGTTACAGCTTTCCCCTCAAGAAGCCTTTCGCTAAGACAGTTCTTGTGGAATTGGCAAAGTGATATTTGGAAGCCCATAGAGGGCTATGGTGAAAAAGGAAATATTCTCAGATGAAATCTGGAAAGAAGCTTTCTGAGGAACTGCTTTGTGTTCTGTTAATTCATCTCACAGAGTTACATGTGTATTTCGTGGATCTCTTTGCTAGCCTTATTTCTGTGGAATCTGAGAAGAGATATTTCGGATCCCTTTGGAGACTATAGGGCCAAAGGAAATATCCTCCGATAACAAAGAGAAAGAAGCTTTCTGAGAAACTTCTTTGTGTTCTCTGAAATCATCTCAGAGAGTTACAGCTTTCCCCTCAAGAAACCTTTCGCTAAGACAGTTCTTGTGGAATTGGAAATGTGATATTTGGAAGCCCATAGAGGGCTATGGTGAAAAAGGAAATATCCTCAGATGAAATCTGGAAAGAACCTTTCTGAGAAACTGCTTAGTGTTCTGTTAATTCATCTCACAGAGTTACATATGTATTTCCTGGATCTCTTCGCTACCCTTATTTCTGTGGAATCTGAGAACAGATATTTCGGATCCCTTTGAAGACTATAGGGCCAAAGGAAACGTCCTCCGATAACAAAGAGAAAGAAGCTTTCTGAGAAACTTCTTTGTGTTCTGTGAAATCTTCTCACAGAGTTACAGCTTACCCCTCAACAAGCCTTTCGCTAAGCTAGTTCTTGAGGAATTGGCAAAGTGATATTGGGAAGCCCATAGAGGGCTATGGTGAAAAAGGAAATATCCTCAGACGAAATCTGGAAAGAACCTTTCTGAGAAACTGCTTAGTGTTCTGTTAATTCATCTCACAGAGTTACATCTGTATTTCGTGGATGTCTTTGCTAGTCTTATTTCTGTGGTATCTGAGAACAGATATTTCGGATCCCTTTGAAGACTATAGGGCCAAAGGAAATATCCTCCGATAACAAAGACAACGAAGCTTTCTGAGAAACTTCTTTGTGTTCTGTGAAATCATCTCACAGAGTTACAGCTTTCCCCTCGAGAAGCCTTTCGCTAAGACAGTTCTTGTGGAATTGGGAAAGTGATATTTGAAGCCCATAGAGGGCTATGGTGACAAAGGAAATATCCTCAGATGAAATCTGGAAAGAACCTTTCTGAGAAACTGCTTAGTGTTCTGTTAATTCATCACACAGAGATACATCTGTATTTCGTGGATCTCTTTGCTAGCCTTATTTCTGTGGAATCTGAGAACAGATATTTCGGATCCCTTTGGAGACTAAAGGGCCAAAGGAAATATCCTCCGATAACAAAGAGAAAGAAGCTTTCTGAGAAACTTCTTTGTGTTCTGTGAAATCATCTCACAGAGTTACAGCTTTCCCCTTAACAAGCCTTTCGCTAAGCCAGTTCTTGTGGAATTGGCAAAGTGATATTGGGAAGCCCATAGAGGTCTATGGTGAAAAAGGAAATATCCTCAGTTGAAATCTGGAAAGAAGCTTTCTGAGGAACTGCTTAGTGTTCTGTTAATTCATCTCACAGTGTTACATCTGTATTTCGTGAATCTCTTTGCTAGTCTTATTTCTGTGGAATCTGAGAACACATATTTCGGATCCGTTTGAGAATTATAGGGCCTAAGGAAATATCCTCCGATAACAAAGAGAAAGAAGCTTTCTGAGAAACTTCTTTGTGTCCTGTGAAATCATCTCACAGAGTTACAGCTTTCCCCTCAAGAAGCCTTTCGCTAAGACAGTTCTTGTGGAATTGGCAAAGTGATATTGGGAAGCCCATAGAGGGCTATGGTGAAAAAGGAAATATCCTCAGACGAAATCTGGAAAGAAGCTTTCTGAGAAACTGCTTAGTGTTCTGTTAATTCATCTCACAGAGTTACATCTGTATTTCGTGGATCTCTTTGCTAGCCTTATTTCTGTGGAATCTGAGAACAGATATTTCGGATCCCTTTGAAGACTATAGGTCCAAAGGAAATATCCTCCGATAACAAAGAGAAAGGAGCTTTCTGAGAAACATCTTTGTGTTCTGTGAAATCATCTCACAGAGTAACAGCTTTCCCCTCAAGAAGCCTTTCGCTAAGACAGTTCTTGTGGAATTGGCAAAGTGATATTTGGAAGCCCATAGAGGGCTATGGTGAAAAAGGAAATATTCTCAGATGAAATCTGGAAAGAAGCTTTCTGAGGAACTGCTTGGTGTTCTGTTAATTCATCTCACAGAGTTACATCTGTATTTCGTGGATCTCTTTGCTAGCCTTATTTCTGTGGAATCTGAGAAGAGATATTTCGGATCCCTTTGGAGACTATAGGGCCAAAGGAAATATCCTCCGATAACAAAGAGAAAGAAGCTTTCTGAGAAACTTCTTTGTGTTCTCTGAAATCATCTCAGAGAGTTACAGCTTTCCCCTCAAGAAGCCTTTCGCTAAGACATTTCTTGTGGAATTGGAAATGTGATATTTGGAAGCCCATAGAGGGCTATGGTGAAAAAGGAAATATCCTCAGATGAAATCTGGAAAGAACGTTTCTGAGAAACTGCTTAGTGTTCTGTTAATTCATCTCACAGAGTTACATATGTATTTCCTGGATCTCTTCGCTACCCTTATTTCTGTGGAATCTGAGAACAGATATTTCGGATCCCTTTGAAGACTATAGGGCCAAAGGAAACGTCCTCCGATAACAAAGAGAAAGAAGCTTTCTGAGAAACTTCTTTGTGTTCTGTGAAATCTTCTCACAGAGTTACAGCTTTCCCCTCAACAAGCCTTTCGCTAAGCCAGTTCTTGAGGAATTGGCAAAGTGATATTGGGAACCCCTAGAGGGCTATGGTGAAAATGGAAATATCCTCAGACGAAATCTGGAAAGAAGCTTTCTGAGAAACTGCTTAGTGTTCTGTTAATTCATCTCACAGAGTTACATCTGTATTTCGTTGATCTCTTTGCTAGCCTTATTTCTGTGGAATCTGAGAACAGATATTTCGGATCCCTTTGAAGACTATAGGGCCAAAGGAAATATCCTCCGATAACAAAGAGAAAGAAGCTTTCTGAGAAACTTCTCTGTGTTCTGTGTAATCATCTCACAGAGTTACAGCTTTCCCCGCAAAAAGACTTTCGCTATGCCAGTTCTTGTGGAATTGGCAAAGTGATATTGGGAACCCCTAGAGGGCTATGGTGAAAAAGGAAATATCCTCAGACGAAATCTGGAAAGAAGCTTTCTGAGAAACTGCTTAGTGTTCTGTTAATTCATCTCACAGAGTTACATCTGTATTTCGTTGATCTCTTTGCTAGCCTTATTTCTGTGGAATCTGAGAACAGATATTTCGGATCCCTTTGAAGACTATAGGGCCAAAGGAAATATCCTCCGATAACAAAGAGAAAGAAGCTTTCTGAGAAACTTCTCTGTGTTCTGTGTAATCATCTCACAGAGTTACAGCTTTCCCCTCAAGAAGCTTTTCACTAAGACATTTCTTGTGGAATTGGCAAAGTGATATTTGGAAGCCCATAGAGGGCTATGGTGAAAAAGGAAATATCCTGAGACGAAATCTGGAAAGAAGCTTTCTGAGAAACTGCTTAGTGTTCTCTTAATTCATCTCACAGAGTTACATCTGTACTTCGTGGATCTCTTTGCTAGCCTTATTTCTGTGGAATCTGAAAACAGATATTTCGGATCCCTTTGAAGACTATAGGGCCAAAGGAAATATCCTCCGATAACAAAGAGAAAGAAGCTTTCTGAGAAACGTCTCTGTGTTCTGTGTAATCATCTCACAGAGTTACAGCTTTCCCCTCAAGAAGCCTTTCACTAAGACATTTCTTGTGGAATTGGCAAAGTGATATTTGAAAGCCCATAGAGGGCTATGGTGAAAAAGGAAATATCCTCAGATGAAATCTGGAAAGAAGCTTTCCGAAGAACTGCTTAGTGTTATGTTAATTCATCTCACAGAGTTACATCTGCATTTCTTGGATCTATTTGCTAGCCTTATTTCTGTGGAATCTGAGAACAGATATTTCGCATCCCTTTGAAGACTATAGGGCCAAAGGAAATATCCACCGATAACAAAGAGAAAGAAGCTTTCTGAGAAACTTCTTTGTGTTCTGTGAAATCATCTCACAGAGTTACAACTTTCCCCTCAAGAAGCCTTTCGCTAAGACAGTTCTTGTGGAATTGGCAAAGTGATATTTGGATGCCCATAGAGGGCTAGGGTGAAAAAGGAAATATCCTCAGATGAAATCTGGAAAGAAGCTTTTTGAGAAACTGCTTAGAGTTCTGTTAATTCATCTCACAGAGTTACATCTGTATTTCGTGGATCTCTTTGCTAGCCTTATTTCTGTGGAATCTGAGAACAGATATTTCGGAACCCTTTGAAGACTATAAGGCCAAAGGAAATATCCTCCGATAACAAAGTGAAAGAAGCTTTCTGAGAAACTTCCTTGTGTTCTGTGAAATCATCTCAGAGTTAGAGCTTTCCCCTCAAGGAGCCTTTCGCTAAGGCAGTTCTTGTGGAATTGGCAAAGTGATATTGGGAAGCCCTTAGAGGACTATGGTGAAAAAGGAAATATCCTCAGATGAAATCTGGAAAGAAGCTTTCTGAGAAACTGCTTAGTGTTCTGTTACTTCATCTCACAGAGTTACATCTGTATTTCGTGGATCTCTTTGCTAGCGTTATTTCTTTGGAATCTGAGAACAGATATTTCGGATCCCTTTAGAGCCTAAAGGGCCAAAGGAAATATCCTCCGATAACAAAGACAAAGAAGCTTTCTGAGAAACTTCTTTGTGTTCTGTGAAATCATCTCACAGAGTTACAGCTTTCCCCTCAACAAGCCTTTCGTTAAGCCAGTTCTTGTGGAATTGGCAAAGTGATATTGGGAAGCCCATAGAGGTCTATGGTGAAAAAGGAAATATCCTCAGTTGAAATCTGGAAAGAAGCTTTCTGAGGAACTGCTTAGTGTTCTGTTAATTCATCTCACAGAGTTACATCTGTATTTCGTGAATCTCTTTGCTAGTCTTATTTCTGTGGAATCTGAGAACACATATTTCGGATCCCTTTGAGAATTATAGGGCCTAAGGAAATATCCTCCGATAACAAAGAGAAAGATGCTTTCTGAGAAACTTCTTTGTGTCCTGTGAAATCTCTCACAGGGTTACAGCTTTCCCCTCAAGAAGCCTTACGCTAAGACAGTTCTTGCGGAATTGGCAAAGTGATATTGGGAAGCCCATAGAGGGCTATGGTGAAAAAGGAAATATCCTCAGACGAAATCTGGAAAGAAGCTTTCTGAGAAACTGCTGAGTGTTCTGTTAATTCATCTCACAGAGTTACATCTGTATTTCGTGAATCTCTTTGCTAGTCTTATTTCTGTGGAATCTGAGAACACCTATTTCGGATCCCTTTGAGAATTATAGGGCCTAAGGAAATATCCTCCGATAACAAAGAGAAAGAAGCTTTCTGAGAAACTTCTTTGTGTCCTGTGAAATCATCTCACAGAGTTACAGCTTTCCCCTCAAGAAGCCTTTCGCTAAGACAGTTCTTGTGGAATTGGCAAAGTGATATTGGGAAGCCCATAGAGGGCTATGGTGAAAAAGGAAATATCCTCAGACGAAATCTGGAAAGAAGCTTTCTGAGAAACTGCTTAGTGTTCTGTTAATTCATCTCACAGAGTTACATCTGTATTTCGTGGATCTCTTTGCTAGCCTTATTTCTGTGGAATCTGAGAACAGATATTTCGGATCCCTTTGAAGACTATAGGTCCAAAGGAAATATCCTCCGATAACAAAGAGAAAGGAGCTTTCTGAGAAACATCTTTGTGTTCTGTGAAATCATCTCACAGAGTAACAGCTTACCCCTCAAGAAGCCTTTCGCTAAGACAGTTCTTGTGGAATTGGCAAAGTGATATTTGGAAGCCCATAGAGGGCTATGGTGAAAAAGGAAATATTCTCAGATGAAATCTGGAAAGAAGCTTTCTGAGGAACTGCTTGGTGTTCTGTTAATTCATCTCACAGAGTTACATCTGTATTTCGTGGATCTCTTTGCTAGCCTTATTTCTGTGGAATCTGAGAAGAGATATTTCGGATCCCTTTGGAGACTATAGGGCCAAAGGAAATATCCTCCGATAACAAAGAGAAAGAAGCTTTCTGAGAAACTTCTTTGTGTTCTCTGAAATCATCTCAGGGAGTTACAGCTTTCCCCTCAAGAAGCCTTTCGCTAAGACAGTTCTTGTGGAATTGGAAATGTGATATTTGGAAGCCCATAGAGGGCTATGGTGAAAAAGGAAATATCCTCAGATGAAATCTGGAAAGAACCTTTCTGAGAAACTGCTTAGTGTTCTGTTAATTCATCTCACAGAGTTACATATGTATTTCCTGGATCTCTTCGCTACCCTTATTTCTGTGGAATCTGAGAACAGATATTTCGGATCCCTTTGAAGACTATAGGTCCAAAGGAAACGTCCTCCGATAACAAAGAGAAAGAAGCTTTCTGAGAAACTTCTTTGTGTTCTGTGAAATCTTCTCACAGAGTTACAGCTTTCCCCTCAACAAGCCTTTCGCTAAGCCCGTTCTTGAGGAATTGGCAAAGTGATATTGGGAAGCCCATAGAGGGCTATGGTGAAAAAGGAAATATCCTCAGTTGAAATCTGGAAAGAAGCTTTTTGAGAAACTGCTTAGTGTTCTGTTAATTCATCTCACAGAGTTACATCTGTATTTCGTGGATCTCTTTGATAGCCTTATTTCTGTGGAATCTGAGAACAGATATTTCGGATCCCTTTGAAGACTATAGGGCCAAAGGAAATATCCTCCGATAACAAAGAGAAAGAAGCTTTCTGAGAAACTTCTTTGTGTTCTGTGAAATCATCTCACAGAGTTACAGCTTTCCCCTGAAGAAGCCTTTCGCTAAGACAGTTCTTGTGGAATTGGCAAAGTGATATTTGGAAGACCATAGAGGGCTATGGTGAAAAAGGAAATAACCTCAGACGAAATCTGGAAAGAAACTTTCTGAGAAATTCCTTAGTGTTCTGTTAATTCATCTCACAAGTTACATCTGTATTTCGTGGATCTCTTTGCTAGCCTTATTTCTGTGGAAACTGGAAGAGATATTTCGGATTCCTTTGGAGACTATAGGGCCAAAGGAAATATCCTCCGATTACAAAGAGAAAGAAGCTTTCTGAGAAACTTCTTTGTGTTCTGTGAAATCATCTCACAGAGTTACAGCTTTCCCCTCAAGAAGCCTTTCGCTAAGACAGTTCTTGTGGAATTGGCAAAGTGATATTGGGAAGCCCATAGAGGGCTATGGTGAAAAAGGAAATATCCTCAGATGAAATCTGGAAAGAACCTTTCTGAGAAACTGCTTAGTGTTCTGTTAATTCATCTCACAGAGTTACATCTGTATTTCCTGGATCTCTTTGCAAGCCTTATTTCTGTGGAATCTGAGAAGAGATATTTCGGATCCCTTTGATGACTATAGGCACAAAGGAAATATCCTCCGATAACAAAGAGAAAGAAGCTTTCTGAGAAACTTCTTTGTGTTCTATGAAATCATCTCACAGAGTTACAGCTTTCCTCGCAAAAAGACTTTCGCTATGCCAGTTCTTGTGGAATTGGCAAAGTGATATTGGGAACCCCTAGAGGGCTATGGTGAAAAAGGAAATATCCTCAGACGAAATCTGGAAAGAAGCTTTCTGAGAAACTGCTTAGTGTTCTGTTAATTCATCTCACAGAGTTACATCTGTATTTCGTTGATCTCTTTGCTAGCCTTATTTCTGTGGAATCTGAGAACAGATATTTCGGATCCCTTTGAAGACTATAGGGCCAAAGGAAATATCCTCCGATAACAAAGAGAAAGAAGCTTTCTGAGAAACTTCTCTGTGTTCTGTGTAATCATCTCACAGAGTTACAGCTTTCCCCGCAAAAAGACTTTCGCTATGCCAGTTCTTGTGGAATTGGCAAAGTGATATTGGGAACCCCTAGAGGGCTATGGTGAAAAAGGAAATATCCTCAGACGAAATCTGGAAAGAAGCTTTCTGAGAAACTGCTTAGTGTTCTGTTAATTCATCTCACAGAGTTACATCTGTATTTCGTTGATCTCTTTGCTAGCCTTATTTCTGTGGAATCTGAGAACAGATATTTCGGATCCCTTTGAAGACTATAGGGCCAAAGGAAATATCCTCCGATAACAAAGAGAAAGAAGCTTTCTGAGAAACTTCTCTGTGTTCTGTGTAATCATCTCACAGAGTTACAGCTTTCCCCTCAAGAAGCCTTTCACTAAGACATTTCTTGTGGAATTGGCAAAGTGATATTTGGAAGCCCATAGAGGGCTATGGTGAAAAAGGAAATATCCTGAGACGAAATCTGGAAAGAAGCTTTCTGAGAAACTGCTTAGTGTTCTCTTAATTCATCTCACAGAGTTACATCTGTATTTCGTGGATCTCTTTGCTAGCCTTATTTCTGTGGAATCTGAAAACAGATATTTCGGATCCCTTTGAAGACTATAGGGCCAAAGGAAATATCCTCCGATAACAAAGAGAAAGAAGCTTTCTGAGAAACGTCTCTGTGTTCTGTGTAATCATCTCACAGAGTTACAGCTTTCCCCTCAAGAAGCCTTTCGCTAAGACATTTCTTGTGGAATTGGCAAAGTGATATTTGAAAGCCCATAGAGGGCTATGGTGAAAAAGGAAATATCCTCAGATGAAATCTGGAAAGAAGCTTTCCGAAGAACTGCTTAGTGTTATGTTAATTCATCTCACAGAGTTACATCTGCATTTCTTGGATCTATTTGCTAGCCTTATTTCTGTGGAATCTGAGAACAGATATTTCGCATCCCTTTGAAGACTATAGGGCCAAAGGAAATATCCACCGATAACAAAGAGAAAGAAGCTTTCTGAGAAACTTCTTTGTGTTCTGTGAAATCATCTCACAGAGTTACAACTTTCCCCTCAAGAAGCCTTTCGCTAAGACAGTTCTTGTGGAATTGGCAAAGTGATATTTGGATGCCCATAGAGGGCTAGGGTGAAAAAGGAAATATCCTCAGATGAAATCTGGAAAGAAGCTTTTTGAGAAACTGCTTAGAGTTCTGTTAATTCATCTCACAGAGTTACATCTGTATTTCGTGGATCTCTTTGCTAGCCTTATTTCTGTGGAATCTGAGAACAGATATTTCGGAACCCTTTGAAGACTATAAGGCCAAAGGAAATATCCTCCGATAACAAAGTGAAAGAAGCTTTCTGAGAAACTTCCTTGTGTTCTGTGAAATCATCTCACAGAGTTAGAGCTTTCCCCTCAAGGAGCCTTTCGCTAAGGCAGTTCTTGTGGAATTGGCAAAGTGATATTGGGAAGCCCTTAGAGGACTATGGTGAAAAAGGAAATATCCTCAGATGAAATCTGGAAAGAAGCTTTCTGAGAAACTGCTTAGTGTTCTGTTACTTCATCTCACAGAGTTACATCTGTATTTCGTGGATCTCTTTGCTAGCGTTATTTCTTTGTAATCTGAGAACAGATATTTCGGAACCCTTTAGAGCCTAAAGGGCCAAAGGAAATATCCTCCGATAACAAAGACAAAGAAGCTTTCTGAGAAACTTCTTTGTGTTCTGTGAAATCATCTCACAGAGTTACAGCTTTCCCCTCAACAAGCCTTTCGTTAAGCCAGTTCTTGTGGAATTGGCAAAGTGATATTGGGAAGCCCATGGAGGTCTATGGTGAAAAAGGAAATATCCTCAGTTGAAATCTGGAAAGAAGCTTTCTGAGGAACTGCTTAGTGTTCTGTTAATTCATCTCACAGAGTTACATCTGTATTTCGTGAATCTCTTTGCTAGTCTTATTTCTGTGGAATCTGAGAACACATATTTCGGATCCCTTTGAGAATTATAGGGCCTAAGGAAATATCCTCCGATAACAAAGAGAAAGATGCTTTCTGAGAAACTTCTTTGTGTCCTGTGAAATCTCTCACAGGGTTACAGCTTTCCCCTCAAGAAGCCTTACGCTAAGACAGTTCTTGCGGAATTGGCAAAGTGATATTGGGAAGCCCATAGAGGGCTATGGTGAAAAAGGAAATATCCTCATACGAAATCTGGAAAGAAGCTTTCTGAGAAACTGCTGAGTGTTCTGTTAATTCATCTCACAGAGTTACATCTGTATTTCGTTGATCTCTTTGCTAGCCTTATTTCTGTGGAATCTGAGATCAGATATTTCGGATCCCTTTGAAGACTATAGGGCCAAAGGAAATATCCTCCGATAACAAAGAGAAAGAAGCTTTCTGAGAAACTTCTCTGTGTTCTGTGTAATCATCTCACAGAGTTACAGCTTTCCCCGCAAAAAGACTTTCGCTATGCCAGTTCTTGTGGAATTGGCAAAGTGATATTGGGAACCCCTAGAGGGCTATGGTGAAAAAGGAAATATCCTCAGACGAAATCTGGAAAGAAGCTTTCTGAGAAACTGCTTAGTGTTCTGTTAATTCATCTCACAGAGTTACATCTGTATTTCGTTGATCTCTTTGCTAGCCTTATTTCTGTGGAATCTGAGAACAGATATTTCGGATCCCTTTGAAGACTATAGGGCCAAAGGAAATATCCTCCGATAACAAAGAGAAAGAAGCTTTCTGAGAAACTTCTCTGTGTTCTGTGTAATCATCTCACAGAGTTACAGCTTTCCCCTCAAGAAGCCTTTCACTAAGACATTTCTTGTGGAATTGGCAAAGTGATATTTGGAAGCCCATAGAGGGCTATTGTGAAAAAGGAAATATCCTGAGACGAAATCTGGAAAGAAGCTTTCTGAGAAACTGCTTAGTGTTCTCTTAATTCATCTCACAGAGTTACATCTGTATTTCGTGGATCTCTTTGCTAGCCTTATTTCTGTGGAATCTGAAAACAGATATTTCGGATCCCTTTGAAGACTATAGGGCCAAAGGAAATATCCTCCGATAACTAAGAGAAAGAAGCTTTCTGAGAAACGTCTCTGTGTTCTGTGTAATCATCTCACAGAGTTACAGCTTTCCCCTCAAGAAGCCTTTCGCTAAGACATTTCTTGTGGAATTGGCAAAGTGATATTTGAAAGCCCATAGAGGGCTATGGTGAAAAAGGAAATATCCTCAGATGAAATCTGGAAAGAAGCTTTCCGAAGAACTGCTTAGTGTTATGTTAATTCATCTCACAGAGTTACATCTGCATTTCTTGGATCTATTTGCTAGCCTTATTTCTGTGGAATCTGAGAACAGATATTTCGCATCCCTTTGAAGACTATAGGGCCAAAGGAAATATCCACCGATAACAAAGAGAAAGAAGCTTTCTGAGAAACTTCTTTGTGTTCTGTGAAATCATCTCACAGAGTTACAACTTTCCCCTCAAGAAGCCTTTCGCTAAGACAGTTCTTGTGGAATTGGCAAAGTGATATTTGGATGCCCATAGAGGGCTAGGGTGAAAAAGGCAATATCCTCAGATGAAATCTGGAAAGAAGCTTTTTGAGAAACTGCTTAGAGTTCTGTTAATTCATCTCACAGAGTTACATCTGTATTTCGTGGATCTCTTTGCTAGCCTTATTTCTGTGGAATCTGAGAACAGATATTTCGGAACCCTTTGAAGACTATAAGGCCAAAGGAAATATCCTCCGATAACAAAGTGAAAGAAGCTTTCTGAGAAACTTCCTTGTGTTCTGTGAAATCATCTCACAGAGTTAGAGCTTTCCCCTCAAGGAGCCTTTCGCTAAGGCAGTTCTTGTGGAATTGGCAAAGTGATATTGGGAAGCCCTTAGAGGACTATGGTGAAAAAGGAAATATCCTCAGATGAAATCTGGAAAGAAGCTTTCTGAGAAACTGCTTAGTGTTCTGTTACTTCATCTCACAGAGTTACATCTGTATTTCGTGGATCTCTTTGCTAGCGTTATTTCTTTGGAATCTGAGAACAGATATTTCGGATCCCTTTAGAGCCTAAAGGGCCAAAGGAAATATCCTCCGATAACAAAGAGCAAGAAGCTTTCTGAGAAACTTCTTTGTGTTCTGTGAAATCATCTCACAGAGTTACAGCTTTCCCCTCAACAAGCCTTTCGTTAAGCCAGTTCTTGTGGAATTGGCAAAGTGATATTGGGAAGCCCATAGAGGTCTATGGTGAAAAAGGAAATATCCTCAGTTGAAATCTGGAAAGAAGCTTTCTGAGGAACTGCTTAGTGTTCTGTTAATTCATCTCACAGAGTTACATCTGTATTTCGTGAATCTCTTTGCTAGTCTTATTTCTGTGGAATCTGAGAACACATATTTCGGATCCCTTTGAGAATTATAGGGCCTAAGGAAATATCCTCCGATAACAAAGAGAAAGATGCTTTCTGAGAAACTTCTTTGTGTCCTGTGAAATCTCTCACAGGGTTACAGCTTTCCCCTCAAGAAGCCTTACGCTAAGACAGTTCTTGCGGAATTGGCAAAGTGATATTGGGAAGCCCATAGAGGGCTATGGTGAAAAAGGAAATATCCTCAGACGAAATCTGGAAAGAAGCTTTCTGAGAAACTGCTGAGTGTTCTGTTAATTCATCTCACAGAGTTACATCTGTATTTCGTGGATCTCTTTGCTAGCCTTATTTCTGTGGAATCTGAGAACAGATATTTCGGATCCCTCTGAAGACTATAGGTCCAAAGGAAATATCCTCCGATAACAAAGAGAAAGGAGCTTTCTGAGAAACATCTTTGTGTTCTGTGAAATCATCTCACAGAGTTACAGCTTTCCCCTCAAGAAGCCTTTCGCTAAGACAGTTCTTGTGGAATTGGCAAAGTGATATTTGGAAGCCCATAGAGGGCTATGGTGAAAAAGGAAATATTCTCAGATGAAATCTGGAAAGAAGCTTTCTGAGGAACTGCTTGGTGTTCTGTTAATTCATCTCACAGAGTTACATCTGTATTTCGTGGATCTCTTTGCTAGCCTTATTTCTATGGAATCTGAGAAGAGATATTTCGGATCCCTTTGGAGACTATAGGGCCAAAGGAAATATCCTCGGATAACAAAGATAAAGAAGCTTTCTGAGAAACTTCTTTGTGTTCTCTGAAATCATCTCAGAGAGTTACAGCTTTCCCCTCAAGAAGCCTTTCGCTAAGACAGTTCTTGTGGAATTGGAAATGTGATATTTGGAAGCCCATAGAGGGCTATGGTGAAAAAGGAAATATCCTCAGATGAAATCTGGAAAGAACCTTTCTGAGAAACTGCTTAGTGTTCTGTTAATTCATCTCACAGAGTTACATATGTATTTCCTGGATCTCTTCGCTACCCTTATTTCTGTGGAATCTGAGAACAGATATTTCGGATCCCTTTGAAGACTATAGGGCCAAAGGAAACGTCCTCCGATAACAAACAGAAAGAAGCTTTCTGAGAAACTTCTTTGTGTTCTGTGAAATCTTCTCACAGAGTTACAGCTTTCCCCTCAACAAGCCTTTCGCTAAGCCAGTTCTTGAGGAATTGGCAAAGTGATATTGGGAAGCCCATAGAGGGCTATGGTGAAAAAGGAAATATCCTCAGTTGAAATCTGGAAAGAAGTTTTTTGAGAAACTGCTTAGTGTTCTGTTAATTCATCTCACAAGTTACATCTGTATTTCGTGGATGTCTTTGCTAGCCTTATTTCTGTGGAAACTGGAAGAGATATTTCGGATTCCTTTGGAGACTATAGGGCCAAAGGAAATATCCTCCGATTACAAAGAGAAAGAAGCTTTCTGAGAAACTTCTTTGTGTTCTGTGAAATCATCTCACAGAGTTACAGCTTTCCCCTCAAGAAGCCTTTCGCTAAGACAGTTCTTGTGGAATTGGCAAAGTGATATTTGGAAGCCCATAGAGGGCTATGGTGAAAAAGGAAATATCCTCAGATGAAATCTGGAAAGAACCTTTCTGAGAAACTGCTTAGTGTTCTGTTAATTCATCTCACAGAGTTACATCTGTATTTCCTGGATCTCTTTGCAAGCCTTATATCTGTGGAATCTGAGAACAGATATTTCGGATCCCTTTGATGACTATAGGCACAAAGGAAATATCCTCCGATAACAAAGAGAAAGAAGCTTTCTGAGAAACTTCTTTGTGTTCTATGAAATCATCTCACAGAGTTACAGCTTTCCCCGCAAAAAGACTTTCGCTATGCCAGTTCTTGTGGAATTGGCAAAGTGATATTGGGAAGCCCATAGAGGGCTATGGTGAAAAAGGAAATATCCTCAGACGAAATCTGGAAAGAAGCTTTCTGAGAAACTGCTTAGTGTTCTGTTAATTCATCTCACAGAGTTACATCTGTATTTCGTTGATCTCTTTGCTAGCCTTATTTCTGTGGAATCTGAGAACAGATATTTCGGATCCCTCTGAAGACTATTGGGCCAAAGGAAATATCCTCCGATAACAAAGAGAAAGAAGCTTTCTGAGAAACTTCTCTGTGTTCTGTGTAATCATCTCACAGAGTTACAGCTTTCCCCTCAAGAAGCCTTTCGCTAAGACATTTCTTGTGGAATTGGCAAAGTGATATTTGGAAGCCCATAGAGGGCTATGGTGAAAAAGGAAATATCCTGAGACGAAATCTGGAAAGAAGCTTTCTGAGAAACTGCTTAGTGTTCTGTTAATTCAACTTACCGAGTTACATCTGTATTTCGTGGATCTCTTTGCTAGCCTTATTTCTGTGGAATCTGAGAACAGATATTTTGGATCCCATTGAAGACTACAGGGCCAAAGGAAATATGCTCCGATAACAAAGAGAAAGAAGCTTTCTGAGAAACTTCTTTGTGTTCTGTGAAATCATCTCACAGAGTTACAGCTTTCCCTTCCAGAAGCCTTTCGCTAAGACAGTTCTTGTGGAATTGGCAAAGTGATATTTGGAAGCTCATAGAGGGCTATGGTGAAAAAGGAAATATCCTCAGACGAAATCTGGAAAGAACCTTTCTGAGAAACTGCTTAGTGTTCTGTTAATTCGTCTCACAGAGTTACATCTGTATTTCGTGGATCTCTTTTCTAGCCTTATTTGTATGGAATCTGAGAACTGATATTTCTGATCCCTTCGAAGACTATAGGGCCAAAGGAAATATCCTGCGATAACAAAGAGAAAGAAGCTTTCTGAGAAACTTCTTTGTGTTCTGTGAAATCATCTCACAGAAGTACAGCTTTCCATAGAAGAAGCCATTCGCTAAGACAGTTCTTGTGGAATTGGCAAAGTGATATTTGGAAGCCCATAGAGGGCTACGGTGAAAAAGGAAATATCCTCAGATGAAATCTGGAAAGAAGCTTTCTGAGAAACTGCTTAGTGTTCTGTTAATTCATCTCACAGAGTTACATCTGTATTTCGTGGATCTCTTTGCTAGACTTAATTCTGTGGAATCTGAGAACAGATATTTCGGATCCCATTGAAGACTATAGGGCCAAAGGAAATATCCTCCGACAACAAAGAGAAGGAAGCTTTCTGAGAAACTTCTTTGTGTTCTGTGAAATCATCTCGCAGAGTTACAGCTTTCCCCTCAAGAAGCCTTTCGCTAAGACAGTTCTTGTGGAATTGGCAAAGTGATATTAGGAAGCCCATAGAGGGCTACGATGAAAAAGGAAATATCCTGAGATGAAATCTGAAAAGAAGCTTTTTGAGAAACTGCTTAGTGATCTGTTAATTCATCTCACAGAATTACATCTGTATTTCGTGGATCTCTTGGCTAGCCTTAATCTGGGGAATTTGAGAACAGATATTTCGGATCCCTTTGGAGACTATAGGGCCAATGGAAATATCCTCCGATAACAAAGACAAAGAAGCTTTCTGAGAAACTTCTTTGTGTTCTGTGAAATCATCTCACAGAGTTACAGCTTTCCCTTCAAGAAGCCTTTCGCTAAGACAGTTCTTGTGGAACTGGCAAAGGGATATTTGGAAGCCCTTAGAGGGCTATGGTGAAAAAGGAAATATCCTCAGATGAAATCTCGAAAGAAGCTTTCTGAGAAACTGCTTAGTGTTCTGTTAATGCATCTCACAGAGTTACATCTGTATTTCGTGGATCTCTTTGCTAGCCTTATTTCTGTGGAATCTGAGAACAGATATTTCGGATCCCTTTGAAGACTATAGGGCCAAAGGAAATATCCTCCGATAACAAAGACAAAGAAGCTTTCTGAGAAACTTCTTTGTGTTCTGTGAAATCATCTCACAGAAGTACAGCTTTCCATAGAAGAAGCCATTCGCTAAGACAGTTTTTGTGGAATTGGCAAAGTGATATTTGGATGCCCTTAGAGGGCTATGTTGAAAAAGGAAATATCCTCAGATGAATTTTGGAAAGAAGATTTCTGAGAATCTGCTTAGTGTTCTGTTAATTCATCTCACAGAGTTACATCTGTATTTCGTGGATCTCTTTGCTTGCCTTATTTCTGTGGAATCTGAGAACATATATTTCGGATCCCTTTCAAGACTATAGAGCCAAAGGAAATATCCTCCGAAAACAAAGAGAAAGAAGCTTTCTGAGAAACTTCTTTGTGTTCTGTGAAATCACCTCACAGAGTTACAGCTTTCTCCTCAAGAAGCCTTTCGCTAAGGCAGTTCTTGTGGAATTGGCAAAGTGATATTGGGAAGCCCATAGAGGGCTATGGTGAAAAAGGAAATATCCTCAGATGAAATCTGGAAAGAAGTTTTCTGAGAAACTGCTTAGTGTTCTGTTAATTCATCTCACAGAGTTACATCTGTATTTCTTGGATCTCTTTGCTAGCCTTATTTCTGTGGAATCTGAGAACAGATATTTCGGATCCCTTGGAAGACTATAGGGCCAAAGGAAATATCCTCCGATACCAAAGAGAAAGAAGCTTTCTGAGAAACTTCTTTGTGTTCTGTGAAATCATTTCACAGAGTTACAGCTTTCCCCTCAACAAGCCTTTCGCTAAGCCAGTTCTTGTGGAATTGGCAAAGTGATATTCGGAAGCCCATAGAGGGCTACGGTGAAAAAGGAAATATCCTCAGTTGAAATCTGGAAAGAAGCTTTCTGAGAAACTGCTTAGTGTTCTGTTAATTCATCTCACAGAGTTACATCTGTTTTTCGTGGATCTCTTTGCTAGCCTTATTTCTGTGGAATCTGAGAACAGATATTTCGGATCCCTATGAAGACTATAGGGCCAAAGGAAATATCCTCGGATAACAAAGAGAAAGAAGCTTTCTGAGAAACTTCTTTGTGTTCTGTGAAATCATCTCTCAGAGTTACAGCTCTCCCCTCAAGAAGCCTTTCGCTAAGACAGTTCTTGTGGAATTGGCAAAGTGATATTTGGAAGCCCTTAGAAGGCTATGGTGAAAAAGGAAATATCCTCCGATGAAATCTGGAAAGAAGCTTTCTGAGAACCTGCTTAGTGTTCTGTTAATTCATCTCACCGAGTTACATCTGTATTTCGTGGATCTCTTTGCTAGCATTATTTCTGTGGAATCTGAGAACAGATATTTCGGATCCCTTTGAAGACTACAGGGCCAAAGGAAATATCCTCCGATAACAAAGAGAAAGAAGCTTTCTGAGAAACTTCTTTGTGTTCTGTGAAATCATCTCACAGAGTTACAGCTTTCCTCTAAAGAAGCCTTTCGCTAAGACAGTTCTTGTGGAATTGGAAAAGTGATATTTGGAAGCCCATAGAGGGCTATGGTGAAAAAGGAAATATCCTCAGACGAAATCTGGAAAGAACCTTTCTGAGAAACTGCTTAGTGTTCTGTTAATTCATCTCACAGAGTTACATCTGTATTTCGTGGATGTCTTTGCAAGTCTTATTTCTGTGGTATCTGAGAACAGATATTTCGGATCCCTTTGAAGACTATAGGGCCAAAGGAAATATCCTCCGTTAACAAAGACAACGAAGCTTTCTGAGAAACTTCTTTGTGTTCTGTGAAATCATCTCACAGAGTTACAGCTTTCCCCTCGAGAAGCCTTTCGCTAAGACAGTTCTTGTGGAATTGGCAAAGTGATATTGGGAAGCCCATAGAGGGCTATGGTGAAAAAGGAAATATCCTCAGACGAAATCTGGAAAGAAGCTTTCTGAGAAACTGCTTAGTGTTCTGTTAATTCATCTCACAGAGTTACATCTGTATTTCGTGGATCTCTTTGCTAGCCTTATTTCTGTGGAATCTGAGAAGAGATATTTCGGATCCCTTTGGAGACTATAGGGCCAAAGGAAATATCCTCCGATAACAAAGAGAAAGAAGCTTTCTGAGAAACTTCTTTGTGTTCTCTGAAATCATCTCACAGAGTTACAGCTTTCCCCTCAAGAAGCCTTTCGCTAAGACAGTTCTTGTGGAATTGGAAATGTGATATTTGGAAGCCCATAGAGGGCTATGGTGAAAAAGGAAATATCCTCAGATGAAATCTCGAAAGAAGCTTTCTGAGAAACTGCTTTGTCATGTGTCACTTCCACTCACAGAGTTACATCTGCATTTCGTGGATCCCTTTGCTAGCCTTATTTCTGTGGAATCTGAGAACAGATATTTCGGATCCCTTTGAAGACTATAGGGCCAAAGGAAACGTCCTCCGATAACAAAGACAAAGAAGCTTTCTGAGAAACTTCTTTGTGTTCTTTGAAATCTTCTCACAGAGTTACAGCTTTCCCCTCAACAAGCCTTTCGCTAAGCCAGTTCTTGAGGAATTGGCAAAGTGATATTGGGAAGACCATAGAGGGCTATGGTGAAAAAGGAAATAACCTCAGACGAAATCTGGAAAGAAACTTTCTGAGAAATTCCTTTGTGTTCTGTTAATTCATCTCACAAGTTACATCTGTATTTCGTGGATCTCTTTGCTAGCCTTATTTCTGTGGAAACTGGAAGAGATATTTCGGATCCCTTTGGAGACTATAGGGCCAAAGGAAATATCCTCCGATTACAAAGAGAAAGAAGCTTTCTGAGAAACTTCTTTGAGTTCTGTGAAATCATCTCACAGAGTTACAGCTTTCCCCTCAAGAAGCCTTACGCTAAGACAGTTCTTGTGGAATTGGCAAAGTGATATTTGGAAGCCCATAGAGGGCTATGGTGAAAAAGGAAATATCCTCAGATGAAATCTGGAAAGAAGGTTTCTGAGAAACTGCTTAGTGTTCTGTTAATTCATCTCACAGAGTTACATCTGTATTTCGTGGATCTCTTTGCTAGCTTTATTTCTGTGGAATCTGAGAACAGATATTTCGGATCCCTTTGAAGACTATATTGCGAAAGGAAATATCCTGCGATGACAAAGAGAAAGAAGCTTTCTGAGAAACTTCTTTGTGTTCTGTGAAATCATGTCACAGAGTTACAGCTTTCCCCTCGAGAAGCCTTTCGCTAAGACAGTTCTTGTGGAATTGGCAAAGTGATATTTGGAAGCCCATAGAGGGCTATGGTGAAAAATGAAATATCCTCCGATGAAATCTGGAAAGAAGCTTTCTGAGAAACTGCTTAGTGTTCTGTTAATTCAACTTACCGAGTTACATCTGTATTTCGTGGATCTCTTTGCTAGCCTTATTTCTGTGGAATCTGAGAACAGATATTTTGGATCCCTTTGAAGACTACAGGGCCAAAGGAAATATGCTCCGATAACAAAGAGAAAGAAGCTTTCTGAGAAACTTCTTTGTGTTCTGTGAAATCATCTCACAGAGTTACAGCTTTCCCTTCAAGAAGCCTTTCGCTAAGACAGTTCTTGTGGAATTGGCAAAGTGATATTTGGAAGCCCATAGAGGGCTATGGAGAAAAAGGAAATATCCTCAGACGAAATCTGGAAAGAACCTTTCTGAGAAACTGCTTAGTGTTCTGTTAATTCATCTCACAGAGTTACATCTGTATTTCGTGGATCTCTTTGCTAGCCTTATTTGTGTGGAATCAGAGAACTGATATTTCTGATCCCTTTGAAGACTATAGGGCCAAAGGAAATATCCTGCGATAACAAAGAGAAAGAAGCTTTCTGAGAAACTTCTTTGTGTTCTGTGAAATCATCTCAGAGACGTACAGCTTTCCATAGAAGAAGCCATTCGCTAAGACAGTTCTTGTGGAATTGGCAAAGTGATATTTGGAAGCCCATAGAGGGCTACGGTGAAAAAGGAAATATCCTCAGATGAAATCTGTACAGAACCTTTCTGAGAAACTGCTTAGTGTTCTGTTAATTCATCTCACAGAGTTACATCTGTATTTCGTGGATCTCTTTGCTAGCCTTAATTCTGTGGAATCTGAAAACAGATATTTCGGATCCCATTGAAGACTATAGGGCCAAAGGAAATATCCTCCGATAACAAAGAGAAGGAAGCTTTCTGAGAAACTTCTTTGTGTTCTGTGAAATCATCTCGCAGAGTTACAGCTTTTTCCTCAAGAAGCCTTTCGCTAAGACAGTTCTTGTGGAATTGTCAAAGTGATATGGGGAAGCCCGTAGAGGGCTATGGTGAAAAAGGAAATATCCTCAGACGAAATCGGGAAAGAAGCTTTTTGAGAAAATGCTTAGTGTTCTGTTAATTCATCTCACAGAGTTACATCTGTATTTCGTGGATCTCTTTGCTAGCCTTATTTCTGTGGAAGCTGAGAAGAGATATTTCGGATCCCTTTGAAGACTATAGGGACAAAGGAAATATCCTCCAATAACAAAGAGAAAGAAGCTTTCTGAGAAACTTCTTTGTATTCTGTGAAATCATCTCACAGAGTTACAGCTTTCCCCTCAAGAAGCCTTTCGCTAAGACTGTTATTGTGGAATTGGCAAAGTGATATTAGGAAGCCCATAGAGGGCTACGGTGAAAAAGGAAATATCCTCAGATGAAATCTGAAAAGAAGCTTTTTGAGAAACTGCTTAGTGTTCTGTTAATTCATCTCACAGACTTACATCTGTATTTCGTGGATCTCTTTGCTAGCCTTATTTCTGTGGAATCTGAGAACAGATATTTCGGATCCCTTTGGAGACTATAGGGCCAAAGGAAATATCCTCCGATAACAAAGAGAAAGAAGCTTTCTGAGAAACTTCTTTGTGTTCTGTGAAATCATCTCACAGAGTTACAGCTTTCCCCTGAAGAAGCCTTTCGCTAAGACAGTTCTTGTGGAATTGGCAAAGGGATATTTGGAAGCCCTTAGAGGGCTATGGTGAAAAAGGAAATATCCTCAGATGAAATCTCGAAAGAAGCTTTCTGAGAAACTGCTTAGTGTTCTGTTAATGCATCTCACAGAGTTACATCTGTATTTCGTGGATCTCTTTGCTAGCCTTATTTCTGTGGAATCTGAGAACAGATATTTCGGATCCCTTTGAAGACAATAGAGTCAAAGGAAATACCCTCCGATAACAAAGAGAAAGAAGCTTTCTGAGAAACTTCTTTGTGTTCTGTGAAATCATCTCACAGAGTTACAGCTTTCCCCTCAACAAGCCTTTCGCTAAGCCAGTTCTTGTGGAAATGGTAAAGTGATATTGGGAAGGCCAAGAGGGCTATGGTGAAAAAGGAAATATCCTCAGTTGAAATCTGGAAAGAAGCTTTCTGAGAAACTGCTTAGTGTTCTGTTAATTCATCTCACAGAGTTACATCTGTATTTCGTGGATCTCTTTGCTAGCCTTATTTCTGTGGAATCTGAGAACAGATATTTCGGATCCCTCTGAAGGCTATAGGGCCAAAGGAAATATCCTCCGATAACAAAGAGAAAGAAGCTTTCTGAGAAACTTCTTTGTGTTCTGTGAAATCATCTCACAGAGTTACAGCTTTCCCCTCAAGAATCCTTTCGCTAAGACAGTTCTTGTGGAATTGTCAAAGTGATATTGTGAAGCCCCTAGAGGACTATGGTGAAAAAGGAAATATCCTCAGATGAAATCTGGAAAGAAGGTTTCTGAGAAACTGCTTAGGGTTCTGTTAATTCATCTCACAGAGTTACATCTGTATTTCGTGAATCTCTTTGCTAGCCTTGTTTTTGTGGAATCTGAGACAGATATTTCTGTTCCCTTTGAAGACGATAGGGCCAATGGAAATATCCTCCGATAACAAAGAGAAAGAAGCTTTCTGAGAAACTTCTTTGTGTTCTGTGAAATCATCTCACAGAGTTACAGCTTTCCCCTCAAGAAGCCTTTCGCTAGGACAGTTCTTGTGGAATTGGCAAAGTGATATTTGGAAGCCCTTAGAGGGATATGGAGAAAAAGGAAATATCCTCAGATGAAATCTCGAAAGAAGCTTTCTGAGAAACTGCTTAGTGTTCTGTTAATGCATCTCACAGCGTTGCATCTGTATTTCGTGGATCTCTTTGCTAGCCTTATTTCTGTGGAATCTGAGAAGAGATATTTCGGATCCCTTTGAAGACTATACGGCCAAAGGAAATATCCTCCGATAACAAAGAGAAAGAAGCTTTCTGAGAAACTTCTTTGTGTTCTGTGAAATCATCTCACAGAATTACACCTTTACATAGAAGAAGCCATTCGCTAAGACAGTTTTTGTGGAATTGGCAAAGTGATATTTGGATGCCCTTAGAGGGCTATGTTGAAAAAGGAAATATCCTCAGATGAAATTTGGAAAGAAGATTTCTGAGAATCTGCTTAGTGTTCTGTTAATTCATCTCACAGAGTTACATCTGTATTTCGTGGATCTCTTTGCTTGCCTTATTTCTGTGGAATCTGAGAACATATATTTCGGATCCCTTTCAAGACTATAGAGCCAAAGGAAATATCCTCCGAAAACAAAGAGAAAGAAGCTTTCTGAGAAACTTCTTTGTGTTCTGTGAAATCACCTCACAGAGTTACAGCTTTCTCCTCAAGAAGCCTTTCGCTAAGGCAGTTCTTGTGGAATTGGCAAAGTGATATTGGGAAGCCCATAGAGGGCTATGGTGAAAAAGGAAATACCCTCAGACGAAATCTGGAAAGAAGTTTTCTGAAAAACTGCTTAGTGTTCTGTTAATTCATCTCACAGTGTTACATCTGTATTTCTTGGATCTCTTTGCTAGCCTTATTTCTGTGGAATCTGAGAACAGATATTTCGGATCCCTTTGAAGACTATAGGGCCAAAGGAAATATCCTCCGATACCAAAGAGAAAGAAGCTTTCTGAGAAACTCCTTTGTGTTCTGTGAAATCATCTCACAGAGTTACAGCTTTCCCCTCAAGAAGCCTTTCGCTAAGACAGTTCTAGTGGAATTGGCAAAGTGATATTTGGAAGCCCATAGAGGGCTATGGTGAAAAAGGAAATATCCTCAGATGAAATCTCGAAAGAAGCTTTCTGAGAAACTGCTTTGTCATGTGTCACTTCCACTCACAGAGTTACATCTGCATTTCGTGGATCTCTTTGCTAGCCTTATTTCTGTGGAATCTGAGAACAGATATTTCGGATCCCTTTGAAGACTATAGGGCCAAAGGAAATATCCTCCGATAACAAAGAGAAAGAAGCTTTCTGAGAAACTTCTTAGTGTTTTGTGAAATCATCTCACAGAGTTACAGCTTTCCCCTCCAGAAGCCTTTCGCTAAGACAGTTCTTGTGGAATTGGCAAAGTGATATTTGGAAGCCCATAGAGAGCTATGGTGAAAAAGGAAATATCCTCAGATGAAATCTGGAAAGAAGCTTTCTGAAGAACTGCTTAGTGTTCTGTTAATTCGTCTCACAGAGTTATATCTGTATTTCCTGGATCTCTTTGCTCGCCTTATTTCTGTGGAATCTTAGAACAGATATTTCGGATCCCTTTGAAGACTATAGGGCCAAAGGAAAAATCCACCGATAACAAAGAGAAAGAAGCTTTCTGAGAAACTTCTTTGTGTTCTGTGAAATCATCTCACAGAGTTACAGCTTTCCCCTCAAGAAGCCTTTCGCTAAGACAGTTCTTGTGGAATTGGCAAAGTGATATTTGGAAGCCCTTAGAAGGCTATGGTGAAAAAGGAAATATCCTCAGTTGAAATCTGGGAAGAAGCTTTCTGAGAAACTGCTTAGTGTTCTGTTAATTCATCTCACAGAGTTACATCTGTATTTCCTGGATCTCTTTTCTAGCCTTATTTATGTGGAATCTGAGAGCAGATATTTCGGATCCCTTTGAAGAATATTGGGACAAAGGAAATATCCTCCGATAACAAAGAGAAAGAAACTTTCTGAGAAACTTCTTTGTGTTCTGTGAAATCAGCTCACAGACTTACAGCTTTCCCCTCAACAAGCCTTTCGCTGAGCCAGTTCTTGTGGAATTGGCAAGGTGATATTGGGAACCCACAGAGGGCTATGGTGAAAAAGGAAATATCCTCAGATGAAATCTGGAAAGAAGCTTTCTGAGAAACTGCTTAGTGTTCTGTTAATTCATCTCACAGAGTTACATCTGTATTTCGTGGATCTCTTTGCTAGCCTTATTTCTGTGGAATCTGAGAACAGATATTTCGGATCCCTTTGAAGTCGATAGGACCAAAGGAAATATCCTCCGATAACAAAGACAAAGAAGCATTCTGAGAAACTTCTTTGTGTTCTGTGAAATCATCTCACAGAGTTACAGCTTTCCCCTCAAGAAGCCTTTCGCTAAGACAGTTCTTCTGGAATTGGCAAAGTGATATTGGGAAGCCCCTAGAGGGCTATGGTGAAAAAGGAAATATCCTCAGATGAAATCTCGAAAGAAGCTTTCTGAGAAACTGCTTAGTGTTCCGTTAATTCATCTCACAGAGTTACATCTGTATTTCGTGGATCTCTTTGGTTGCCTTATTTCTGTGGAATCTGAGAACAGATAGTTCGGATCCCTTTAAAGACGATAGGGCTAAAGGAAATATCCTCCTATAACAAAGAGAAAGAAGCTTTCTGAGAAACTTCTTTGTGTTCTTCAAAATCATCTTACAGAGTTACAGCTTTCCCCTCAAGAAGCCTTTCGTTACGACAGTTCTTGTGGAATTGGCAAAGTGATATTGGGAAGACCATAGAGGGCTATGGTGAAAAAGGAAATATCCTCATATGAAATCTAGAAAGAAGCTTTCTGAGAAACTGCTTAGTGTTCTGTTAATGCATCTCACAGAGATACATCTGTATTTCGTGGATCTCTTTGCTAGCCTTGTTTCTGAGGAATCTGAGAACAGATATTTCGGATCCCTTTGAAGTCGATATGGCCAAAGGAAATATCCTCCGATAACAAAGAGAAAGAAGCTTTCTGAGAAACTTCTTTGTGTTCTGTGAAATCATCTCAGAGAGTTACAGCTTTCCCCTCAAGAAACCTTTCGCTAAGACAGTTCTTGTGGAATTGACACAGTGATATTGGGAAGCCCATAGAGGGCTATGGTGAAAAAGGAAATATCCTCTGATGAAATCTGGAAAGAAGCTTTCTGAGAAACTACTTAGTGTTCTGTTAATTCACCTCACAGAGTTACATCTGTATTTCGTGGATCTCTTTGCTAGCCTTATTTCTGTGGAATCTGAGAACAGATATTTCGCATCCCTTTGAAGACTACAGGGCCAAAGGAAATATCCTCCGATAACAAAGACAAAGAAGCTTTCTGAGAAACTTCTTTGTGTTCTGTGAAATCATCTAACAGAGTTACAACTTTCCCCTCAAGAAGCCTTTCGCTAAGACAGTTCTTGTGTAATTGGCACAGTGATATTTGGAAGCCCATAGAGGGCTATGGTGAAAAAGGAAATATCCTCAGATGAATCTGGAAAGAAGCGTTCTGAGAAACTGCTTAGTGTTCTGTTAATTCATCTCACAGAGTTACATCTGTATTTCGTGGATCCCTTTGCTAGCCTTATTTCTGTGGAATCTGAGAACAGATATTTCGGATCCCTTTGAAGTCGATAGGGCCAAAGGAAATATCCTCCGATAACAAAGAGAAAGAAGCTTTCTGAGAAACTTCTTTGTGTTCTGTGAAATCATCTCACAGAGTTACAGCTTTCCCCTCAAGAAGCCTTTCGCTAAGACAGTTCTTGTGGAATTGGCAAAGTGATATTGGGAAGCCCCTAGAGGGCTATGGTGAAAAAGGAAATATCCTCAGATGAAATCTCGAAAGAAGCTTTCTGAGAAACTGCTTAGTGTTCTGTTAATTCATCTCACAGAGTTACATCTATATTTCATGGATCTCTTTGGTTGCCTTATTTCTGTGGAATCTGAGAACAGATATTTCGGATCCCTTTAAAGACGATAGGGCTAAAGGAAATATCCTCCTATAACAAAGAGAAAGAAGCTTTCTGAGAAACTTCTTTGTGTTCTGCAAAATCATCTTACAGAGTTATAGCTTTCCCCTCAAGAAGCCTTTCGTTACGACAGTTCTTGTGGAATTGGCAAAGTGATATTGGGAAGACCATAGAGGGCTACGGTGAAAAAGGAAATATCCTCCGATGAAATCTAGAAAGAAGCTTTCTGAGAAACTGCTTAGTCTTCTGTTAATGCATCTCACAGAGTTACATCTGTATTTCGTGGATCTCTTTGCTAGCCTTGTTTCTGAGGAATCTGAGAATAGATATTTCGGATCCCTTTGAAGTCGATATGGCCAAAGGAAATATCCTCCGATAACAAAGAGAAAGAAGCTCTCTGAGAAACTGTTTTGTGTTCTCTGAAATCATCTCACAGAGTTACAGCTTTCCCCTCAAGAAGCCTTTCGCTAAGACAGTTCTTGTGGAATTGACACAGTGAGATTGGGAAGCCCATAGAGGGCTATGGTGAAAAACGAAATATCCTCTGATGAAATCTGGAAAGAAGCTTTCTGAGAAACTGCTTAGTGTTCTGTTAATTCACCTCACAGAGTTACATCTGTATTTCGTGGATCTCTTTGCTAGCCTTATTTCTGTGGAATCTGAGAACAGATATTTCGGATCCCTTTGAACTACAGGGCCAAAGGAAATAAACTCCGATAACAAAGACAAAGAAGCTTTCTGAGAAACTTCTTTGTGTTCTGTGAAATCATCTAACAGAGTTACAACTTTCCCCTGAAGAAGCCTTTCGCTAAGACAGTTCTTGTGGAATTGGAAATGTGATATTTGGAAGCCCATAGAGGGCTATGGTGAAAAAGGAAATATCCTCAGATGAAATCTCGAAAGAAGCTTTCTGAGAAACTGCTTTGTCAAGTGTCACTTCCACTCACAGAGTTACATCTGCATTTCGTGGATCTCTTTGCTAGCCTTATTTCTGTGGAATCTGAGAACAGATATTTCGGATCCCTTTGAAGACTATAGGGCCAAAGGAAACGTCCTCCGATAACAAAGACAAAGAAGCTTTCTGAGAAACTTCTTTGTGTTCTCTGAAATCTTCTCACAGAGTTACAGCTTTCCCCTCAACAAGCCTTTCGCTAAGCCAGTTCTTGAGGAATTGGCAAAGTGATATTGGGAAGACCATAGAGGGCTATGGTGAAAAAGGAAATAACCTCAGACGAAATCTGGAAAGAAACTTTCTGAGAAATTCCTTTGTGTTCTGTTAATTCATCTCACAAGTTACATCTGTATTTCGTGGATCTCTTTGCTAGCCTTATTTCTGTGGAAACTGGAAGAGATATTTCGGATCCCTTTGGAGACTATAGGGCCAAAGGAAATATCCTCCGATTACAAAGAGAAAGAAGCTTTCTGAGAAACTTCTTTGAGTTCTGTGAAATCATCTCACAGAGTTACAGCTTTCCCCTCAAGAAGCCTTACGCTAAGACAGTTCTTGTGGAATTGGCAAAGTGATATTTGGAAGCCCATAGAGGGCTATGGTGAAAAAGGAAATATCCTCAGATGAAATCTGGAAAGAAGGTTTCTGAGAAACTGCTTAGTGTTCTGTTAATTCATCTCACAGAGTTACATCTGTATTTCGTGGATCTCTTTGCTAGCTTTATTTCTGTGGAATCTGAGAACAGATATTTCGGATCCCTTTGAAGACTATATTGCGAAAGGAAATATCCTGCGATGACAAAGAGAAAGAAGCTTTCTGAGAAACTTCTTTGTGTTCTGTGAAATCATGTCACAGAGTTACAGCTTTCCCCTCGAGAAGCCTTTCGCTAAGACAGTTCTTGTGGAATTGGCAAAGTGATATTTGGAAGCCCATAGAGGGCTATGGTGAAAAATGAAATATCCTCCGATGAAATCTGGAAAGAAGCTTTCTGAGAAACTGCTTAGTGTTCTGTTAATTCAACTTACCGAGTTACATCTGTATTTCGTGGATCTCTTTGCTAGCCTTATTTCTGTGGAATCTGACAACAGATATTTTGGATCCCTTTGAAGACTACAGGGCCAAAGGAAATATGCTCCGATAACAAAGAGAAAGAAGCTTTCTGAGAAACTTCTTTGTGTTCTGTGAAATCATCTCACAGAGTTACAGCTTTCCCTTCAAGAAGCCTTTCGCTAAGACAGTTCTTGTGGAATGGGCAAAGTGATATTTGGAAGCCCATAGAGGGCTATGGTGAAAAAGGAAATATCCTCAGACGAAATCTGGGAAGAACCTTTCTGAGAAACTGCTTAGTGTTCTGTTAATTCATCTCACAGAGTTACATCTGTATTTCGTGGATCTCTTTGCTAGCCTTATTTGTGTGGAATCAGAGAACTGATATTTCTGATCCCTTTGAAGACTATAGGGCCAAAGGAAATATCCTGCGATAACAAAGAGAAAGAAGCTTTTTGAGAAACTTCTTTGTGTTCTGTGAAATCATCTCACAGAAGCACAGCTTTCCATAGAAGAAGCCATTCGCTAAGACAGTTCTTGTGGAATTGGCAAAGTGATATTTGGAAGCCCATAGAGGGCTACGGTGAAAAAGGAAATATCCTCAGATGAAATCTGGAAAGAACCTTTCTGAGAAACTGCTTAGTGTTCTGTTAATTCATCTCACAGAGTTACATCTGTATTTCGTGGATATCTTTGCTAGCCTTAATTCTGTGGAATCTGAAAACAGATATTTCGGATCCCATTGAAGACTATAGGGCCAAAGGAAATATCCTCCGATAACAAAGAGAAGGAAGCTTTCTGAGAAACTTCTTTGTGTTCTGTGAAATCATCTCGCAGAGTTACAGCTTTTTCCTCAAGAAGCCTTTCGCTAAGACAGTTCTTGTGGAATTGCCAAAGTGATATGGGGAAGCCCGTAGAGGGCTATGGTGAAAAAGGAAATATCCTCAGACGAAATCGGGAAAGAAGCTTTTTGAGAAAATGCTTAGTGTTCTGTTAATTCATCTCACAGAGTTACATCTGTATTTCGTGGATCTCTTTGCTAGCCTTATTTCTGTGGAATCTGAGAAGAGATATTTCGGATCCCTTTGAAGACTATAGGGACAAAGGAAATATCCTCCAATAACAAAGAGAAAGAAGCTTTCTGAGAAACTTCTTTGTGTTCTGTGAAATCATCTCACAGAGTTACAGCTTTCCCCTCAAGAAGCCTTTCGCTAAGACTGTTATTGTGGAATTGGCAAAGTGATATTAGGAACCCATAGAGGGCTACGGTGAAAAAGGAAATATCCTCAGATGAAATCTGAAAAGAAGCTTTTTGAGAAACTGCTTAGTGTTCTGTTAATTCATCTCACAGAGTTACATCTGTATTTCGTGGATCTCTTTGGTAGCCTTATTTCTGTGGAATCTGAGAACAGATATTTCGGATCCCTTTGGAGACTATAGGGCAAAAGGAAATATCCTCCGATAACAAAGAGAAAGAAGCTTTCTGAGAAACTTCTTTGTGTTCTGTGAAATCATCTCACAGAGTTACAGCTTTCCCCTGAAGAAGCCTTTCGCTAAGACAGTTCTTGTGGAATTGGCAAAGGGATATTTGGAAGCCCTTTGAGGGCTATGGTGAAAAAGGAAATATCCTCAGATGAAATCTCGAAAGAAGCTCTGAGAAACTGCTTAGTGTTCTGTTAATGCATCTCACAGAGTTACATCTGTATTTCGTGGATCTCTTTGCTAGCCTTATTTCTGTGGAATCTGAGAACAGATATTTCGGATCCCTTTGAAGACAATAGAGTCAAAGGAAATACCCTCCGATAACAAAGAGAAAGAAGCTTTCTGAGAAACTTCTTTGTGTTCTGTGAAATCATCTCACAGAGTTACAGCTTTCCCCTCAACAAGCCTTTCGCTAAGCCAGTTCTTGTGGAAATGGTAAAGTGATATTGGGAAGGCCAAGAGGGCTACGGTGAAAAAGGAAATATCCTCAGTTGAAATCTGGAAAGAAGCTTTCTGAGAAACTGCTTAGTGTTCTGTTAATTCATCTCACAGAGTTACATCTGTATTTCGTGGATCTCTTTGCTAGCCTTATTTCTGTGGAATCTGAGAACAGATATTTCGGATCCCTCTGAAGGCTATAGGGCCAAAGGAAATATCCTCCGATAACAAAGGGAAAGAAGCTTTCTGAGAAACTTCTTTGTGTTCTGTGAAATCATCTCACAGAGTTACAGCTTTCCCCTCAAGAATCCTTTCGCTAAGACAGTTCTTGTGGAATTGTCAAAGTGATATTGTGAAGCCCCTAGAGGACTATGGTGAAAAAGGAAATATCCTCAGATGAAATCTGGAAAGAAGCTTTCTGAGAAACTGCTTAGTGTTCTGTTAATTCATCTCACAGAGTTACATCTGTATTTCGTGAATCTCTTTGCTAGCCTTGTTTTTGTGGAATCTGAGACAGATATTTCTGTTCCCTTTGAAGACGATAGGGCCAATGGAAATATCCTCCGATAACAAAGAGAAAGAAGCTTTCTGAGAAACTTCTTTGTGTTCTGTGAAATCATCTCACAGAGTTACAGCTTTCCCCTCAAGAAGCCTTTCGCTAGGACAGTTCTTGTGGAATTGGCAAAGTGATATTTGGAAGCCCTTAGAGGGATATGGAGAAAAAGGAAATATCCTCAGATGAAATCTCGAAAGAAGCTTTCTGAGAAACTGCTTAGTGTTCTGTTAATGCATCTCACAGCGTTGCATCTGTATTTCGTGGATCTCTTTGCTAGCCTTATTTCTGTGGAATCTGAGAAGAGATATTTCGGATCCCTTTGAAGACTATACGGCCAAAGGAAATATCCTCCGATAACAAAGAGAAAGAAGCTTTCTGAGAAACTTCTTTGTGTTCTGTGAAATCATCTCACAGAAGTACAGTTTTACATAGAAGAAGCCATTCGCTAAGACAGTTTTTGTGGAATTGGCAAAGTGATATTTGGATGCCCTTAGAGGGCTATGTTGAAAAAGGAAATATCCTCAGATGAAATTTGGAAAGAAGATTTCTGAGAATCTGCTTAGTGTTCTGTTAATTCATCTCACAGAGTTACATCTGTATTTCGTGGATCTCTTTGCTTGCCTTATTTCTGTGGAATCTGAGAACATATATTTCGGATCCCTTTCAAGACTATAGAGCCAAAGGAAATATCCTCCGAAAACAAAGAGAAAGAAGCTTTCTGAGAAACTTCTTTGTGTTCTGTGAAATCACCTCACAGAGTTACAGCTTTCTCCTCAAGAAGCCTTTCGCTAAGGCAGTTCTTGTGGAATTGGCAAAGTGATATTGGGAAGCCCATAGAGGGCTATGGTGAAAAAGGAAATACCCTCAGACGAAATCTGGAAAGAAGTTTTCTGAAAAACTGCTTAGTGTTCTGTTAATTCATCTCACAGAGTTACATCTGTATTTCTTGGATCTCTTTGCTAGCCTTATTTCTGTGGAATCTGAGAACAGATATTTCGGATCCCTTTGAAGACTATAGGGCCAAAGGAAATATCCTCCGATACCAAAGAGAAAGAAGCTTTCTGAGAAACTCCTTTGTGTTCTGTGAAATCATCTCACAGAGTTACAGCTTTCCCCTCAAGAAGCCTTTCGCTAAGACAGTTCTAGTGGAATTGGCAAAGTGATATTTGGAAGCCCATAGAGGGCTATGGTGAAAAAGGAAATATCCTCAGATGAAATCTCGAAAGAAGCTTTCTGAGAAACTGCTTTGTCATGTGTCACTTCCACTCACAGAGTTACATCTGCATTTCGTGGATCTCTTTGCTAGCCTTATTTCTGTGGAATCTGAGAACAGATATTTCGGATCCCTTTGAAGACTATAGGGCTAAAGGAAATATCCTCCGATAACAAAGAGAAAGAAGCTTTCTGAGAAACTTCTTAGTGTTTTGTGAAATCATCTCACAGAGTTACAGCTTTCCCCTCCAGGAGCCTTTCGCTAAGACAGTTCTTGTGGAATTGGCAAAGTGATATTTGGAAGCCCATAGAGAGCTATGGTGAAAAAGGAAATATCCTCAGATGAAATCTGGAAAGAAGCTTTCTGAAGAACTGCTTAGTGTTCTGTTAATTCGTCTCACAGAGTTATATCTGTATTTCCTGGATCTCTTTGCTCGCCTTATTTCTGTGGAATCTTAGAACAGATATTTCGGATCCCTTTGAAGACTATAGGGCCAAAGGAAAAATCCACCGATAACAAAGAGAAAGAAGCTTTCTGAGAAACTTCTTTGTGTTCTGTGAAATCATCTCACAGAGTTACAGCTTTCCCCTCAAGAAGCCTTTCGCTAAGACAGTTCTTGTGGAATTGGCAAAGTGATATTTGGAAGCCCTTAGAAGGCTATGGTGAAAAAGGAAATATCCTCAGTTGAAATCTGGGAAGAAGCTTTCTGAGAAACTGCTTAGTGTTCTGTTAATTCATCTCACAGAGTTACATCTGTATTTCCTGGATCTCTTTTCTAGCCTTATTTATGTGGAATCTGAGAGCAGATATTTCGGATCCCTTTGAAGAATATTGGGACAAAGGAAATATCCTCCGATAACAAAGAGAAAGAAACTTTCTGAGAAACTTCTTTGTGTTCTGTGAAATCAGCTCACAGACTTACAGCTTTCCCCTCAACAAGCCTTTCGCTGAGCCAGTTCTTGTGGAATTGGCAAGGTGATATTGGGAACCCACAGAGGGCTATGGTGAAAAAGGAAATATCCTCAGATGAAATCTGGAAAGAAGCTTTCTGAGAAACTGCTTAGTGTTCTGTTAATTCATCTCACAGAGTTACATCTGTATTTCGTGGATCTCTTTGCTAGCCTTATTTCTGTGGAATCTGAGAACAGATATTTCGGATCCCTTTGAAGTCGATAGGACCAAAGGAAATATCCTCCGATAACAAAGACAAAGAAGCATTCTGAGAAACTTCTTTGTGTTCTGTGAAATCATCTCACAGAGTTACAGCTTTCCCCTCAAGAAGCCTTTCGCTAAGACAGTTCTTCTGGAATTGGCAAAGTGATATTGGGAAGCCCCTAGAGGGCTATGGTGAAAAAGGAAATATCCTCAGATGAAATCTCGAAAGAAGCTTTCTGAGAAGCTGCTTAGTGTTCTGTTAATTCATCTCACAGAGATACATCTGTATTTCGTGGATCTCTTTGCTAGCCTTGTTTCTGAGGAATCTGAGAACAGATATTTCGGATCCCTTTGAAGTCGATATGGCCAAAGGAAATATCCTCCGATAACAAAGAGAAAGAAGCTTTCTGAGAAACTTCTTTGTGTTCTGTGAAATCATCTCAGAGAGTTACAGCTTTCCCCTCAAGAAGCCTTTCGCTAAGACAGTTCTTGTGGAATTGACACAGTGATATTGGGAAGCCCATAGAGGGCTACGGTGAAAAAGGAAATATCCTCTGATGAAATCTGGAAAGAAGCTTTCTGAGAAACTACTTAGTGTTCTGTTAATTCACCTCACAGAGTTACATCTGTATTTCGTGGATCTCTTTGCTAGCCTTATTTCTGTGGAATCTGAGAACAGATATTTCGCATCCCTTTGAAGACTACAGGGCCAAAGGAAATAACCTCCGATAACAAAGACAAAGAAGCTTTCTGAGAAACTTCTTTGTGTTCTGTGAAATCATCTAACAGAGTTACAACTTTCCCCTCAAGAAGCCTTTCGCTAAGACAGTTCTTGTGTAATTGGCACAGTGATATTTGGAAGCCCATAGAGGGCTATGGTGAAAAAGGAAATATCCTCAGATGAAATCTGGAAAGAAGCTTTCTGAGAAACTGCTTAGTGTTCTGTTAATTCATCTCACAGAGTTACATCTGTATTTCGTGGATCTCTTTGCTAGCTTTATTTCTGTGGAATCTGAGAACAGATATTTCGGATCCCTTTGAAGACTATAGGGCCAAAGGAAATATCCTCCGATAACAAAGAGAAAGAAGCTTTCTGAGAAACTTCTTTGTGTTCTGTGAAATCATCTCACAGAGTTACAGCTTTCCCGTCAACAAGCCTTTCGCTAAGCCAGTTCTTGTGGAATTGGCAAAGTGATATTGGGAAGCCCATAGAGGGCTATGGTGAAAAGGAAATATCCTCAGATGAAATCTGGAAAGAAGCTTTCTGAGAAACCGCTTAGTGTTCTGTTAATTCATCTCACAGAGTTACATCTGTATTTCGTTGATCTCTTTGTTAGCCTTATTTCTGTGGAATCTGAGAACAGATATTTCGGATCCCTTTGAAGTCGATAGGGCCAAAGGAAATATCCTCCGATAACAAAGAGAAAGAAGCTTTCTGAGAAACTTCTTTGTGTTCTGTGAAATCATCTCACAGAGTTACAGCTTTCCCCTCAAGAAGCCTTTCGCTAAACAGTTCTTGTGGAATTGGCAAAGTGATATTGGGAAGCCCCTAGAGGGCTATGGTGAAAAAGGAAATATCCTCAGATGAAATCTCGAAAGAAGCTTTCTGAGAAACTGCTTAGTGTTCTGTTAATTCATCTCACAGAGTTACATCTATATTTCATGGATCTGTTTGGTTGCCTTATTTCTGTGGAATCTGAGAACAGATATTTCGGATCCCTTTAAAGACGATAGGGCTAAAGGAAATATCCTCCTATAACAAAGAGAAAGAAGCTTTCTGAGAAACTTCTTTGTGTTCTGCAAAATCATCTTACAGAGTTACAGCTTTCCCCTCAAGAAGCCTTTCGTTACGACAGTTCTTGTGGAATTGGCAAAGTGATATTGGGAAGACCATAGAGGGCTATGGTGAAAAAGGAAATATCCTCCGATGAAATCTAGAAAGAACCTTTCTGAGAAACTGCTTAGTCTTCTGTTAATGCATCTTACAGAGATACATCTGTATTTCGTGGATCTCTTTGCTAGCCTTGTTTCTGAGGAATCTGAGAATAGATATTTCGGATCCCTTTGAAGTCGATATGGCCAAAGGAAATATCCTCCGATAACAAAGAGAAAGAAGCTCTCTGAGAAACTGTTTTGTGTTCTCTGAAATCATCTCACAGAGTTACAGCTTTCCCCTCAAGAAGCCTTTCGCTAAGACAGTTCTTGTGGAATTGACACAGTGAGATTGGGAAGCCCATAGAGGGCTATGGTGAAAAAGGAAATATCCTCTGATGAAATCTGGAAAGAAGCTTTCTGAGAAACTGCTTAGTGTTCTGTTAATTCACCTCACAGAGTTACATCTGTATTTCGTGGATCTCTTTGCTAGCCTTATTTCTGTGGAATCTGAGAACAGATATTTCGGATCCCTTTGAACTACAGGGCCAAAGGAAATATACTCCGATAACAAAGACAAAGAAGCTTTCTGAGAAACTTCTTTGTGTTCTGTGAAATCATCTAACAGAGTTACAACTTTCCCCTGAAGAAGCCTTTCGCTAAGACAGTTCTTGTGTAATTGGCACAGTGATATTTGAAAGCCCATAGAGGGCTATGGTGAAAAAGGAAATATCCTCAGATGACATCTGGAAAGAACCTTTCTGAGAAACTGCTTAGTGTTCTGTTAATTCATCTCACAGAGTTACATCTGTATTTCGTGGATCTCTTTGCTAGCCCTATTTCTGTGGAATCTGAGAAGAGATATTTCGGATCCCTTTGAAGACTATAGGGCCAAAGGAAATATCCTCCGATAACAAAGAGAAAGAAGCTTTCTGAGAAACTTCTTTGTGTTCTGTGAAATCATCTCACAGAGTTACAGCTTTCCCCTCAAGAAGCCTTTCGCTAGGACAGTTCTTGTGGAATTGGCAAAGTGATATTTGGAAGCCCTTAGAGGGATATGGTGAAAAAGGAAATATCCTCAGATGAAATCTCGAAAGAAGCTTTCTGAGAAACTGCTTAGTGTTCTGTTAATGCATCTCACAGCGTTGCATCTGTATTTCGTGGATCTCTTTGCTAGCCTTATTTCTGTGGAATCTGAGAAGAGATATTTCGGATCCCTTTGAAGACTATACGGCCAAAGGAAATATCCTCCGATAACAAAGAGAAAGAAGCTTTCTGAGAAATTTCTTTGTGTTCTGTGAAATCATCTCACAGAAGTACAGCTTTCCATAGAAGAAGCCATTCGCTAAGACAGTTTTTGTGGAATTGGCAAAGTGATATTTGGATGCCCTTAGAGGGCTATGTTGAAAAAGGAAATATCCTCAGATGAAATTTGGAAAGAAGATTTCTGAGAATCTGCTTAGTGTTCTGTTAATTCATCTCACAGAGTTACATCTGTATTTCGTGGATCTCTTTGCTTGCCTTATTTCTGTGGAATCTGAGAACATATATTTCGGATCCCTTTCAAGACTATAGAGCCAAAGGAAATATCCTCCAAAAACAAAGAGAAAGAAGCTTTCTGAGAAACTTCTTTGTGTTCTGTGAAATCACCTCACAGAGTTACAGCTTTCTCCTCCAGAAGCCTTTCGCTAAGGCAGTTCTTGTGGAATTGGCAAAGTGATATTGGGAAGCCCATAGAGGGCTATGGTGAAAAAGGAAATATCCTCAGACGAAATCTGGAAAGAAGTTTTCTGAGAAACTGCTTAGTGTTCTGTTAATTCATATCACAGAGCTACATCTGTATTTCTTGGATCTCTTTGCTAGACTTATTTCTGTGGAATCTGAGAACAGATATTTCGGATCCCTTTGAAGACTATAGGGCCAAAGGAAATATCCTCCGATACCAAAGAGAAAGAAGCTTTCTGAGAAACTTCTTTGTGTTCTGTGAAATCATCTCACAGAGTTACAGCTTTCCCCTCAAGAAGCCTTTCGCTAAGACAGTTCTTGTGGAATTGACACAGTGATATTGGGAAGTCCATAGAGGGCTATGGTGAAAAAGGAAATATCCTCTGATGAAATCTGGAAAGAAGCTTTCTGAGAAACTGCTTAGTGTTCTGTTAATTCACCTCACAGAGTTACATCTGTATTTCGTGGATCTCTTTGCTCGCCTTATTTCTGTGGAATCTTAGAACAGATATTTCGGATCCCTTTGAAGACTATAGGGCCAAAGGAAAAATCCACCGATAACAAAGAGAAAGAAGCTTTCTGAGAAACTTCTTTGTGTTCTGTGAAATCATCTCACAGAGTTACAGCTTTCCCCTCAAGAAGCCTTTCGCTAAGACAGTTCTTGTGGAATTGGCAAAGTGATATTTGGAAGCCCTTAGAAGGCTATGGTGAAAAAGGAAATATCCTCAGTTGAAATCTCGGAAGAAGCTTTCTGAGAAACTGCTTAGTGTTCTGTTAATTCATCTCACAGAGTTACATCTGTATTTCCTGGATCTCTTTTCTAGCCTTATTTCTGTGGAATCTGAGAGCAGATATTTCGGATCCCTTTGAAGAATATTGGGACAAAGGAAATATCCTCCGTTAACAAAGAGAAAGAAGCTTTCTGAGAAACTTCTTTGTGTTCTGTGAAATCAATTCACAGACTTGCAGCTTTCCCCTCAACAAGCCTTTCGCTGAGCCAGTTCTTGTGGAATTGGCAAGGTGATATTGGGAACCCACAGAGGGCTATGGTGAAAAAGGAAATATCCTCAGATGAAATCTGGAAAGAAGCTTTCTGAGAAACTGCTTAGTGTTCTGTTAATTCATCTCACAGAGTTACATCTGTATTTCGTGGATCTCTTTGCTAGCCTTATTTCTGTGGAATCTGAGAACAGATATTTCGGATCCCTTTGAAGTCGATAGGACCAAAGGAAATATCCTCCGATAACAAAGACAAAGAAGCATTCTGAGAAACTTCTTTGTGTTCTGTGAAATCATCTCACAGAGTTACAGCTTTCCCCTCAAGAAGCCTTTCGCTAAGACAGTTCTTGTGGAATTGGCAAAGTGATATTGGGAAGCCCCTAGAGGGCTATGGTGAAAAAGGAAATATCCTCAGATGAAATCTGGAAAGAAGCTTTCTGAGAAACTGCTTAGTCTTCTGTTAATGCATCTCACAGAGATACATCTGTATTTCGTGGATCTCTTTGCTAGCCTTGTTTCTGAGGAATCTGAGAACAGATATTTCGGATCCCTTTGAAGTCGATATGGCCAAAGGAAATATCCTCCGATAACAAAGAGAAAGAAGCTTTCTGAGAAACTTCTTTGTGTTCTGTGAAATCATCTCAGAGAGTTACAGCTTTCCCCTCAAGAAGCCTTTCGCTAAGACAGTTCTTGTGGAATTGACACAGTGATATTGGGAAGTCCATAGAGGGCTATGGTGAAAAAGGAAATATCCTCTGATGAAATCTGGAAAGAAGCTTTCTGAGAAACTGCTTAGTGTTCTGTTAATTCACCTCACAGAGTTACATCTGTATTTCGTGGATCTCTTTGCTAGCCTTATTTCTGTGGAATCTGAGAACAGATATTTCGGATCCCTTTGAAGACTATAGGGCCAAAGGAAATATCCTCCGATAACAAAGACAAAGAAGCTTTCTGAGAAACTTCTTTGTGTTCTGTGAAATCATCTAACAGAGTTACAACTTTCCCCTCAAGAAGCCTTTCGCTAAGACAGTTCTTGTGTAATTGGCACAGTGATATTTGGAAGCCCATAGAGGGCTATGGTGAAAAAGGAAATATCCTCAGATGAAATCTGGAAAGAAGCTTTCTGAGAAACTGCTTAGTGTTCTGTTAATTCATCTCACAGAGTTACATCTGTATTTCGTGGATCTCTTTGCTAGCCTTATTTCTGTGGAATCTGAGAACAGATATTTCGGATCCCTTTGAAGATTATAGGGCCAAAGGAAATATCCTCCGATAACAAAGAGAAAGAAGCTTTCTGAGAAACTTCTTTGTGTTCTGTGAAATCATCTCACAGAGTTACAGCTTTCCCCTCAACAAGCCTTTCGCTAAGCCAGTTCTTGTGGAATTGGCAAAGTGATATTGGGAACCCATAGAGGGCTATGGTGAAAAGGAAATATCCTCAGATGAAATCTGGAAAGAAGCTTTCTGAGAAACCGCTTAGTGTTCTGTTAATTCATCTCACAGAGTTACATCTGTATTTCGTTGATCTCTTTGTTAGCCTTATTTCTGTGGAATCTTAGAACAGATATTTCGGATCCCTTTGAAGTCAATAAGGCCAAAGGAAATATCCTCCGATAACAAAGAGAAAGAAGCTTTCTGAGAAACTTCTTTGTGTTCTGTGAAATCATCTCACAGAGTTACAGCTTTCCCCTCAAGAAGCCTTTCGCTAAGACAGTTCTTGTGGAATTGGCAAAGTGATATTGGGAAGCCCCTAGAGGGCTATGGTGAAAAAGGAAATATCCTCAGATGAAATCTCGAAAGAAGCTTTCTGAGAAACTGCTTAGTGTTCTGTTAATTCATCTCACAGAGTTACATCTGTATTTCGTGGATCTCTTTGCTAGCCTTATTTCTGTGGAATCTGAGAACAGATATTTCGGATCCCTTTGAAGACTACAGGGCCAAAGGAAATATACTCCGATAACAAAGACAAAGAAGCTTTCTGAGAAACTTCTTTGTGTTCTGTGAAATAATCTAACAGAGTTACAACTTTCCCCTCAAGAAGCCTTTCGCTAAGACAGTTCTTGTGTAATTGGCACAGTGATATTTGGAAGCCCATAGAGGGCTATGGTGAAAAAGGAAATATCCTCAGATGAAATCTGGAAAGAAGGTTTCTGAGAAACTGCTTAGTGTTCTGTTAATTCATCTCACAGAGTTACATCTGTATTTCGTGGATCTCTTTGCTAGCCTTATTTCTGTGGAATCTGAGAACAGATATTTCGGATCCCTTTGAAGACTATAGGGCCAAAGGAAATATCCTCCGATAACAAAGAGAAAGAAGCTTTCTGAGAAACTTCTTTGTGTTCTGTGAAATCATCTCACAGAGTTACAGCTTTCCCCTCAACAAGCCTTTCGCTAAGCCAGTTCTTGTGGAATTGGCAAAGTGATATTGGGAACCCATAGAGGGCTATGGTGAAAAGGAAATATCCTCAGATGAAATCTGGAAAGAAGCTTTCTTAGAAACCGCTTAGTGTTCTGTTAATTCATCTCACAGAGTTACATCTGTATTTCGTTGATCTCTTTGTTAGCCTTATTTCTGTGGAATCTGAGAACAGATATTTCGGATCCCTTTGAAGTCGATAGGGCCAAAGGAAATATCCTCCGATAACAAAGAGAAAGAAGCTTTCTGAGAAACTTCTTTGTGTTCTGTGAAATCATCTCACAGAGTTACAGCTTTCCACTCAAGAAGCCTTTCGCTTAGACAGTTCTTGTGGAATTGGTAAAGTGATATTTGGATGCCCCTAGAGGGCTATGGTGAAAAACGAAATATCCTCAGATGAAATCTGGATAGAAGTTCTCTGAGAAACTGCTTAGTGTTCTCTTAATTCATCTCACAGAGTTACATCTGTATTTCGTGGATCTCTTTGCTAGCCTTATTTCTGTGGAATCTGAGAACAGATATTTAGGATCCCTTTGAAGACGATAGAGGAAAAGTAAATATCCTCCGATTACAAGGAGAAAGAAGCTTTCTGAGAAACTTCTTTGTGTTCTGTTAAATCATCTCACAGAGTTACAGCTTTCCCCTCAAGAAGCCTTTCGCTAAGACAGTTCTTGTGGAATTGGCACAGTGATATTTGGAAGCCCACAGAGAGCTATGGTGAAAAAGGAAATATCCTCAGATGAAATCTGGAAAGAAGCTTTCTGAGAAACTGCTTAGTGTTCTGTTAATTCATCTCAGAGAGTTACATCTGTATTTCGTGAATCTCTTTGCTAGCCTTATTTCTGTGGAATCTGAGAACAGATATTTCGGATCCCTTTGAAGACTATAGGGCCAAAGGAAATATCCTCCGATAACAAAGACAAAGAAGCTTTCTGAGAAACTTCTTTGTGTTCTGTGAAATCACCTCACAGAGTTACAGCTTTCCCCTCAAGAAGCCTTTCTCTAAGACAGTTCTTGTGGAATTCGCAAAGTGATATTTGGAAGCCAGTAGAGGGCTGTGGTGAAAAAGCAAATATCCTCAGATGAAATCTGGAAAGAAGCTTCCTGAGAAACTGCTTAGTGTTCTGTTAATTCATCTCACAGAGTTACATCTGTATTTCGTGGATCTCTTTTCTAGCCTTATTTCTGTGGAATCTGAGAACAGATATTTCGGATCCCTTTGAAGAATATAGGGCCAAAGGAAATATCCACCGATAACAAAGAGAAAGAAGCTTTCTGAGAAACTTCTTGTGTTCTGTGAAATCATCTCACAGAGTTACAGCTTTCCCCTCAAGAAGCCTTTCGCTAAGACAGTTCTTGTGGAATTGGCAAAAAGATAGTTGGATGCCCATAGAGGGCTATGGTGAAAAAGGAAATATCATCAGATGAAATCTCGAAAGAAGCTTTCTGAGAAACTGCTTTGTCATGTGTCACTTCCACTCACAGAGTTACATCTGCATTTCGTGGATCACTTTGCTAGCCTTATTTCTGTGGAATCTGAGAACAGATATTTCGGATCCCTTTGAAGACTATAGGGCCAAAGGAAATATCCTCCGATAACAAAGAGAAAGAAGCTTTCTGAGAAACTTCTTAGTGTTTTTTGAAATCATCTCACAGAGTTACAGCTTTCCCCTCCAGAAGCCTTTCGCTAAGACAGTTCTTGTGGAATTGGCAAAGTGATATTTGGAAGCCCATAGAGAGCTATGGTGAAAAAGGAAATATCCTCAGATGAAATCTGGAAAGAAGCTTTCTGAAGAACTGCTTAGTGTTCTGTTAATTCATCTCACAGAGTTACATCTGAATTTCCTGGATCTCTTTGCTCGCCTTATATCTGTGGAATCTGAGAACAGATATTTCGGATCCCTTTGAAGACTATAGGGCCAAAGGAAAAATCCACCGATAACAAAGAGAAAGAAGCTTTCTGAGAAACTTCTTTGTGTTCTGTGAAATCATCTCACAGAGTTACAGCTTTCCCCTCAAGAAGCCTTTCGCCAAGACAGTTCTTGTGGAATTGGCAAAGTGATATTTGGAAGCCCTTAGAAGGCAATGGTGAAAAAGGAAATATCCTCAGTTGAAATCTGGAAGGAAGCTTCCTGAGAAACTGCATAGTGTTCTGTTAATTCATCTCACAGAGTTACATCTGTATTTCGTGGATCTCTTTGCTAGCCTTATTTCTGTGGAATCTGAGAACAGATATTTCGGATCCCTTTGAAGACTATAGGGCCAAAGGAAATATCCTCCGATAACAAAGACAAAGAAGCTTTCTGAGAAACTTCTTTGTGTTCTGTGAAATCATCTCACAGAGTTACAGCTTTCCCCTTAAGAAGCCTTTCGCTAAGACAGTTCTTGTGGAATTGGCAAAGTGATATTTGGATGCCCCTAGAGGGCTATGGTGAAAAAGGAAATATCCTCAGATGAAATCTGGAAAGAAGCTTTCTGAGAAACTGCTTAGTGTTCTGTTAATTCATCTCACAGAGTTACATCTGTATTTCGTGGATCTCTTTGCTAGCCTTATTTCTGTGTAATCTGAGAACAGATATTTCGGATCCCCTTGAAGACTATAGGGTCAAAGTAAATATCCTCCGATAACAAAGAGGAAGAAGCTTTCTGAGAAACTTCTTTGTGTTCTGTGAAATCATCTCACAGAGTTACAGCTTTCCTCTCAAGAAGCCTTTCGCTAAGACAGTTCTTGTGGAATTGGCAAAGTGATATTTATAAGCACATAGAGGGCTATGGTGAAAAAGGAATTATCCTCAGATGATATCTGGAAAGAAGCTTTCTGAGAAACTGCTTAGTGTTCTGTTAATTCATCTCACAGAGTTACATCTGTATTTCCTGGATCTATTTGCTAGCCTTATTTCTGTGCAATCTGAGAACAGATATTTCGGATCCCTTTGAAGAATACAGGGCCAAAGGAAATATCCTCCGATAACAAAGAGAAAGAAGCTTTCTGAGAAACTTCTTTGTGTTCTGTGAAATCATCTCACAGAGTTACAGCTTTCCCCTCCAGAAGCCTTTCGCTAAGACAGTTCTAGTGGAATTGGCAAAGTGATATTTGGAAGCCCATAGAGGGCTATGGTGAAAAAGGAAATATCCTCAGATTAAATCTCGAAAGAAGGTTTCTGAGAAACTGCTCTGTCATGTGTCACTTCCACTCACCGAGTTACATCTGTATTTCGTGGATCTCTTTGCTAGCCTTATTTCTGTGGAATCTGAGAACAGATATTTCGGATCCCTTTGAAGACTATAGGGCAGAAGGAAATATCCTCTGATAACAAAGAGAAAGAAGCTTTCTGAGACTTCTTTGTGTTCTGTGAAATCACCTCAAAGAGTTACAGCTTTCTCCTCAAGAAGCCTGTCGCTAAGACAGTTCTTGTGGAATTGGCAAAGTGATATTTGGAAGCCCATAGACGGCTATGGTGAAAAAGGAAATATCCTTAGATGAAATCTCGAAAGAAGCTTTCCGAGAAACTGCTTAGTGTTCTGTTAATTCATCTCACAGAGTTACATCTGTATTTCGTGGATCTCTTTGCTAGCCTTATTTTCTGGAATCTGAGAACAGATATTTCGGATCCCTTTGAAGACTATAGGGCCAAAGGAAATTTCCTTCGATAACAAAGAGAAAGAAGCTTTCTGAGAAACTTCTTTGTGTTTTGTGAAATCATCTCACAGAGTTACAGCTTTCCCCTCAAGAAGCCTTTCGCTAAGACAGTTCTTGTGGAATTGGCAAAGTGATATTTGGAAACCCATAGAGAGCTATGGTGAAAAAGGAAATATCCTCAGATGAAATCTGGAAAGAAGCTTTCTGAGAAACTGCTTAGTGTTCTGTTAATTCATCTCACAGAGTTACATCTGTATTTCGTGGATCTCTTTGCTAGCCTTATTTCTGTGGAAACTGAGAACAGATATTTCGGATCCCTTTGGAGACTATAGGGCCAAAGGAAATATCCTCCGATAACGAAGAGAAAGAAGCTTTCTGAGAAACTTCTTTGTGTTCTGTGAAATCATCTCCCAGAGTAACAGCTTTCCCCTCAAGAAGCCTTTCGCTAAGTCAGTTCTTGTGGAATTGGCATAGTGATATTTGGAAGCCGACAGAGGGCTATGGTGAAAAAGGAAATATCCTCTGATGAAATCTGGGAAGAAGCTTTCTGAGAAACTGCTTAGTGTTCTGTTAATTCATCTCACAGAGTTACATCTGTATTTCCTGGATCTCTTTTCTAGCCTTATTTCTGTGGAATCTGAGAGCAGATATTTCGGATCCCTTTGAAAAATATTGGGACAAAGGAAATATCCTCCGATAACAAAGAGAAAGAAGCTTTCTGAGAAACTTCTTTGTGTTCTGTGAAATCAGCTCACAGACTTACAGCTTTCCCCTCAACAAGCCTTTCGCTGAGCCAGTTCTTGTGGAATTGGCAAAGTGATATTGGGAAGCCCCTATAGGGCTATGGTGAAAAAGGAAATATCCTCAGATGAAATCTCGAAAGAAGCTTTCTGAGAAACTGCTTAGTGTTCTGTTAATTCATCTCACAGACTTACATCTGTATTTCGTGGATCTCTTTGGTTGCCTTATTTCTGTGGAATCTGAGAACAGATAGTTCGGATCCCTTTAAAGACGATAGGGCTAAAGGAAATATCCTCCTATAACAAAGAGAAAGAAGCTTTCTGAGAAACTTCTTTGTGTTCTGCAAAATCATCTTACACAGTTACAGCTTTCCCCTCAAGAAGCCTTTCGTTACGACAGTTCTTGTGGAATTGGCAAAGTGATATTGGGAAGACCATAGAGGGATATGGTGAAAAAGGAAATATCCTCAGATGAAATCTAGAAAGAAGCTTTCTGAGAAACTGCTTAGTCTTCTGTTAATGCATCTCACAGAGATACACCTGTATTTCGTGGATCTCTTTGCTAGCCTTGTTTCTGTGGAATCTGAGAACAGATATTTCGGATCCCTTTGAAGTCGATATGGCCAAAGGAAATATCCTCCGATAACATAGAGAAAGAAGCTTTCTGAGAAACTTCTTTGTGTTCTCTGAAATCATCTCACAGAGTTACAGCTTTCCCCTCAAGAAGCCTTTCGCTAAGACAGTTCTTGTGGAATTGACACAGTGATATTGGGAAGCCCATAGAGGGCAATGGTGAAAAAGGAAATATCCTCAGATGAAATCTGGAAAGAAGCTTTCTGAGAATCTGCTTAGTGTTCTGTTAATTCATCTCAGAGAGTTACATCTGTATTTCGTGGAACTCTTTGCTAGCCTTATTTCTGTGGAATCTGAGAACAGATATTTCGGATCCCTTTGAAGACTATAGGGCCAAAGGAAATATCCTCCGATAACAAAGAGAAAGAAGCTTTCTGAAAAACTTCTTTGTGTTCTGTGAAATCGTCTCACAGAGTTACAGCTTTCCCCTTAAGAAGCCTTTCGCTAAGACAGTTCTTGTGGAATTGGCAAAGTGATATTTGGAAGTCCATAGAGGGCTATGGTGAAAAAGGAAATATCCTCAAATGAAATCTGGAAAAAAGCTTTCTGAGAAACTGATTAGTGTTCTGTTAATTCATCTCACAGAGTTACATCTGTATTTCGTGGATCTCTTTGCTAGCCTTATTTCTGTGGAATCTGAGAACAGATATTTCGGATCCCTTTGAAGACTATAGAGCCAAAGGAAATATCCTCCGATAACAAAGAGAAAGAAGCTTTCTGAGAAACTTCTTTGTGTTCTGTGAAATCATCTCACAGAGTTACAGCTTTCCCCTCAACAAGCCTTTCGCTAAGACAGTTCTTGTGGAATTGGCAAAGTGATATTGGGATGCCCCTAGAGCGCTATGGTGAAAAAGGATATATCCTCAGATGGAATCTGGAAAGAAGCTTTCTGAGAAACTGCTTAGTCTTCTGTTAGTGCATCTCACAGAGTTACATCTGTATTTCGTGGATCTCTTTGCTAGCCTTATTTCTGTGGAATCTGAGAACAGATATTTCGGATCCCTTTGAGAGAATAGGGCCAAAGGAAATATCCTCCGATAACAAAGAGAAAGATTCTTTCTTGGAAACTTCTTTGTGTTCTGTGAAATCATCTGACAGAAGTACAGCTTTCCATAGAAGAAGCCATTCGCTAAGACAGTTCTTGTGGAATTGCAAAGTGATATTTGGAAGCCCATAGAGGGCCATGGTGAAAAAGGAAATATCCTCAGATGAAATCTGGAAAGAAGCTTTCTGAGAATCTGCTTAGTGTTCTGTTAATTCATCTCACAGAGTTACATCTGTATTTCGTGGATCTCTTTGCTAGCCTTATTTCTGTGGAATCTGAGAACAGATATTTCGGATCCCTTTGAAGAATACAGGGCCAAAGGAAATATCCTCCGATAACAAAGAGAAAGAAGCTTTCTGAGAAACTTCTTTGTGTTCTGTGAAATCATCTCACAGAGTTACAGCTTTCCCCTCAAGAAGCCTTTCGCTAAGACAGTTCTAGTGGAATTGGCAAAGTGATATTTGGAAGCCCATAGAGGGCTATGGTGAAAAAGGAAATATCCTCAGATGAAATCTCGAAAGAAGCTTTCTGAGAAACTGCTCTGTCATGGGTCACTTCCACTCACAGAGTTACATCTGTATTTCGTGGATCTCTTTACTAGCCTTATTTCTGTGGAATCTGAGAATAGATATTTCAGATCCCTTTGAAGACTATAGGGCAGAAGGAAATATCCTCTGATAACACAGAGAAAGAAGCTTTCTGAGAAACTTCTTTGTGTTCTGTGAAATCACCTCAAAGAGTTACAGCTTTCCCCTCAAGAAGCCTTTCGCTAAGACAGTTCTTGTGGAATTGGCAAAGTGATATTTGGAAGCCCATAGAGGGCTATGGTGAAAAAGGAAATATCCTCAGATGAAATCTCGAAGGAAGCTTTCTGAGAAACTGCTTAGTGTTCTGTTAATTCATCTCACAGTGTTACATCTGTATTTCGTGGATCTCTTTCCTAGCCTTATTTTCTGGAATCTGAGAACAGATATTTCGGATCCCTTTGAAGACTATAGGGCCAAAGGAAATATCCTCCGATAACAAAGAGAAAGAAGCTTTCAGAGAAACTTCTTTGTGTTTTGTGAAATCATCTCACAGAGTTACAGCTTTCCCCTCCAGAAGCCTTTCGCTAAGACAGTTCTTGTGGAATTGGCAAAGTGATATTGGGAAGCCCATAGAGGACTATGTTGAAATAGGAAATATCCTCAGATGAAATCTGGAAAGAAGCTTTCTGAGAAACTGCTTAGTGTTCCGTTAATTCATCTCACAGAGTTACATCTGTATTTCGTGGATCTCTTTGCTAGCCTTATTTCTGTGGAAACTGAGAACAGATATTTCGGATCCCTTTGGAGACTATAGGGCCAAAGGAAATATCCTCCGATAACGAAGAGAAAGAAGCTTTCTGAGAAACTTCTTTGTGTTCTGTGAAATCATCTCCCAGAGTAACAGCTTTCCCCTCAAGAAGCCTTTCGCTAAGACAGTTTTTGTGGAATCAGCAAAGTGATATTTGGAAGCCGATAGAGGGCTATGGTGAAAAAGGAAATATCCTCAGATGAAATCTGGGAAGAAGCTTTCTGAGAAACTGCTTAGTGTTCTGTTAATTCATCTCACAGAGTTACATCTGTATTTCCTGGATCTCTTTTCTAGCCTTATTTCTGTGGAATCTGAGAACAGATATTTCGGATCCCTTTGAAGACTATAGGGACAAAGGAAATATAATCCGATAACAAAGAGAAAGAAGCATTCTTAGAAACTTCTTTGTGTTCTGTGAAATCAGCTCACAGACTTACAGCTTTCCCCTGAACAAGCCTTTCGCTAAGCCAGTTCTAGTGGAATTGGAAAGGTGATATTGGGAACCCATAGAGGGCTATGGTGAAAAAGGAAATATCCTCAGATGAAATCTGGAAAGAAGCTTTCTGAGAAACTGCTTAGTGTTCTGTTAATTCATCTCACAGAGTTACATCTGTATTTCGTGGATCTCTTTGCTAGCCTTATTTCTGTGGAATCTGAGAACAGATATTTCGGATCCCTTTGAAGTCGATAGGGTCAAAGGAAATATCCTCCGATAACAAAGACAAAGAAGCATTCTGAGAAACTTCTTTGTGTTCTGTGTAATCATCTCACAGACTCACAGCTTTCTTCTCAAGAAGCCTTTCGCTAAGACAGTTCTTGTGGAATTGGCAAAGTGATATTGGGAAGCCCCTAGAGGGCTATGGTGAAAAAGGAAATATCCTCAAATGAAATCTGGAAAGAAGCTTTCTGAGAAACTGCTTAGTATTCTGTTAATTCATCTCACAGAGTTACATCTGTATTTCGTGGATGTCTTTGCTAGCCTTATTTCTGTGGAATCTGAGAACAGATATTTCCGATCCCTTTGAAGACTATAGAGCCAAAGGAAATATCCTCTGATAACAAAGAGAAAGAAGCTTACTGAGAAACTTCTTTGTGTTCTGTGAAATCATCTCACAGAGTTATAGCTTTCCCCTCAACAAGCCTTTCGCTAAGACAGTTCTTGTGGAATTGGCAAAGTGATATTTGGATGCCCCTAGAGGGCTATGGTGAAAAAGGAAATATCCTCAGATGAAATCTGGAAAGAAGCTTTCTGAGAAACTGCTTAGTCTTCTGTTAGTGCATCTCACAGAGTTACATCTGTATTTCGTGGATCTCTTTGCTAGACTTATTTCTGTGGAATCTGAGAACAGATATTTCGGATCCCTTTGAGAGTACAGGGCCAAAGGAAATATCCTCCGATAACAAAGAGAAAGAAGCTTTCATGGAAACTTCTTTGTGTTCTGTGAAATCATCTGACAGAAGTACAGCTTTCCATAGAAGAAGCCATTCGATAAGACAGTTTTTGTGGAATTGCAAAGTGATATTTGGAAGCCCATAGAGGGCCATGGTGAAAAAGGAAATATCCTCAGATGAAATCTCTAAAGAAGCTTTCTGAGAATCTGCTTAGTGTTCTGTTAATTCATCTCACAGAGTTACATCTGTATTTCGTGGATCTCTTTGCTAGCCTTATTTCTGTGGAATATGAGAACAGATATTTCGGATCGCTTTGAAGACTATACGGCCAAAGGAAATATCCTCCGATAACAAAGAGAAAGAAGCTTTCTGAGAAACTTCTTTGTGTTCTGTGAAATCATCTCAGAGAGTTACAGCTTTCCCCTCAGAAGCCTTTCGCTAAGACAGTTCTTGTGGAATTGGCAAAGTGATATTGGGAACCCCATTGAGGGCTATGGTGAAAAAGGAAATATCCTCAGATGAAATCTGGAAAGAACCTTTCTGAGAAACTGCTTAGTGCTCTGTTAATTCATCTCACAGAGTTACATCTGTATTTCGTGGATCTCTTTGCTAGCCTTATTTCTGTGGAATCTGAGAACAGATATTTCGAATCCCTTTGAAGACTATAGGGCCAAAGGAAATATCCTCTGATAACAAAGAGAAAGAACCTTTTTGAGAAACTTCTTTGTGTTCTGTGAAATCATCTCACAGAGTTAGAGCTTTCCCCTCAAGAAGCCTTTCGCTAAGACAGTTCTTGTGGAATTGGCAAAGTGATATTTGGAAGCCCTTAGAGGGCTATGGTGAAAAAGGAAATATCCTCAGATGAAATCTGGAAAGAAGCTTTCTGAGAAACAGCTTAGTGTTCTGTTAATTCATCTAGCAGAGTTACATTTGTATTTCGTGGATCTCTTTGCTAGCCTTATTTCTGTGGAATCTGAGAACAGATATTTCGGATCCCTTGGAAGACGATAGGGCCAAAGGAAATATTCTCCGATAACTAAGAGAAAGAAACTTTCTGAGAGACTTCTTTGTATTCTGTGAAATCATCTCACAGAGTTACAGCTTTCCCCTCAAGAAGCCTTTCGCTAAGACAGTTCTTGTGAAATTGGGAAAGTGATATTTGGAACCCCATAGAGGGCTATGGTGAAAAAGGAAATATACTCAGATGAAATCTGGAAAGAAGCTTACTGAGAAACTGCTTAGTGTTCTGTTAATTCATCTCACCGAGTTACATCTTTATTTCGTGGATCTCTTTGCTAGCCTTATTTCTGTGGAATCTGAGAACAGATATTTCGAATCCCTTTGAAGACTATAGGGCCAAAGGAAATATCCTCCGATAACAAAGAGAAAGAAGCGTTCTAAGAAATTTCTTTGTGTTCTATGAAATCATCTCAGAGAGTTACAGCTTTCCCCTCAAGAAGGCTTTCGCTATGACAGTTCTTGTGGAATTGGCAAAGTGATATTGGGAAGCCCATAGAGGGCTATGGAGAAAAAGGAAATATCCTTAGATGAAATCTGGAAAGAAGCTTTCTGAAGAACTGCTTAGTGTTCTGTTAATTCATCTCACAGAGTTACATCTGTATTTCGTGGATCTCTTTGCTAGCCTATTTCTGTGGAATCTGAGAACAGATATTTCGGATCCCTTTGAAGACGATAGGGCCAAAGGAAATATCCTCCGATAACAAAGAGAAAGAAGCATTCTGAGAAACTTCTTTGTGTTCTGTGAAATCATCTCACAGAGTTACAGCTTTCCTCTCAAGAAGCCTTTCGCTAAGACATTTCTTGGGGAATTGGCAAAGTGATATTGGGAGGCCCATAGTATGCTATGTTGAAAAAGGAAATATCCTCAGATGAAATCTGGAAAGAAGCTTTCTGAGAATATGCTTAGTGTTCTGTTAATTCATCTCACAGAGTTACATCTGTATTTCGTGGATCTCTTTGCTAGCCTTATTTCTGTGGAATCTGAGAACAGATATTTCGGATCCCTTGGAAGACGATAGGGCCAAAGGAAATATCCTCCGATAACAAAGAGAAATAAACTTTCTGAGAAACTTCTTTGTATTCTGAGAAATCATCTCAGAGAGTTACAGCTTTCCCCTCAAGAAGCGTTTCCCTAAGACAGTTCTTGTGGAATTGGCAAAGTGATATTTGCAAGCCGATAGAGGGCTATGGTGAAAAAGGAAATATCCTCAGATGAAATCTGGAAAGAAGCTTTCTGAGAAACTGCTTAGTGTTCTGTTAATTCATCTCACCGAGTTACATCTGTATTTCATGGATCTCTTTGCTACCCTTATTTCTGTGGAATCTGAGAACAGATATTTCGAATCCCTTTGAAGACTATAGGGCCAAAGGAAATATCCTCCGATAACAAAAGAGAGAAGCTTTCTGAGAAACTTCTTTGTGTTCTGTGAAATCATCTCACAGAGTTACAGCTTTCCCCTCAACAAGCCTTTCGCTAAGACAGTTCTTGTGGAATTGGCAAAGTGATATTTGGAAGCCCTTAGAGGGCTATGGTGAAAAAGGAAATATCCTCAGATGAAATCTGGAAAGAAGCTTTCTGAGAAACAGCTTAGTGTTCTGTTAATTCATCTAGCTGAGTTACATTTGTATTTCGTGGATCTCTTTGCTAGCCTTATTTCTGTGGAATCTGAGAACAGATATTTCGGATCCCTTGGAAGACGATAGGGCCAAAGGAAATATTCTCCGATAACTAAGAGAAAGAAACTTTCTGAGAGACTTCTTTGTATTCTGTGAAATCATCTCACAGAGTTACAGCTTTCCCCTCAAGAAGCCTTTCGCTAAGACAGTTCTTGTGAAATTGGGAAAGTGATATTTGGAACCCCATAGAGGGCTATGGTGAAAAAGGAAATATCCTCAGATGAAATCTCGAAAGAAGCTTACTGAGAAACTGCTTAGTGTTCTGTTAATTCATCTCACCGAGTTACATCTTTATTTCGTGGATCTCTTTGCTAGCCTTATTTCTGTGGAATCTGAGAACAGATATTTCGAATCCCTTTGAAGACTATAGGGCCAAAGGAAATATCCTCCGATAACAAAGAGAAAGAAGCGTTCTAAGAAACTTCTTTGTGTTCTATGAAATCATCTCAGAGAGTTACAGCTTTCCCCTCAAGAAGGCTTTCGCTATGACAGTTCTTGTGGAATTGGCAAAGTGATATTGGGAAGCCCATAGAGGGCTATGGAGAAAAAGGAAATATCCTTAGATGAAATCTGGAAAGAAGCTTTCTGAAGAACTGCTTAGTGTTCTGTTAATTCATCTCACAGAGTTACATCTGTATTTCGTGGATCTCTTTGCTAGCCTATTTCTGTGGAATCTGAGAACAGATATTTCGGATCCCTTTGAAGACGATAGGGCCAAAGGAAATATCCTCCGATAACAAAGAGAAAGAAGCATTCTGAGAAACTTCTTTGTGTTCTGTGAAATCATCTCACAGAGTTACAGCTTTCCTCTCAAGAAGCCTTTCGCTAAGACATTTCTTGGGGAATTGGCAAAGTGATATTGGGAGGCCCATAGTATGCTATGTTGAAAAAGGAAATATCCTCAGATGAAATCTGGAAAGAAGCTTTCTGAGAATATGCTTAGTGTTCTGTTAATTCATCTCACAGAGTTACATCTGTATTTCGTGGATCTCTTTGCTAGCCTTATTTCTGTGGAATCTGAGAACAGATATTTCGGATCCCTTGGAAGACGATAGGGCCAAAGGAAATATCCTCCGATAACAAAGAGAAATAAACTTTCTGAGAAACTTCTTTGTATTCTGAGAAATCATCTCAGAGAGTTACAGCTTTCCCCTCAAGAAGCGTTTCCCTAAGACAGTTCTTGTGGAATTGGCAAAGTGATATTTGCAAGCCGATAGAGGGCTATGGTGAAAAAGGAAATATCCTCAGATGAAATCTGGAAAGAAGCTTTCTGAGAAACTGCTTAGTGTTCTGTTAATTCATCTCACCGAGTTACATCTGTATTTCATGGATCTCTTTGCTACCCTTATTTCTGTGGAATCTGAGAACAGATATTTCGAATCCCTTTGAAGACTATAGGGCCAAAGGAAATATCCTCCGATAACAAAAGAGAGAAGCTTTCTGAGAAACTTCTTTGTGTTCTGTGAAATCATCTCACAGAGTTACAGCTTTCCCCTCAACAAGCCTTTCGCTAAGACAGTTCTTGTGGAATTGGCAAAGTGATATTTGGAAGCCCTTAGAGGGCTATGGTGAAAAAGGAAATATCCTCAGATGAAATCTGGAAAGAAGCTTTCTGAGAAACAGCTTAGTGTTCTGTTAATTCATCTAGCAGAGTTACATTTGTATTTCGTGGATCTCTTTGCTAGCCTTATTTCTGTGGAATCTGAGAACAGATATTTCGGATCCCTTGGAAGACGATAGGGCCAAAGGAAATATTCTCCGATAACTAAGAGAAAGAAACTTTCTGAGAGACTTCTTTGTATTCTGTGAAATCATCTCACAGAGTTACAGCTTTCCCCTCAAGAAGCCTTTCGCTAAGACAGTTCTTGTGAAATTGGGAAAGTGATATTTGGAACCCCATAGAGGGCTATGGTGAAAAAGGAAATATCCTCAGATGAAATCTGGAAAGAAGCTTACTGAGAAACTGCTTAGTGTTCTGTTAATTCATCTCACCGAGTTACATCTTTATTTCGTGGATCTCTTTGCTAGCCTTATTTCTGTGGAATCTGAGAACAGATATTTCGGATCCCTTTGAAGACTATAGGGCCAAAGGAAATATCCTCCGATAACAAAGAGAAAGAAGCGTTCTAAGAAACTTCTTTGTGTTCTATGAAATCATCTCAGAGAGTTACAGCTTTCCCCTCAAGAAGGCTTTCGCTATGACAGTTCTTGTGGAATTGGCAAAGTGATATTGGGAAGCCCATAGAGGGCTATGGAGAAAAAGGAAATATCCTTAGATGAAATCTGGAAAGAAGCTTTCTGAAGAACTGCTTAGTGTTCTGTTAATTCATCTCACAGAGTTACATCTGTATTTCGTGGATCTCTTTGCTAGCCTATTTCTGTGGAATCTGAGAACAGATATTTCGGATCCCTTTGAAGACGATAGGGCCAAAGGAAATATCCTCCGATAACAAAGAGAAAGAAGCATTCTGAGAAACTTCTTTGTGTTCTGTGAAATCATCTCACAGAGTTACAGCTTTCCTCTCAAGAAGCCTTTCGCTAAGACATTTCTTGGGGAATTGGCAAAGTGATATTGGGAGGCCCATAGTATGCTATGTTGAAAAAGGAAATATCCTCAGATGAAATCTGGAAAGAAGCTTTCTGAGAATATGCTTAGTGTTCTGTTAATTCATCTCACAGAGTTACATCTGTATTTCGGGGATCTCTTTGCTAGCCTTATTTCTGTGGAATCTGAGAACAGATATTTCGGATCCCTTGGAAGACGATAGGGCCAAAGGAAATATCCTCCGATAACAAAGAGAAATAAACTTTCTGAGAAACTTCTTTGTATTCTGAGAAATCATCTCAGAGAGTTACAGCTTTCCCCTCAAGAAGCGTTTCCCTAAGACAGTTCTTGTGGAATTGGCAAAGTGATATTTGCAAGCCGATAGAGGGCTATGGTGAAAAAGGAAATATCCTCAGATGAAATCTGGAAAGAAGCTTTCTGAGAAACTGCTTAGTGTTCTGTTAATTCATCTCACCGAGTTACATCTGTATTTCATGGATCTCTTTGCTACCCTTATTTCTGTGGAATCTGAGAACAGATATTTCGAATCCCTTTGAAGACTATAGGGCCAAAGGAAATATCCTCCGATAACAAAAGAGAGAAGCTTTCTGAGAAACTTCTTTGTGTTCTGTGAAATCATCTCACAGAGTTACAGCTTTCCCCTCAACAAGCCTTTCGCTAAGACAGTTCTTGTGGAATTGGCAAAGTGATATTTGGAAGCCCTTAGAGGGCTATGGTGAAAAAGGAAATATCCTCAGATGAAATCTGGAAAGAAGCTTTCTGAGAAACAGCTTAGTGTTCTGTTAATTCATCTAGCAGAGTTACATTTGTATTTCGTGGATCTCTTTGCTAGCCTTATTTCTGTGGAATCTGAGAACAGATATTTCGGATCCCTTGGAAGACGATAGGGCCAAAGGAAATATTCTCCGATAACTAAGAGAAAGAAACTTTCTGAGAGACTTCTTTGTATTCTGTGAAATCATCTCACAGAGTTACAGCTTTCCCCTCAAGAAGCCTTTCGCTAAGACAGTTCTTGTGAAATTGGGAAAGTGATATTTGGAACCCCATAGAGGGCTATGGTGAAAAAGGAAATATCCTCAGATGAAATCTGGAAAGAAGCTTACTGAGAAACTGCTTAGTGTTCTGTTAATTCATCTCACCGAGTTACATCTTTATTTCGTGGATCTCTTTGCTAGCCTTATTTCTGTGGAATCTGAGAACAGATATTTCGAATCCCTTTGAAGACTATAGGGCCAAAGGAAATATCCTCCGATAACAAAGAGAAAGAAGCGTTCTAAGAAACTTCTTTGTGTTCTATGAAATCATCTCAGAGAGTTACAGCTTTCCCCTCAAGAAGGCTTTCGCTATGACAGTTCTTGTGGAATTGGCAAAGTGATATTGGGAAGCCCATAGAGGGCTATGAAGAAAAAGGAAATATCCTTAGATGAAATCTGGAAAGAAGCTTTCTGAAGAACTGCTTAGTGTTCTGTTAATTCATCTCACAGAGTTACATCTGTATTTCGTGGATCTCTTTGCTAGCCTATTTCTGTGGAATCTGAGAACAGATATTTCGGATCCCTTTGAAGACGATAGGGCCAAAGGAAATATCCTCCGATAACAAAGAGAAAGAAGCATTCTGAGAAACTTCTTTGTGTTCTGTGAAATCATCTCACAGAGTTACAGCTTTCCTCTCAAGAAGCCTTTCGCTAAGACATTTCTTGGGGAATTGGCAAAGTGATATTGGGAGGCCCATAGTATGCTATGTTGAAAAAGGAAATATCCTCAGATGAAATCTGGAAAGAAGCTTTCTGAGAATATGCTTAGTGTTCTGTTAATTCATCTCACAGAGTTACATCTGTATTTCGTGGATCTCTTTGCTAGCCTTATTTCTGTGGAATCTGAGAAAAGATATTTCGGATCCCTTGGAAGACGATAGGGCCAAAGGAAATATCCTCCGATAACAAAGAGAAATAAACTTTCTGAGAAACTTCTTTGTATTCTGAGAAATCATCTCAGAGAGTTACAGCTTTCCCCTCAAGAAGCGTTTCCCTAAGACAGTTCTTGTGGAATTGGCAAAGTGATATTTGCAAGCCGATAGAGGGCTATGGTGAAAAAGGAAATATCCTCAGATGAAATCTGGAAAGAAGCTTTCTGAGAAACTGCTTAGTGTTCTGTTAATTCATCTCACCGAGTTACATCTGTATTTCATGGATCTCTTTGCTACCCTTATTTCTGTGGAATCTGAGAACAGATATTTCGAATCCCTTTGAAGACTATAGGGCCAAAGGAAATATCCTCCGATAACAAAAGAGAGAAGCTTTCTGAGAAACTTCTTTGTGTTCTGTGAAATCATCTCACAGAGTTACAGCTTTCCCCTCAACAAGCCTTTCGCTAAGACAGTTCTTGTGGAATTGGCAAAGTGATATTTGGAAGCCCTTAGAGGGCTATGGTGAAAAAGGAAATATCCTCAGATGAAATCTGGAAAGAAGCTTTCTGAGAAACAGCTTAGTGTTCTGTTAATTCATCTAGCAGAGTTACATTTGTATTTCGTGGATCTCTTTGCTAGCCTTATTTCTGTGGAATCTGAGAACAGATATTTCGGATCCCTTGGAAGACGATAGGGCCAAAGGAAATATTCTCCGATAACTAAGAGAAAGAAACTTTCTGAGAGACTTCTTTGTATTCTGTGAAATCATCTCACAGAGTTACAGCTTTCCCCTCAAGAAGCCTTTCGCTAAGACAGTTCTTGTGAAATTGGGAAAGTGATATTTGGAACCCCATAGAGGGCTATGGTGAAAAAGGAAATATCCTCAGATGAAATCTGGAAAGAAGCTTACTGAGAAACTGCTTAGTGTTCTGTTAATTCATCTCACCGAGTTACATCTTTATTTCGTGGATCTCTTTGCTAGCCTTATTTCTGTGGAATCTGAGAACAGATATTTCGAATCCCTTTGAAGACTATAGGGCCAAAGGAAATATCCTCCGATAACAAAGAGAAAGAAGCGTTCTAAGAAACTTCTTTGTGTTCTATGAAATCATCTCAGAGAGTTACAGTTTTCCCCTCAAGAAGGCTTTCGCTATGACAGTTCTTGTGGAATTGGCAAAGTGATATTGGGAAGCCCATAGAGGGCTATGAAGAAAAAGGAAATATCCTTAGATGAAATCTGGAAAGAAGCTTTCTGAAGAACTGCTTAGTGTTCTGTTAATTCATCTCACAGAGTTACATCTGTATTTCGTGGATCTCTTTGCTAGCCTATTTCTGTGGAATCTGAGAACAGATATTTCGGATCCCTTTGAAGACGATAGGGCCAAAGGAAATATCCTCCGATAACAAAGAGAAAGAAGCATTCTGAGAAACTTCTTTGTGTTCTGTGAAATCATCTCACAGAGTTACAGCTTTCCTCTCAAGAAGCCTTTCGCTAAGACATTTCTTGGGGAATTGGCAAAGTGATATTTGGAAGCCCTTAGAGGGCTATGGTGAAAAAGGAAATATCCTCAGATGAAATCTGGAAAGAAGCTTTCTGAGAAACATCTTAGTGTTCTGTTAATTAATCTAGCAGAGTTACATTTGTATTTCGTGGATCTCTTTGCTAGCCTTATTTCTGTGGAATCTGAGAACAGATATTTCGGATCCCTTGGAAGACGATAGGGCCAAAGGAAATATTCTCCGATAACTAAGAGAAAGAAACTTTCTGAGAGACTTCTTTGTATTCTGTGAAATCATCTCACAGAGTTACAGCTTTCCCCTCAAGAAGCCTTTCGCTAAGACAGTTCTTGTGAAATTGGGAAAGTGATATTTGGAACCCCATAGAGGGCTATGGTGAAAAAGGAAATATCCTCAGATGAAATCTGGAAAGAAGCTTACTGAGAAACTGCTTAGTGTTCTGTTAATTCATCTCACCGAGTTACATCTTTATTTCGTGGATCTCTTTGCTAGCCTTATTTCTGTGGAATCTGAGAACAGATATTTCGAATCCCTTTGAAGACTATAGGGCCAAAGGAAATATCCTCCGATAACAAAGAGAAAGAAGCGTTCTAAGAAACTTCTTTGTGTTCTATGAAATCATCTCAGAGAGTTACAGCTTTCCCCTCAAGAAGGCTTTCGCTATGACAGTTCTTGTGGAATTGGCAAAGTGATATTGGGAAGCCCATAGAGGGCTATGGAGAAAAAGGAAATATCCTTAGATGAAATCTGGAAAGAAGCTTTCTGAAGAACTGCTTAGTGTTCTGTTAATTCATCTCACAGAGTTACATCTGTATTTCGTGGATCTCTTTGCTAGCCTATTTCTGTGGAATCTGAGAACAGATATTTCGGATCCCTTTGAAGACGATAGGGCCAAAGGAAATATCCTCCGATAACAAAGAGAAAGAAGCATTCTGAGAAACTTCTTTGTGTTCTGTGAAATCATCTCACAGAGTTACAGCTTTCCTCTCAAGAAGCCTTTCGCTAAGACATTTCTTGGGGAATTGGCAAAGTGATATTGGGAGGTCCATAGTATGTTATGTTGAAAAAGGAAATATCCTCAGATGAAATCTGGAAAGAAGCTTTCTGAGAATATGCTTAGTGTTCTGTTAATTCATCTCACAGAGTTACATCTGTATTTCGTGGATCTCTTTGCTAGCCTTATTTCTGTGGAATCTGAGAACAGATATTTCGGATCCCTTGGAAGACGATAGGGCCAAAGGAAATATCCTCCGATAACAAAGAGAAATAAACTTTCTGAGAAACTTCTTTGTATTCTGAGAAATCATCTCAGAGAGTTACAGCTTTCCCCTCAAGAAGCGTTTCCCTAAGACAGTTCTTGTGGAATTGGCAAAGTGATATTTGCAAGCCGATAGAGGGCTATGGTGAAAAAGGAAATATCCTCAGATGAAATCTGGAAAGAAGCTTTCTGAGAAACTGCTTAGTGTTCTGTTAATTCATCTCACCGAGTTACATCTGTATTTCATGGATCTCTTTGCTACCCTTATTTCTGTGGAATCTGAGAACAGATATTTCGAATCCCTTTGAAGACTATAGGGCCAAAGGAAATATCCTCCGATAACAAAAGAGAGAAGCTTTCTGAGAAACTTCTTTGTGTTCTGTGAAATCATCTCACAGAGTTACAGCTTTCCCCTCAACAAGCCTTTCGCTAAGACAGTTCTTGTGGAATTGGCAATGTGATCTTTAAGGCCATAGGGGGCTATGGTGAAAAAGGAAATGTCCTCAGGTGAAATCTGGAAAGAAGCTTTCTGAAGAACTGCTTCGTGTTCCGATAATTCATCTCACACATTTACATCTATATTTCGTGGATCTCTTTGCTAGCCTTATTTCTGTGGAATCTGAGAACAGATATTTCGGATCCCTTTGAAGACTATAGCGCCAAAGGAAATATCCTCCGATAAAAAAGAGAAAGAAGATTTCTGAGAAACTTCTTTGTGTTCTGTGAAATCATCTCACAGCGTTAGAGCTTTCCCCTGAAGAAGCCTTTCGCTGAGACAGTTCTTGTGGAATTGGCAAAGTGATATTTGGATGCCCATAGAGGGCTATGGTGAAAAAGGAAATATCCTCAGATGAAATCTGGAAAGAAGCTTTCTGAGAAACTGCTTAGTGTTCTGTTAATTCATCTCACAGAGTTACATCTTTATTTCGTGGATCTCTTTGCTAGCCTTATTTCTGTGGAATCTGAGAACAGATATTTCGAATCCCTTTGAAGACTATAGGGCCAAAGGAAATATCCTCCGATAACAAAGAGAAAGAAGCGTTCTAAGAAACTTCTTTGTGTTCTATGAAATCATCTCAGAGAGTTACAGTTTTCCCCTCAAGAAGGCTTTCGCTATGACAGTTCTTGTGGAATTGGCAAAGTGATATTGGGAAGCCCATAGAGGGCTATGAAGAAAAAGGAAATATCCTTAGATGAAATCTGGAAAGAAGCTTTCTGAAGAACTGCTTAGTGTTCTGTTAATTCATCTCACAGAGTTACATCTGTATTTCGTGGATCTCTTTGCTAGCCTATTTCTGTGGAATCTGAGAACAGATATTTCGGATCCCTTTGAAGACGATAGGGCCAAAGGAAATATCCTCCGATAACAAAGAGAAAGAAGCATTCTGAGAAACTTCTTTGTGTTCTGTGAAATCATCTCACAGAATTACAGCTTTCCTCTCAAGAAGCCTTTCGCTAAGACATTTCTTGGGGAATTGGCAAAGTGATATTTGGAAGCCCTTAGAGGGCTATGGTGAAAAAGGAAATATCCTCAGATGAAATCTGGAAAGAAGCTTTCTGAGAAACATCTTAGTGTTCTGTTAATTCATCTAGCAGAGTTACATTTGTATTTCGTGGATCTCTTTGCTAGCCTTATTTCTGTGGAATCTGAGAACAGATATTTCGGATCCCTTGGAAGACGATAGGGCCAAAGGAAATATTCTCCGATAACTAAGAGAAAGAAACTTTCTGAGAGACTTCTTTGTATTCTGTGAAATCATCTCACAGAGTTACAGCTTTCCCCTCAAGAAGCCTTTCGCTAAGACAGTTCTTGTGAAATTGGGAAAGTGATATTTGGAACCCCATAGAGGGCTATGGTGAAAAAGGAAATATCCTCAGATGAAATCTGGAAAGAAGCTTACTGAGAAACTGCTTAGTGTTCTGTTAATTCATCTCACCGAGTTACATCTTTATTTCATGGATCTCTTTGCTAGCCTTATTTCTGTGGAATCTGAGAACAGATATTTCGAATCCCTTTGAAGACTATAGGGCCAAAGGAAATATCCTCCGATAACAAAGAGAAAGAAGCGTTCTAAGAAACTTCTTTGTGTTCTGTGAAATCATCTCAGAGAGTTACAGCTTTCCCCTCAAGAAGGCTTTCGCTATGACAGTTCTTGTGGAATTGGCAAAGTGATATTGGGAAGCCCATAGAGGGCTATGGAGAAAAAGGAAATATCCTTAGATGAAATCTGGAAAGAAGCTTTCTGAAGAACTGCTTAGTGTTCTGTTAATTCATCTCACAGAGTTACATCTGTATTTCGTGGATCTCTTTGCTAGCCTATTTCTGTGGAATCTGAGAACAGATATTTCGGATCCCTTTGAAGACGATAGGGCCAAAGGAAATATCCTCCGATAACAAAGAGAAAGAAGCATTCTGAGAAACTTCTTTGTGTTCTGTGAAATCATCTCACAGAGTTACAGCTTTCCTCTCAAGAAGCCTTTCGCTAAGACATTTCTTGGGGAATTGGCAAAGTGATATTGGGAGGTCCATAGTATGTTATGTTGAAAAAGGAAATATCCTCAGATGAAATCTGGAAAGAAGCTTTCTGAGAATATGCTTAGTGTTCTGTTAATTCATCTCACAGAGTTACATCTGTATTTCGTGGATCTCTTTGCTAGCCTTATTTCTGTGGAATCTGAGAACAGATATTTCGGATCCCTTGGAAGACGATAGGGCCAAAGGAAATATCCTCCGATAACAAAGAGAAATAAACTTTCTGAGAAACTTCTTTGTATTCTGAGAAATCATCTCAGAGAGTTACAGCTTTCCCCTCAAGAAGCGTTTCCCTAAGACAGTTCTTGTGGAATTGGCAAAGTGATATTTGCAAGCCGATAGAGGGCTATGGTGAAAAAGGAAATATCCTCAGATGAAATCTGGAAAGAAGCTTTCTGAGAAACTGCTTAGTGTTCTGTTAATTCATCTCACCGAGTTACATCTGTATTTCATGGATCTCTTTGCTACCCTTATTTCTGTGGAATCTGAGAACAGATATTTCGAATCCCTTTGAAGACTATAGGGCCAAAGGAAATATCCTCCGATAACAAAAGAGAGAAGCTTTCTGAGAAACTTCTTTGTGTTCTGTGAAATCATCTCACAGAGTTACAGCTTTCCCCTCAACAAGCCTTTCGCTAAGACAGTTCTTGTGGAATTGGCAATGTGATATTTTAAGGCCATAGGGGGCTATGGTGAAAAAGGAAATGTCCTCAGGTGAAATCTGGAAAGAAGCTTTCTGAAGAACTGCTTCGTGTTCCGATAATTCATCTCACACATTTACATCTATATTTCGTGGATCTCTTTGCTAGCCTTATTTCTGTGGAATCTGAGAACAGATATTTCGGATCCCTTTGAAGACTATAGCGCCAAAGGAAATATCCTCCGATAAAAAAGAGAAAGAAGATTTCTGAGAAACTTCTTTGTGTTCTGTGAAATCATCTCACAGCGTTAGAGCTTTCCCCTGAAGAAGCCTTTCGCTGAGACAGTTCTTGTGGAATTGGCAAAGTGATATTTGGATGCCCATAGAGGGCTATGGTGAAAAAGGAAATATCCTCAGATGAAATCTGGAAAGAAGCTTTCTGAGAAACTGCTTAGTGTTCTGTTAATTCATCTCACAGAGTTACATCTGTATTTCCTGGATCTATTTGCTAGCCTTATTTCTATGGAATCTGAGAACAGATATTTCGGATCCCTTTGAAGACGATAGGGCCAAAGGAAATATCCTCCGATAACAAAGAGAAAGAAGCTTTCTGAGAAACTTCTTTGTGTTCTGTGAAATCATCTCACAGAGTTACAGCTTTCCCCTCAAGAAGCCTTTCGCTAAGACCGTTCTTGTAGAATTGGCAAAGTAATATTGGGAAGCCCATTAAGGGCTGTTGTGAAAAAGGAAATATCCTCAGTTGAAATCTGGAAAGAAGCTTCCTGAGAAACTGCTTAGTGTTCTGTTAATTCATCTCACAGAGTTACATCTGTATTTCGTGGATCTCTTTGCTAGCCTTATTTCCGTGGAATCTGAGAATAGATATTTCGGATCCCTTTGAAGACTATAGGGCCAAAGGAAATATCCTCCGATAACAAAGAGAAGGAAGCTTTCTGAGAAACTTCTTTGTGTTCTGTGAAATCATCTCACAGAGTTACAGCTTTCCCCTCAAGAAGACTTACGCTAAGACAGTTCTTGTGGAATTGGCAAAGTGATATTTAGATGCCGATAGAGGGCTATGGTGAAAAAGGAAGTATCCTCAGATGAAATCTGGAAAGAAGCTTTCTGAGAAACTGCTTAGTGTTCTGTTAATTCATCTCACAGAGTTACATCTGTATTTTGTGGATCTCTTTGCTAGCCTTATTTCTGTGTAATCTGAGAACAGATATTTCGGATCCCCTTGAAGACTATAGGGAAAAAGTAAATATCCTCCGATAACAAAGAGAAAGAAGCTTTCTGAGAAACTTCTTTGTGTTCTGTGAAATCATCTCACAGAGTTACAGCTTTCCATTCCAGAAGCCTTTCGCTAAGACAGTTCTTGTGGAATTGGCAAAGTGTTATTTGGAAGCACATGGAGGGCTATGGTGAAAAAGGAAATATCCTCAGATGAAATCTGGAAAGAAGCTTTCTGAGAAACTGCTTAGTGTTCTGTTAATTCATCTCACAGAGTTACATCTGTATTTCCTGGATCTATTTGCTAGCCTTATATCTGTGGAATCTAAGAACAGATATTTCGGATCCCTTTGAAGACTATAGGGCCAAAGGAAATATCCTCCGATAACAAAGAGAAAGAAGCTTTCTGAGAAACTTCTTTGTGTTCTGTGAAATCATCTCACAGAGTTACAGCTTTCCCCTCAACAAGCCTTTCACTAAGCCAGTTCTTGTGGAATTGGCAAAGTGATATTTGGAATCCCATAGAGGGCTATGGTGAAAAAGGAAATAACCACAGTTGAAATCTGGAAAGAAGCTTTCTGAGAAATTGCTTAGTGTTCTGTTAATTCATCTCACAGAGTTACATCTGAATTTCGTGGATCTCTTTGCTAGCCTTATTTCTGTGGAATCTGAAGACATATATTTCGGATCCCTTTGAAGACAATAGGGCCAAAGGAAATATCCTCCGATAACAAAGAGAAAGAAGCTTTCTGAGAAACTTCTTTGTGTTCTGTGAAATCATCTCACAGAGTTACAGCTTTCCCCTCAAGAAGCCTTTCGCTAAGACCGTTCTTGTGGAATTGGCAAAGTGATATTTGGAAGCCCATAGAGGGCTATCGTGAAAAAGGAAATATCCTCAGATGAAATCTGGAAAGAAGTTTTCTGAAGAACTGCTTAGTGTTCTGTTAATTCATCTCACAGAGTTACATGTGTATTTCATGGATCTCTTTGCTCGCCTTATTTCTGTGGAATCTGAGAACAGACATTTCGGATCCCTTTGAAGACTATAGGTCCAAAGGAAATATCCACAGATAACAAAGGGAAAGAAGCTTTCTGAGAAACTTCTTTGTGTTCTGTGAAATCATCTCACAGAGTTACAGCTTTCCCCTCAAGAAGCCTTTCGCTAAGACAGTTCTTGTGGAATTGGCAAAGTGATATTTGGAAGCCCATAGAAGGCTATGGTGAAAAAGGAAATATCCTCAGTTGAAATAGGAAAGAATCTTCCTGAGAAACTGCTTAGTGTTCTGTTAATTCATCTCACAGAGTTACATCTGTATTTCGTGGATCTCTTTGCTAGCCTTATTTCTGTGGGATCTGAGAACAGATATTTCGGATCCCTTTGAGAGTATAGGGCCAAAGGAAATATCCTCTGATAACAAAGAGAAAGAAGCTTTCTTGGAAACTTCTTTGTGTTCTGTGAAATCACCTGACAGAAGTATAGCTTTCCATAGAAGAAGCCATTCGCTAAGACAGTTCTTGTGGAATTGGCAAAGTGATATTTAGATGCCCATAGACGGCTATGGTGAAAAAGGAAATATCCTCAGATGAAATCTGGAAAGAAGCTTTCTGAGAAACTGCTTAGTGTTCTGTTAATTCATCTCACAGAGTTACATCTGTATTTCGTGGATCTCTTTGCTAGCCTTATTTCTGTGTAATCTGAGAACAGATATTTCGGATCCCCTTGAAGACTATAGGGCCAAAGGAAATATCCTCCGATAACAAAGAGAAAGAAGCTTTCTGAGAAACTTCTTTGTGTTCTGTGAAATCATCTCACAGAGTTACAGCTTTCCACTCCAGAAGCCTTTCGCTAAGACAGTTCTTGTGGAATGGCAAAGTGATATTTGGAAGCACATAGAGGGCTATGGTGAAAAAGGAAATATCCTCAGATGAAATCTGGAAAGAAGCTTTCTGAGAAACTGCTTAGTGTTCTCTTAATTCATCTCACAGAGTTACATCTGTATTTCCTGGATCTATTTGCTAGCCTTATTTCTGTGGAATCTGAGAACCGATATTTCGGATCCCTTTGAAGACTATAGGGCCAAAGGAAATATCCTCCGATAACAAAGAGAAAGAAGCTTTCTGAGAAACTTCTTTGTGTTCTGTGAAATCATCTCACAGAGTTACAGCTTTCACCTCAACAAGCCTTTCGCTAAGCCAGTTCTTGTGGAATTGGCAAAGGGATATTGGGAATCCCATAGAGGGCTATGGTGGAAAAGGAAATAACCACAGTTGAAATCTGGAAAGAAGCTTTCTGAGAAACTGCTTAGTGTTCTGTTAATTCATCTCACAGAGTTACATCTGAATTTCGTGGATCTCTTTGCTAGCCTTATTTCTGTGGAATCTGAAGACATATATTTCGGATCCCTTTGAAGACAATAGGGCCAAAGGAAATATCCTCCGATAACAAAGAGAAAGAAGCTTTCTGAGAAACTTCTTTGTGTTCTGTGAAATCATCTCACAGAGTTACAGCTTTCCCCTCAAGAAGCCTTTGCTAAGACAGTTCTTGTGGAATTGGCAAAGTGATATTTGGAAGCCCATAGAGGGCTATCGTGAAAAAGGAAATATCCTCAGATTAAATCTGGAAAGAAGCTTTCTGAGAAACTGCTTGGTATTCTCTTCATTAATCTCACAGAGTTATATCTGTTTTTCATGGATATCTTTGTTCGCCTTATTTCTGTGGAATCTGAGAACACATATTTCGGATCCCTTTGAAGACTACAGGTCCAAAGGAAATATCCACCGATAACAAAGAGAAAGAAGCTTTCTGAGAAACTTCTTTGTGTTCTGTGAAATCATCTCACAGAGTTACAGCTTTCCCCTGAAGAAGCCTTTCGCTAACACAGTTTTTGTGGAATTGGCAAAGTGATATTTGGAAGCCCATAGAGGGCTATGGTGAAAAAGGAAATATCCTCAGATGAAATCTGGAAAGAAGCTTTCTGAAGAACTGCTTAGTGTTCTGTTAATTCATCTCACAGAGTTACATCTGTATTTCGTGGATCTCTTTGCTAGCCTTATTTCTGTGGAATCTGAGAACAGATATTTCGGATCCCTTTGAAGACTGTAGGGCCAAAGGAAATATCCTCCAACAACAAAGAGAAAGAAGCTTTTTGAGAAACTTCTTTGTGTTCTGTGAAATCATCTCACAGAGTTACAGCTTTCCCCTCAAGAAGCCTTTCGCTAAGACAGTTCTTGTGCAATTGGCAAAGTGATATTTGGAAGCCCATAGGGGCTATGGTGAAAAAGGAAATATCCTCATACGAAATCTGGAAAGAAGCTTTCTGAGAAACTGCTTAGTGTTCTGTTAATTCATCTCACAGACTTACATCTGTATTTCGTGGATCTCTTTGCTAGCCTTATTTCTGTGGAAGCTGAGAACAGATATTTCGGATCCCTTTGAAGACTGTAGGGCCAAAGGAAATATCCTCCGATAACAAAGAGAAAGAAGCTTTCTGAGAAACTTCTTTGTGTTCTGTGAAATCATCTCACAGAGTTACAGCTTTCCCCTCAAGAAGCCTTTCGCTAAGACAGTTCTTGTGCAATTGGCAAAGTGATATTTGGAAGCCCATAGGGATGGTGAAAACGGAAATATCCTCAGACGAAATCTGGAAAGAAGCTTTCTGAGAAACTGCTTAGTGTTCTGTAAATTTATCTCACAGAGTTACATCTGTATTTCCTGGATCTCTTTGTCATCCTGATTTCTGCCGAATCTGAGAACAGATATTTCGGATCCCTTTGAAGACTATAGGGCCAAAGGAAATATCCACCGATAACAAAGAGAAAGATGCTTTCTGAGAAACTTCTTTGTGTTCTGTGAAATCATCTCACAGTAGTACAGCTTTCCATAGAAGAAGCCATTCGCTAAGACAGTTCTTGTGGAATTGGCAAAGTGATATTTGGAAGCCCATAGAAGGCTACGGTGAAAAAGGAAATATCCTCAGATGAAATCTGGAAAGAAGCTTTCTGAGAAATTGCTTAGTGTTCTGTTACTTCATCTCACAGAGTTACATCTGTATTTCGTGTATCTCTTTGCTAGTCTTATTTCTGTGGAATCTGAGAACAGATATTTCGGATACCTTTGAAGACTATAGGGCCAAAGGAAATATCCTCCGATTACAAAGAGAAAGAAGCTTTCTGAGAAACTTCTTTGTGTTCTGTGAAATCATCTCAGAGAGTTACAGCTTTCCCCTCAACAAATCTTTCGCTAAGACAGTTCTTGTGGAATTGGCAAAGTGATATTGAGAATCCCTTAGAGGGCTATGGTGAAAAAGGAAATATCCTCAGTTGAAATCTGGAAAGAAGCTTTCTGAGAAACTGCTTATTGTTCTGTTAATTCATCTCACAGAGTTACATCTGTATTTCCTGGATCTCTTTGCTAACCTTATTTCTGTGTAATCTGAGAACAGATATTTCGGATCCCTTTGAAGACTATAGAGCCAAAGGAAATATCCTCCGATAACAAAGAGAAAGATGCTTTCTGAGAAACTTCTTAGTGTTCTGTGAAATCATCTCACAGAGTTACAGCTGTCCACTCCAGAAGCCTTTCGCTAAGACAGTTGTTGTGGAATTGGCAAAGTGATATTTGGAAGGACATAGAGGGCTATGGTGAAAAAGGAAATATCCTCAGATGAAATCTGGAAAGAAGCTTTCTGAGAAACTGCTTAGTGTTCTGTTAATTCATCTCACAGAGTTACATCTGTATTTCGTGCATCTCTTTGATAGCCTTAATTCTGTGGAATCTGAGAACAGATATTTCGGATCCCTTTGAAGACTATAGGGCCAAAGGAAATATCCACCGATAACAAAGAGAAAGAAGCTTTCTGAGAAACTTCTTTGTGTTCTGTGAAATCATCTCACAGAGTTATAGCTTTCCCCTCAAGAAGCCTTTCGCTAAGACAGTTCTTGTGGAATTGGCAAAGTGATATTTGGATGCCCATAGAGGGCTATGGTGAAAAAGGAAATATCCTCAGATGAAATCTGGAAAGAAGCTTTCTGAGAAACTGCTTAGTGTTCTGTTAATTCATCTCACAGAGTGACATCTGTATTTCGTGGATCTCTTTGCTAGCCTTATTTCTGTGGAATCTGAGAACAGATATTTCGGATCCTTTTGAAGACTATAGGGACAAAGGAAATATCCACCGATAACAAAGAGAAAGAAGCTTTCTGAGAAACTTCTTTGTGTTCTGTGAAATCATCTCACAGAGTTACAGCCTTCCCCTATAGAAGCCTTTCGCTAAGACAGTTCTTGTGGAATTGGCAAAGTGATATTGCGAAGCCCCTTGAGGGCTCTGGTGAAAAAGGAAATATCCTCAGATGAAATCTGGAAAGAAGCTTTCTGAGAAACTGCTTAGTGTTCTGTTAATTCATCTCACAGAGTTACATCTGTATTTCGTGGATCTCTTTGGTAGCCTAATTTCTGTGTAATCTGAGAACAGATATTTCAGATCCCTTTGAAGACTTTGGGGCCAAAGTAAATATCCTCCGATAATAAAGAGAAAGAAGCTTTCTGAGAAACTTCTTTGTGTTCTGTGAAATCATCTCAGAGAGTTACAGCTTTCCCCTCAAGAAGCCTTTCTCTAAGAGAGTTCTTGTGGAATTGGCAAAGTGATATTTGGAAGCCCATAGGGCTATGGTGAAAAAGGAAATATCCTCAGACGAAATCTGGAAAGAAGTTTTCTCAGAAACTGCTTAGTGTTTGGTTAATTTATCTCACAGAGTTACATCTGTATTTCCTGGATCTCTTTGTCAGCCTTATTTCTGCGGAATCTGAGAACAGATATTTCGGATCCCTTTGAAGACTATAGGGCCAAAGGAAATATCCACCGATAACAAAGAGAAAGATGCTTTCTGAGAAACTTCTTTGTGTTCTGTGAAATCATCTCACAGTAGTACAGCTTTCCGTAGAAGAAGCCATTCGCTAAGACAGTTCTTGTGGAATTGGCAAAGTGATATTTGGAAGCCCATAGAGGGCTATGGTGAAAAAGGAAATATCCTCAGATGAAATCTGGAAAGAAGCTTTCTGAGAAACTGCTTAGTGTTCTGTTACCTCATCTCACAGAGTTACATCTGTATTTCGTGGATCTCTTTGCTAGCCTTATTTCTGTGGAATCTGAAGACATATATTTCGGATCCCTTTGAAGACTATAGGGCCTAAGGAAATATCCACCGATAACAAAGAGAAAGAAGCTTTCTGAGAAACTTCTTTGTGTTCTGTGAAATCATCTCACAGAGTTATAGCTTTCCCCTCAAGAAGCCTTTCGCTAAGACAGTTCTTGTGGAATTGGCAAAGTGATATTTGGATGCCCATAGAGGGCTATGGTGAAAAAGGAAATATCCTCAGATGAAATCTGGAAAGAAGCTTTCTGAGTAACTGCTTAGTGTTCTGTTAATTAATCTCACAGAGTTACATCTGTATTTCGTGGATCTCTTTGCTAGCCTTATTTCTGTGGAATCTGAGAACAGATATTTCGGATCCCTTTGAAGACTATAGGGCCAAAGGAAATATCCACCGATAAAAAAGGGAAAGAAGCTTTCTGAGAAACTTCTTTGTGTTCTGTGAAATCATCTCACAGAGTTACAGCTTTCCCCTCTAGAAGCCTTTCGCTAAGACAGTTTTTGTGGAATTGGCAAGGTGATATTGCGAAGCCCATTGAGGGCTCTGGTGAAAAAGGAAATATCCTCAGACGAAATCTGGAAAGAAGCTTTCTCAGAAACTGCTTAGTGTTCTGTTAATTCATCTCACAGAGTTACATCTGTATTTCGTGGATCTCTTTGCTAGCCTAATTTCTGTGTAATATGAGAACAGATATTTCGTATCCCTTTGAAGATTTGGGGCCAAAGTAAATATCCTCCGATAATAAAGAGTAAGAAGCTTTCTGAGAAACTTCTTTGTGTTCAGTGAAATCATCTCAGAGAGTTACAGCTTTCCCCTCAAGAAGCCTTTCGCTAAGAGAGTTCTTGTGTAATTGGCAAAGTGATATTTGGAAGCCCATAGGGGCTATGGTGAAAAAGGAAATATCCTCAGACGAAATCTGGAAAGAAGCTTTCTGAGAAACTGCTTAGTGTTCTGTTAATTTATCTCACAGAGTTATATCTGTATTTCGTGGATCTCTTTGTCAGCCTTATTTCTGCGGAATCTGAGAACAGATATTTCGGATCCCTTTGAAGACTATAGGGCCAAAGGAAATATCCACCGATAACAAAGAGAAAGATGCTTTCTGAGAAACTTCTAAGTGTTCTGTGAAATCATCTCACAATAGTACAGCTTTCCATAGAAGAAGCCATTCGCTAAGACAGTTCTTGTGGAATTGGCAAAGTGATATTTGGAAGCCCATAGTGGGCTATGGTGAAAAAGGAAATATCCTCAGATGAAATCTGGAAAGAAGCTTTCTGAGAAACTGCTTAGTGTTCTGTTAATTCATCTCACAGAGTTACATCTGTATTTCGTGGATCTCTTTGCTAGCCTTATTTCTGTGGAATCTGAAGACATATATTTCGGATCCCTTTGAAGACAATAGGGCCAAAGGAAATATCCTCTGATAACAAAGAGAAAGAAGCTTTATGAGAAACTTCTTTGTGTTCTGTGAAATCATCTCACAGAGTTACAGCTTTCCCCTCAAGAAGTCTTTCGCTAAGACAGTTCTTGTGGAATTGGCAATGTGATATTTGGAAGCCCATAGAGGGCTATCGTGAAAAAGGAAATATCCTCAGATGAAATCTGGAAAGAAGCTTTCTGAAGAACTGCTTGGTGTTCTCTTAATTAATCTCACAGAGTTACATCTGTATTTCATGGATCTCTTTGCTAGCCTTATTTCTGTGGAATCTGAGAACAGATATTTCGGATCCCTTTGAAGACTATAGGTCCAAAGGAAATATCCACCGATAACAAAGAGTAAGAAGCTTTCTGAGAAACTTCTTTGTGTTCTGTGAAATCATCTCACAGAGTTACAGCTTTCCCCTCAAGAAGCCTTTCGCTAAGACAGTTCTTGTGGAATTGGCAAAGTGATATTTGGAAGCCCATAGAAGGCTATGGTGAAAAAGGAAATATCCACAGTTGAAATCTGGAAAGAAGCTTCCTGAGAAACTGCTTAGTGTTCTGTTAATTCATGTCATAGAGTTACATCTGTATTTCGTGGATCTCTTTGCTAGCCTTATTTCTGTGGAATCTGAGAACAGATATGTCGGATCCCCTTGAAGACTATAGGGCCAAAGGAAATATCCTCCGATAACAAAGAGAAAGAAGCTTTCTGAGAAACTTCTTTGTGTTCTGTGAAATCATCTCACAGGGTTACAGCTTTCCCCTCAAGAAGCCTTTCGCTAAGACAGTTCTTGTGGAATTGGCAAAGTGATATTTGGAAGCCCATGGAGGGCTATGGTGAAAAACGTAATATCCTCAGACGAAATCTGGAAAGAAGCTTTCTGAGAAACTGCTTAGTGTTCTGTTAATTCATCTTACAGAGTTACATCTGTATTTCGTGGATCTCTTTGCTAGCCTTATTTCTGTGGAAGCTGAGAACAGATATTTCGGATCCCTTTGAAGACTGTAGGGCCAAAGGAAATATCCTCCGATAACAAAGAGAAAGAAGCTTTCTGAGAAACTTCTTTGTGTTCTGTGAAATCATCTCACAGAGTTACAGCTTTCCCCTCAAGAAGCCTTTCGCTAAGACAGTTCTTGTGCAATTGGCAAAGTGATATTTGGAAGCCCATAGGGATGGTGAAAACGGAAATATCCTCAGACGAAATCTGGAAAGAAGCTTTCTGAGAAACTGCTTAGTGTTCTGTTAATTTATCTCACAGAGTTACATCTGTATTTCCTGGATCTCTTTGTCATCCTGATTTCTGCCGAATCTGAGAACAGATATTTCGGATCCCTTTGAAGACTATAGGGCCAAAGGAAATATCCACCGATAACAAAGAGAAAGATGCTTTCTGAGAAACTTCTTTGTGTTCTGTGAAATCATCTCACAGTAGTACAGCTTTCCATAGAAGAAGCCATTCGCTAAGACAATTCTTGTGGAATTGGCAAAGTGATATTTGGAAGCCCATAGAAGGCTACGGTGAAAAAGGAAATATCCTCAGATGAAATCTGGAAAGAAGCTTTCTGAGAAATTGCTTAGTGTTCTGTTACTTCATCTCACAGAGTTACATCTGTATTTCGTGTATCTCTTTGCTAGTCTTATTTCTGTGGAATCTGAGAACAGATATTTCGGATACCTTTGAAGACTATAGGGCCAAAGGAAATATCCTCCGATTACAAAGAGAAAGAAGCTTTCTGAGAAACTTCTTTGTGTTCTGTGAAATCATCTCAGAGAGTTACAGCTTTCCCCTCAACAAATCTTTCGCTAAGACAGTTCTTGTGGAATTGGCAAAGTGATATTGAGAATCCCTTAGAGGGCTATGGTGAAAAAGGAAATATCCTCAGTTGAAATCTGGAAAGAAGCTTTCTGAGAAACTGCTTAGTGTTCTGTTAATTCATCTCACAGAGTTACATCTGTATTTCCTGGATCTCTTTGCTAACCTTATTTCTGTGTAATCTGAGAACAGATATTTCGGATCCCTTTGAAGACTATAGAGCCAAAGGAAATATCCTCCGATAACAAAGAGAAAGATGCTTTCTGAGAAACTTCTTAGTGTTCTGTGAAATCTTCTCACAGTAGTACAGCTTTCCATACAAGAAGCCATTCGCTAAGCCAGTTCTTGTGGAATTGGCAAAGTGATATTGAGAATCCCTTAGAGGGCTATGGTGAAAAAGGAAATATCCTCAGATGAAATCTGGAAAGAAGCTTTCTTAAGAACTGCTTAGTTTTCTGTTAATTCATCTCACAGAGTTACATCTGTATTTCGTGGATCTCTTTGCTAGCCTTATTTCTGTTGAATCTGAGAACAGATATTTCGGATCCCTTTGAAGACTATAGGGCCAAAGGAAATATCCTCCGATAACAAAGAGAAAGAAGCTTTCTGAGAAACTTCTTTGTGTTCCGTAAAATCATCTCACAGAGTTACAGCTTTCCCCTCAAGAAGCCTTTCGCTAAGACAGTTCTTGTGGAATTGGCAAGGTGATATTGCGAAGCCCATAGAGGGCTATGGTGAAAAAGGAAATATCCTCAGTTGAAATCTGGAAAGAAGCTTTCTGAGAAACTGCTTAGTGTTCTGTTAATTCATCTCACAGAGTTACATCTGTTTTTCCTGGATCTCTTTGCTAGCCTTATTTCTGTGGAATCTGAGAACAGATATTTCGGATCCCTTTGAAGACTATAGGGCCAAAGGAAATATCCTCCGATAACAAAGAGAAAGAAGCTTTCTGAGAAACTTCTTTGTGTTCTGTGAAATCATCTCACAGAGTTACAGCTTTCCCCTCAACAAATCTTTCGCTAAGCCAGTTCTTGTGGAATTGGAAAAGTGATATTGGGAATCCCATAGAGTGCTATGGTGAAAAAGGAAATATCCTCAGTTGAAATCCGGAAAGAAGCTTTCTGAGAAACTGCTTAGTGTTCTGTTAATTCATCTCCCAGAGTTACATCTGTATTTCGTGGATCTCTTTGCTAGCCTTATTTCTGTGGAATCTGAGAACAGATATTTCGGATCCCTTTGAAGACTATAGGGCCAAAGGAAATATCCTCCGATAACAAAGAGAAAGAAGCTTTCTGAGAAACTTCTTTGTGTTCTGTGAAATCATCTCACAGAGTTACAGCTGTCCACTCCAGAAGCCTTTCGCTAAGACAGTTGTTGTGGAATTGGCAAAGTGATATTTGGAAGGACATAGAGGGCTATGGTGAAAAAGGAAATATCCTCAGATGAAATCTGGAAAGAAGCTTTCTGACAAACTGCTTAGTGTTCTGTTAATTCATCTCACAGAGTTACATCTGTATTTCGTGCATCTCTTTGATAGCCTTAATTCTGTGGAATCTGAGAACAGATATTTCGGATCCCTTTGAAGACTATAGGGCCAAAGGAAATATCCACCGATAACAAAGAGAAAGAAGCTTTCTGAGAAACTTCTTTGTGTTCTGTGAAATCATCTCACAGAGTTATAGCTTTCCCCTCAAGAAGCCTTTCGCTAAGACAGTTCTTGTGGAATTGGCAAAGTGATATTTGGATGCCCATAGAGGGCTATGGTGAAAAAGGAAATATCCTCAGATGAAATCTGGAAAGAAGCTTTCTGAGAAACTGCTTAGTGTTCTGTTAATTCATCTCACAGAGTGACATCTGTATTTCGTGGATCTCTTTGCTAGCCTTATTTCTGTGGAATCTGAGAACAGATATTTCGGATCCTTTTGAAGACTATAGGGACAAAGGAAATATCCACCGATAACAAAGAGAAAGAAGCTTTCTGAGAAACTTCTTTGTGTTCTGTGAAATCATCTCACAGAGTTACAGCTTTCCCCTATAGAAGCCTTTCGCTAAGACAGTTCTTGTGGAATTGGCAAAGTGATATTGCGAAGCCCCTTGAGGGCTCTGGTGAAAAAGGAAATATCCTCAGACGAAATCTGGAAAGAAGCTTTCTGAGAAACTGCTTAGTGTTCTGTTAATTTATCTCACAGAGTTATATCTGTATTTCGTGGATCTCTTTGTCAGCCTTATTTCTGCGGAATCTGAGAACAGATATTTCGGATCCCTTTGAAGACTATAGGGCCAAAGGAAATATCCACCGATAACAAAGAGAAAGATGCTTTCTGAGAAACTTCTAAGTGTTCTGTGAAATCATCTCACAATAGTACAGCTTTCCATAGAAGAAGCCATTCGCTAAGACAGTTCTTGTGGAATTGGCAAAGTGATATTTGGAAGCCCATAGTGGGCTATGGTGAAAAAGGAAATATCCTCAGATGAAATCTGGAAAGAAGCTTTCTGAGAAACTGCTTAGTGTTCTGTTAATTCATCTCACAGAGTTACATCTGTATTTCGTGGATCTCTTTGCTAGCCTTATTTCTGTGGAATCTGAAGACATATATTTCGGATCCCTTTGAAGACAATAGGGCCAAAGGAAATATCCTCTGATAACAAAGAGAAAGAAGCTTTATGAGAAACTTCTTTGTGTTCTGTGAAATCATCTCACAGAGTTACAGCTTTCCCCTCAAGAAGTCTTTCGCTAAGACAGTTCTTGTGGAATTGGCAATGTGATATTTGGAAGCCCATAGAGGGCTATCGTGAAAAAGGAAATATCCTCAGATGAAATCTGGAAAGAAGCTTTCTGAAGAACTGCTTGGTGTTCTCTTAATTAATCTCACAGAGTTACATCTGTATTTCATGGATCTCTTTGCTAGCCTTATTTCTGTGGAATCTGAGAACAGATATTTCGGATCCCTTTGAAGACTATAGGTCCAAAGGAAATATCCACCGATAACAAAGAGTAAGAAGCTTTCTGAGAAACTTCTTTGTGTTCTGTGAAATCATCTCACAGAGTTACAGCTTTCCCCTCAAGAAGCCTTTCGCTAAGACAGTTCTTGTGGAATTGGCAAAGTGATATTTGGAAGCCCATAGAAGGCTATGGTGAAAAAGGAAATATCCACAGTTGAAATCTGGAAAGAAGCTTCCTGAGAAACTGCTTAGTGTTCTGTTAATTCATGTCATAGAGTTACATCTGTATTTCGTGGATCTCTTTGCTAGCCTTATTTCTGTGGAATCTGAGAACAGATATGTCGGATCCCCTTGAAGACTATAGGGCCAAAGGAAATATCCTCCGATAACAAAGAGAAAGAAGCTTTCTGAGAAACTTCTTTGTGTTCTGTGAAATCATCTCACAGGGTTACAGCTTTCCCCTCAAGAAGCCTTTCGCTAAGACAGTTCTTGTGGAATTGGCAAAGTGATATTTGGAAGCCCATGGAGGGCTATGGTGAAAAACGTAATATCCTCAGACGAAATCTGGAAAGAAGCTTTCTGAGAAACTGCTTAGTGTTCTGTTAATTCATCTTACAGAGTTACATCTGTATTTCGTGGATCTCTTTGCTAGCCTTATTTCTGTGGAAGCTGAGAACAGATATTTCGGATCCCTTTGAAGACTGTAGGGCCAAAGGAAATATCCTCCGATAACAAAGAGAAAGAAGCTTTCTGAGAAACTTCTTTGTGTTCTGTGAAATCATCTCACAGAGTTACAGCTTTCCCCTCAAGAAGCCTTTCGCTAAGACAGTTCTTGTGCAATTGGCAAAGTGATATTTGGAAGCCCATAGGGATGGTGAAAACGGAAATATCCTCAGACGAAATCTGGAAAGAAGCTTTCTGAGAAACTGCTTAGTGTTCTGTTAATTTATCTCACAGAGTTACATCTGTATTTCCTGGATCTCTTTGTCATCCTGATTTCTGCCGAATCTGAGAACAGATATTTCGGATCCCTTTGAAGACTATAGGGCCAAAGGAAATATCCACCGATAACAAAGAGAAAGATGCTTTCTGAGAAACTTCTTTGTGTTCTGTGAAATCATCTCACAGTAGTACAGCTTTCCATAGAAGAAGCCATTCGCTAAGACAATTCTTGTGGAATTGGCAAAGTGATATTTGGAAGCCCATAGAAGGCTACGGTGAAAAAGGAAATATCCTCAGATGAAATCTGGAAAGAAGCTTTCTGAGAAATTGCTTAGTGTTCTGTTACTTCATCTCACAGAGTTACATCTGTATTTCGTGTATCTCTTTGCTAGTCTTATTTCTGTGGAATCTGAGAACAGATATTTCGGATACCTTTGAAGACTATAGGGCCAAAGGAAATATCCTCCGATTACAAAGAGAAAGAAGCTTTCTGAGAAACTTCTTTGTGTTCTGTGAAATCATCTCAGAGAGTTACAGCTTTCCCCTCAACAAATCTTTCGCTAAGACAGTTCTTGTGGAATTGGCAAAGTGATATTGAGAATCCCTTAGAGGGCTATGGTGAAAAAGGAAATATCCTCAGTTGAAATCTGGAAAGAAGCTTTCTGAGAAACTGCTTAGTGTTCTGTTAATTCATCTCACAGAGTTACATCTGTATTTCCTGGATCTCTTTGCTAACCTTATTTCTGTGTAATCTGAGAACAGATATTTCGGATCCCTTTGAAGACTATAGAGCCAAAGGAAATATCCTCCGATAACAAAGAGAAAGATGCTTTCTGAGAAACTTCTTAGTGTTCTGTGAAATCTTCTCACAGTAGTACAGCTTTCCATACAAGAAGCCATTCGCTAAGCCAGTTCTTGTGGAATTGGCAAAGTGATATTGAGAATCCCTTAGAGGGCTATGGTGAAAAAGGAAATATCCTCAGATGAAATCTGGAAAGAAGCTTTCTTAAGAACTGCTTAGTTTTCTGTTAATTCATCTCACAGAGTTACATCTGTATTTCCTGGATCTCTTTGCTAGCCTTATTTCTGTTGAATCTGAGAACAGATATTTCGGATCCCTTTGAAGACTATAGGGCCAAAGGAAATATCCTCCGATAACAAAGAGAAAGAAGCTTTCTGAGAAACTTCTTTGTGTTCCGTAAAATCATCTCACAGAGTTACAGCTTTCCCCTCAAGAAGCCTTTCGCTAAGACAGTTCTTGTGGAATTGGCAAGGTGATATTGCGAAGCCCATAGAGGGCTATGGTGAAAAAGGAAATATCCTCAGTTGAAATCTGGAAAGAAGCTTTCTGAGAAACTGCTTAGTGTTCTGTTAATTCATCTCACAGAGTTACATCTGTTTTTCCTGGATCTCTTTGCTAGCCTTATTTCTGTGGAATCTGAGAACAGATATTTCGGATCCCTTTGAAGACTATAGGGCCAAAGGAAATATCCTCCGATAACAAAGAGAAAGAAGCTTTCTGAGAAACTTCTTTGTGTTCTGTGAAATCATCTCACAGAGTTACAGCTTTCCCCTCAACAAATCTTTCGCTAAGCCAGTTCTTGTGGAATTGGAAAAGTGATATTGGGAATCCCATAGAGTGCTATGGTGAAAAAGGAAATATCCTCAGTTGAAATCCGGAAAGAAGCTTTCTGAGAAACTGCTTAGTGTTCTGTTAATTCATCTCCCAGAGTTACATCTGTATTTCGTGGATCTCTTTGCTAGCCTTATTTCTGTGGAATCTGAGAACAGATATTTCGGATCCCTTTGAAGACTATAGGGCCAAAGGAAATATCCTCCGATAACAAAGAGAAAGAAGCTTTCTGAGAAACTTCTTTGTGTTCTGTGAAATCATCTCACAGAGTTACAGCTGTCCACTCCAGAAGCCTTTCGCTAAGACAGTTGTTGTGGAATTGGCAAAGTGATATTTGGAAGGACATAGAGGGCTATGGTGAAAAAGGAAATATCCTCAGATGAAATCTGGAAAGAAGCTTTCTGAGAAACTGCTTAGTGTTCTGTTAATTCATCTCACAGAGTTACATCTGTATTTCGTGCATCTCTTTGATAGCCTTAATTCTGTGGAATCTGAGAACAGATATTTCGGATCCCTTTGAAGACTATAGGGCCAAAGGAAATATCCACCGATAACAAAGAGAAAGAAGCTTTCTGAGAAACTTCTTTGTGTTCTGTGAAATCATCTCACAGAGTTATAGCTTTCCCCTCAAGAAGCCTTTCGCTAAGACAGTTCTTGTGGAATTGGCAAAGTGATATTTGGATGCCCATAGAGGGCTATGGTGAAAAAGGAAATATCCTCAGATGAAATCTGGAAAGAAGCTTTCTGAGAAACTGCTTAGTGTTCTGTTAATTCATCTCACAGAGTGACATCTGTATTTCGTGGATCTCTTTGCTAGCCTTATTTCTGTGGAATCTGAGAACAGATATTTCGGATCCTTTTGAAGACTATAGGGACAAAGGAAATATCCACCGATAACAAAGAGAAAGAAGCTTTCTGAGAAACTTCTTTGTGTTCTGTGAAATCATCTCACAGAGTTACAGCTTTCCCCTATAGAAGCCTTTCGCTAAGACAGTTCTTGTGGAATTGGCAAAGTGATATTGCGAAGCCCCTTGAGGGCTCTGGTGAAAAAGGAAATATCCTCAGATGAAATCTGGAAAGAAGCTTTCTGAGAAACTGCTTAGTGTTCTGTTAATTCATCTCACAGAGTTACATCTGTATTTCGTGGATCTCTTTGGTAGCCTAATTTCTGTGTAATCTGAGAACAGATATTTCGGATCCCTTTGAAGACTTTGGGGCCAAAGTAAATATCCTCCGATAATAAAGAGAAAGAAGCTTTCTGAGAAACTTCTTTGTGTTCTGTGAAATCATCTCAGAGAGTTACAGCTTTCCCCTCAAGAAGCCTTTCTCTAAGAGAGTTCTTGTGGAATTGGCAAAGTGATATTTGGAAGCCCATAGGGCTATGGTGAAAAAGGAAATATCCTCAGACGAAATCTGGAAAGAAGTTTTCTGAGAAACTGCTTAGTGTTTGGTTAATTTATCTCACAGAGTTACATCTGTATTTCCTGGATCTCTTTGTCAGCCTTATTTCTGCGGAATCTGAGAACAGATATTTCGGATCCCTTTGAAGACTATAGGGCCAAAGGAAATATCCACCGATAACAAAGAGAAAGATGCTTTCTGAGAAACTTCTTTGTGTTCTGTGAAATCATCTCACAGTAGTACAGCTTTCCGTAGAAGAAGCCATTCGCTAAGACAGTTCTTGTGGAATTGGCAAAGTGATATTTGGAAGCCCATAGAGGGCTATGGTGAAAAAGGAAATATCCTCAGATGAAATCTGGAAAGAAGCTTTCTGAGAAACTGCTTAGTGTTCTGTTACCTCATCTCACAGAGTTACATCTGTATTTCGTGGATCTCTTTGCTAGCCTTATTTCTGTGGAATCTGAAGACATATATTTCGGATCCCTTTGAAGACTATAGGGCCTAAGGAAATATCCACCGATAACAAAGAGAAAGAAGCTTTCTGAGAAACTTCTTTGTGTTCTGTGAAATCATCTCACAGAGTTATAGCTTTCCCCTCAAGAAGCCTTTCGCTAAGACAGTTCTTGTGGAATTGGCAAAGTGATATTTGGATGCCCATAGAGGGCTATGGTGAAAAAGGAAATATCCTCAGATGAAATCTGGAAAGAAGCTTTCTGAGTAACTGCTTAGTGTTCTGTTAATTAATCTCACAGAGTTACATCTGTATTTCGTGGATCTCTTTGCTAGCCTTATTTCTGTGGAATCTGAGAACAGATATTTCGGATCCCTTTGAAGACTATAGGGCCAAAGGAAATATCCACCGATAAAAAAGGGAAAGAAGCTTTCTGAGAAACTTCTTTGTGTTCTGTGAAATCATCTCACAGAGTTACAGCTTTCCCCTCTAGAAGCCTTTCGCTAAGACAGTTTTTGTGGAATTGGCAAGGTGATATTGCGAAGCCCATTGAGGGCTCTGGTGAAAAAGGAAATATCCTCAGACGAAATCTGGAAAGAAGCTTTCTCAGAAACTGCTTAGTGTTCTGTTAATTCATCTCACAGAGTTACATCTGTATTTCGTGGATCTCTTTGCTAGCCTAATTTCTGTGTAATATGAGAACAGATATTTCGTATCCCTTTGAAGATTTGGGGCCAAAGTAAATATCCTCCGATAATAAAGAGTAAGAAGCTTTCTGAGAAACTTCTTTGTGTTCAGTGAAATCATCTCAGAGAGTTACAGCTTTCCCCTCAAGAAGCCTTTCGCTAAGAGAGTTCTTGTGTAATTGGCAAAGTGATATTTGGAAGCCCATAGGGGCTATGGTGAAAAAGGAAATATCCTCAGACGAAATCTGGAAAGAAGCTTTCTGAGAAACTGCTTAGTGTTCTGTTAATTTATCTCACAGAGTTATATCTGTATTTCGTGGATCTCTTTGTCAGCCTTATTTCTGCGGAATCTGAGAACAGATATTTCGGATCCCTTTGAAGACTATAGGGCCAAAGGAAATATCCACCGATAACAAAGAGAAAGATGCTTTCTGAGAAACTTCTAAGTGTTCTGTGAAATCATCTCACAATAGTACAGCTTTCCATAGAAGAAGCCATTCGCTAAGACAGTTCTTGTGGAATTGGCAAAGTGATATTTGGAAGCCCATAGTGGGCTATGGTGAAAAAGGAAATATCCTCAGATGAAATCTGGAAAGAAGCTTTCTGAGAAACTGCTTAGTGTTCTGTTAATTCATCTCACAGAGTTACATCTGTATTTCGTGGATCTCTTTGCTAGCCTTATTTCTGTGGAATCTGAAGACATATATTTCGGATCCCTTTGAAGACAATAGGGCCAAAGGAAATATCCTCCGATAACAAAGAGAAAGAAGCTTTATGAGAAACTTCTTTGTGTTCTGTGAAATCATCTCACAGAGTTACAGCTTTCCCCTCAAGAAGTCTTTCGCTAAGACAGTTCTTGTGGAATTGGCAATGTGATATTTGGAAGCCCATAGAGGGCTATCGTGAAAAAGGAAATATCCTCAGATGAAATCTGGAAAGAAGCTTTCTGAAGAACTGCTTGGTGTTCTCTTAATTAATCTCACAGAGTTACATCTGTATTTCATGGATCTCTTTGCTAGCCTTATTTCTGTGGAATCTGAGAACAGATATTTCGGATCCCTTTGAAGACTATAGGTCCAAAGGAAATATCCACCGATAACAAAGAGTAAGAAGCTTTCTGAGAAACTTCTTTGTGTTCTGTGAAATCATCTCACAGAGTTACAGCTTTCCCCTCAAGAAGCCTTTCGCTAAGACAGTTCTTGTGGAATTGGCAAAGTGATATTTGGAAGCCCATAGAAGGCAATGGTGAAAAAGGAAATATCCACAGTTGAAATCTGGAAAGAAGCTTCCTGAGAAACTGCTTAGTGTTCTGTTAATTCATGTCATAGAGTTACATCTGTATTTCGTGGATCTCTTTGCTAGCCTTATTTCTGTGGAATCTGAGAACAGATATGTCGGATCCCCTTGAAGACTATAGGGCCAAAGGAAATATCCTCCGATAACAAAGAGAAAGAAGCTTTCTGAGAAACTTCTTTGTGTTCTGTGAAATCATCTCACAGGGTTACAGCTTTCCCCTCAAGAAGCCTTTCGCTAAGACAGTTCTTGTGGAATTGGCAAAGTGATATTTGGAAGCCCATGGAGGGCTATGGTGAAAAACGTAATATCCTCAGACGAAATCTGGAAAGAAGCTTTCTGAGAAACTGCTTAGTGTTCTGTTAATTCATCTCACAGAGTTACATCTGTATTTCGTGGATCTCTTTGCTAGCCTTATTTCTGTGGAATTTGAGAATAGATATTTCGGATATCTTTGGAGACTACAGGGCCAAAGGAAATATCCTCCGATAACAAAGAGAAAGAAGCTTTCTGAGAAACTTCTTTGTGTTCTGTGAAATCATCTCACAGAGTTACAGCTTTCCCCTCAAGAAGCCTTTCGCTAAGACAGTTCTTGTGGAATTGGCAAAGTGATTTTGGGAAGCCCATCGAGGGCTATGGTGAAAAAGGAAATATCCTCAGATGAAATCTGGAAAGAAGCTTTCTGAGAAACTGCTTAGTGTTCTCTTAATTTATCTCACAGAGTTACATCTGTATGTCCTGGATCTATTTGCTAGCCTTATTTCTGTGGAATCTGAGAACAGATATTTCGGATCCCTTTGAAGACTATAGGGCCAAGGTAAATATCCTCCGATAACAAAGAGAAAGAAGTTTTCTGGGAAACTTCTTTGTTTTCTGTGAAATCATCTTACAGAGTTACAGCTTTCCCTTCAACAAGCCTTTCGCTAACCCAGTTCTTGTGGAATTGGCAAAGTGCTATTTGGAAGCCCATAGAGGGCTATGGTGAAAAAGGAAATATCCTCAGATGAAATCTGGAAAGAAGCTTTCTGAGAAACTGCTTAGTGTTCTGTTAATTCATCTCACAGAGTTACATCTGTATTTCGTGGATCTCTTTGCTAGCCTTATTTCTGTGGAATCTGAGAACAGATATTTCGGATCCCTTTGAAGACTATAGGACCAAAGGAAATATCCACCGATAACAAAGAGAAAGATGCTTTCTGAGAAACTTTTTTGTGTTCTGTGAAATCATCTCACAGTAGTACAGCTTTCAATAGAAGAAGCCATTCGCTAAGACAGTTCTTGTGGAATTGGCAAAGTGATATTTGGAAGCCCATAGAGGGCTATGGTGAAAAAGGAAATATCCTCCGATGAAATCTGGAAAGAAGCTTTCTGAGAAACTGCTTAGTGTTCTGTTACTTCATCTCACAGAGTTACATCTGTATTTCGTGGATCTCTTTGCTTACCTTATTTCTCTGGAATCTGAGAACAGATATTTCGGATCCCTTTGGAGACTATAGGGCCAAAGGAAATATCCTCCGATAACAAAGAGAAAGAAGCTTTCTGAGAAACTTCTTTGTGTTCTGTGAAATCATCTCACAGAGTTACAGCTTTCCCCTCAAGAAGCCTTTTGCTAAGACAGTTCTTCTGGAATTGGGAAAGTGATATTTGGAAGTCCATAGAGGGCTATGGTGAAAAAGGAAATATCCTCAGATGAAATCTGGAAAGAAGCTTTCTGAAGAACTGCTTAGTGTTCTGTTAATTCATCTCACAGAGTTACATCTGTATTTCGTGGATCTCTTTGCTAGCCTTATTTCTGTGGAATCTGAGAACAGATATTTCGGATCCCTTTGAAGACTATAGTGCCAAAGGAAATATTCACCGATAACAAAGAGAAAGAAGCTTTCTGAGAAACTTCTTTGTGTTCTGTGAAATGATCTCACAGAGTTACAGCTTTCCCCTCAAGAAGCCTTTCGCTAAGACAGTTCTTGTGGAATTGGCAAAGTGATATTTGGATGCCCATAGAGGGCTATGGTGAAAAAGGAAATATCCTCAGATGAAATATGGAAAGAAGCTTTCTGAGAAACTGCTTAGTGTTCTGTTAATTCATCTCACAGAGTTACATCTGTATTTCGTGGATCTATTTGCTAGCCTTATTTCTGTGGGATCTGAGATCAGATATTTCGGATCCCTTTGAAGACTATAGGGCCATAGAAAATATCCTCCGATAACAAAGAGAAAGAAGCTTTCTGAGACACTTCTTTGTGTTCTGTGAAATCATCTCACTGAGTTACAGCTTTCCCCTCAAGAAGCCTTTCGCTAAGACAGTTCTTGTGGAATTGACAAAGTGATATTTGGAAGCCCATAGGGGCTATGGTGAAAAAGCAAATATACTCAGACGAAATCTGGAAAGAAGCTTTCTGAAGAACTGCTTCGTGTTCTCTTAATTCATCTCACAGAGTTACATCTGTGTTTCATGGATCTCTTTGCTAGCCTTATTTCTGTGGAATCTGAGAACAGATATTTCGGATCCCTTTGAAGACTATAGGGCCAAAGGAAATATCCACCGATAACAAAGAGAAAGAAGCTTTCGGAGAAACTCTTTGTGTTCTGTGAAATCATCTCACAGAGTTACAGCTTTCCCCTCAAGAAGCCTATCGCTAAGACAGTTCTGGTGGAATTCGCAAAGTGATATTTGGATGCCCATAGAGGGCTATGGTGAAAAAGGAAATATCCTCAGATGAATTTTGGAAAGAAACTTTCTGAGAACTGCTTAGTGTTCTGTTAATTCATCACACAGAGTTACATCTGTATTTCGTGGATCTCTTTGCTAGCCTTATTTCTGTGTAATCTGAATACAGATATTTCGGATCCCTTTGAAGACGATAGGGCCAAAGGAAATATCCTCCGATAACAAAGAGAAAGAAGCTTTCTGAGAAACTTCTTTGTGTTCTGTGAAATCATCTCACAGAGTTACAGCTTTCCCCTCAAGAAGCCTTTCGCTAAGCCAGTTCTTGTGGAATTGGCAAAGTGATATTTGGAAGCCCATAGAGGGCTATGGTTTAAAAGGAAATATCCTCAGACGAAATCTGGAAAGAAGCTTTCTGAGAAACTGCTTAGTGTTCTGTTAATTCATCTCACAGAGTTACATCTGTACTTCGTGGATCTCTTTGCTAGCCTTATTTCTGTGGAATCTGAGAACAGATATTTCGGATCCCTTTGAAGACTATAGGGCCAAAGGAAATATCCTGCGATAACAAAGAGAAAGAAGCTTTCTGAGAAACTTCTTTGTGTTCTGTGAAATCATCTCACAGAGTTACAGCGTTCCCCTCCAGAAGCCTTTCGCTAAGACAGTTCTTGTGGAATTGGCAAAGTGATATTTGGAAGCCCATAGAGGGCTATGGTGAAAAAGGAAATATCCTCAGATGAAATCTGGAAAGAAGCTTTCTGAGAAACTGCTTAGTGCTCTGTTAATACATCTCACAGAGTTACATCTGTATTTCGTGGATCTCTTTGCTAGCCTTATTTCTGTGGAATCTGAGAACAGATATTTCGGATCTCTTTGAAGACTATCGGGCCAAAGGAAATATCCTCCAATAACAAAGAGAAATAAGCTTTCTGAGAAACTTCTTTGTGTTCTGTGAAATCATCTCACAGAGTTACAGCTTTCCCCTCAAGAAGCCTTTCGCTAAGACAGTTCTTGTGGAATTGGCAAAGTGATATTTGGAAGCCCATAGAGGGCTCTGGTGAAAAAGGAAACATCCTCAGATGAAATCTGGAAAGAAGCTTTCTGAAGAACTGCTTAGTGTTCTGTTAATTCATCTCACAGTGTTACATCTGTATTTCGTGGATCTCTTTGCTAGCCTTATTTCTGTGGAATTTGAGAACAGATATTTCGGATCCCTTTGAAGACTATAGGGCCAAAGGAAATATCCACCGATAACAAAGAGAAAGAAGCTTTCTGAGAAACTTCTTTGTGTTCTGTGAAATCATCTCACAGAGTTACAGCTTTCCCCTCAAGAAGCCTTTCGCTATGACAGTTCTTGTGGAAGTGACAAAGTGATATTTTGATGCCCATAGAGGGCTATGGTGAAAAAGGAAATATCCTCAGACGAAACCTGGAAAGAAACTGTCTGAGAAACTGCTTAGTGTTCTGTTAATTCATCTCACAGACTTACATCTGTATTTCGTGGATCTCTTTGCTAGCCTTATTTCTGTGGAATCTGAGAACGGATATTTCGGATCCCTTTGAAGACTACGGGGCCAAAGGAAATATCCTCCGATAACAAAGAGAAAGAAGCTTTCTGAGAAACTTCTTTGTGTTCTGTGATATCATCTCATAGAGTTACAGCTTTCCCCTCAAGAAGCCTTTCGCTAAGAGAGTTCTTGTGGAATTGGGAAAGTGATATTTGGAAGCCCATAGGGGCTATGGTGAACAAGGAAATATCCTCAGACGAAATCTGGAAAGAAGCTTTCTGAGAAACTGCTTAGTGTTCTGTTAATTCATCTGACAGAGTTACATCTGTATTTCGTGGATCTCTTTGCTAGCCTTATTTCTGTGGAATCTGAGAACAGATATTTCGGATCCCTTTGAAGACTATAGGGCCAAAGGAAATATCCTCCGATAACAAAGAGAAAGAAGCTTTCTGAGAAACTTCTTTGTGTTTTGTGAAATCATCTCACAGAGTTACAGCTTTCCACTGCAGAAGCCTTTCATTAAGACAGTTCTTGTGGAAATGGCAAAGTGATATTTGGAAGCCCTAAAGGGTTATGGTGAAAAAGGAAATATCCTCAGATGAAATCTGGGAAGAAGCTTTCGGAAGAACTGCTTAGTGTTCTGTTAATTCGTCTCACAGAGTTACATCTGTATTTCGTGGATCTCTTTGCTAGCCTTATTTCTTTGGAATCTGAGAACAGATATTTCGGATCCCTTAGAAGACTATAGGGGCAAAGGAAATATCCTCCGATAACAAAGAAAAAGAAGCTTTCTGAGAAACTTCTTTGTGTTCTGTGAAATCATCTCACAGAAGTACAGATTTCCATAGAAGAAGCCATTCGCTAAGACAGTTCTTGTGGAATTGGCAAAGTGATATTTGGAAGCCCATAGAGGGCTAAGGTTAAAAAGAAAATATCCTCAGATGAAATCTGGAAAAAAGATTTCTGAGAGACTGCTTAGTGTTCTGTTAATTCATCTCACAGAGTTACATCTGTATTTCGTGGATCTCTTTGCTAGCCTTATTTCTGTGGAATCTGAGAACAGATATTTCGGATCCCTTTGGAGACTATAGGGCCAAAGGAAATATCCTCCGATAACAAAGAGAAAGAAGCTTTCTGAGAAACTTCTTTGTGTTCTGTGAAATCATCTCACAGAGTTACAGCTTTCCCCTCAAGAAGCCTTTCGCTAAGACAGTTCTTGTGGAATTGGGAAAGTGATATTTGGAAGTCCATAGAGGGCTATGGTGAAAAAGGAAATATCCTCAGATGAAATCTGGAAAGAAGCTTTCTGAAGAACTGCTTAGTGTTCTGTTAATTCATCTCACAGAGTTACATCTGTATTTCGTGGATCTCTTTGCTAGCCTTATTTCTGTGGAATCTGAGAACAGATATTTCGGATCCCTTTGAAGACTATAGTGCCAAAGGAAATATTCACCGATAACAAAGAGAAAGAAGCTTTCTGAGAAACTTCTTTGTGTTCTGTGAAATCATCTCACAGAGTTACAGCTTTCCCCTGAGGAAGCCTTTCGCTAAGACAGTTCTTTTGGAATTGGTACAGTGATATTTGGAAGCCCATAGAGGGCTATGGTGAAAAAGGAAATATCCTCAGATGAAATCTGGAAACAAGCTTTCTGAGAAACTGCTGAGTGTTCTGTTGATTCATCTCACAGAGTTACATCTGTATTTCGTGAATCTCTATGCTAGCCTTATTTCTTTGGAATCTGAGAACAGATATTTCGGATCCCTTTGAAGACGATAGGGCCAAAGGAAATATCCTCCGATAACAAAGAGAAAGAAGCTTTCTGAGAAACTTCTTTGTGTTCTGTGAAATCATCTCACGGAAGTACAGCTTGCCATATTAGAAGCCATTCGCTAAGACAGTTCTTGTGGAATTGGCAAAGTGATATTTGGTAGCCCATAGGGGGCTATGGTGAAAAAGGAAATATCCTCAGATGAAATCTGGAAAGAAGCTTTCTGAGAAACTGCTAAGTGTTCTGTTAATTCATCTCACAGAGTTACATCTGTATTTCGTGGATGTCTTTGCTAGCCTTATTTCTGTGGAATCTGAGAATAGATATTTCGGATCCCTTTGAAGACGATAGGCCCAAAGTAAATGTCCTCCGATAACAAAGAGAAAGAGTCTTTCTGAGAAACTTCTTTGTGTTCTGTGAAATCATCTCACAGAGGTACAGCTTTCCCCTCAAGAAGCCTTTCTCTAAGACAGTTCTTGTGGAATTGGCAAAGTGATATTTGGAAGCCCCTAGTGGGCTATGGTGAAAAAGGAAATATCCTCAGATGAAATCTGGAAAGAAGCTTTCTGAGAAACTGCTTAGTGTTCTGTTAATTCATCTCACAGACTTACATCTGTATTTCGTGGATCTCTTTGCTAGCCTTATTTCTGTGGAATCTGAGAACAGATATTTCGGATCCCTTTGAAGACTATATGGCCAAAGGAAATATCCTCCGATAACAAAGAGAAAGAAGCTTTCTGAGAAACTTCTTTGTGTTCTGTGAAATCATCTCACTGAGTTACAGCTTTCCCCACAAGAAGCTTTTCGCTAAGCCAGTTCTTGTGGAATTGGGAAAGTGATATTGGGAAGCCCATAGAGGGCTATGGTGAAAAAGGAAATATCCTCAGATGAAATCTGGAAAGAAGCTTTCTGAGAAACTGCTTAGTGTTCTGTTAATTCATCTCACAGAGTTACATCTGTATTTCATGGATCTCTTTGCTACCCTATTTCTGTGGAATCTGAGAACAGATATTTCGGATCCCTTTGAAGACTATAGGACCAAAGGAAATATCCTCCGATAACAAAGAGAAAGAAGCTTTCTGAGAAACTTCTTTGTGTTCTGTGAAATCATCTCACAGAGTTACAGCTTTCCCCTCAAGAAGCCTTTCGCCAAGACGGTTTTTGTAGAATTGGCAAAGTGATATTTGGAAGCCCATAGAGGGCTATGGTGAAAAGGGAAATATCCTCAGATGAAATCTGGAAAGAAGCTTTCTGACAAACTGCTTAGTGTTCTGTTAATTCATCTCACAGACTTACATCTGTATTTCGTGGATCTCTTTGCTAGCCTTATTTCTGTGGAATCTGAGAACAGATATTTGCGATCCCTTTGAAGACTATATGGCCAAAGGAAATATCCTCCGATAACAAAGAGAAAGAAGACTTCTGAGAAACTTCTTTGTGTTCTGTGAAATCATCTCACAGAGGTACAGCTTTCCATAGAAGAAGCCATTCGCTAAGTCAGTTCTTGTGGAATTGGCAAAGTGATATTTGGAAGCCCATAGAGGGCTATGGTGAAAAAGGAAATATCCTCAGATGAAATCTGGAAAGAAGCTTTCTGAGAAACTGCTTAGTGTTCTGTTAATTCATCTCACAGAGTTACATCTGTATTTCCTGGATCTCTTTGCTAGCCTTATTTCTGTGGAATCTGAGAACAGATATTTCGGATCCCTTTGAAGACTATAGGGACAAAGGAAATATCCACCGATAACAAAGAGAAAGAACGTTTCTGAGAAACTTCTTTGTGTTCTGTGAAATCATCTCACGGAGTTACAGCTTTCCCCTTAAGAAGCCTTTCGCTAAGACAGTTCTTGTGAAGTTGGCAAAGTGATATTTGGATGCCCATAGAGGGCTATGGTGAAAAAGGAAATATCCTCAGATGAAATCTGGAAAGAAGCTTTCTGAGAAACTGCTGAGTGTTCTGTTAATTCATCTCACAGAGTTACATCTGTATTTCGTGGATCTCCTTGCTAGCCTTATTTCTGTGGAATCTGAGAACAGATATTTCGGATCCCTTTGAAGACTATAGGGCCAAAGGCAATATACTCTGATAACAAAGACAAAGAAGCTTTCTGAGAAACTTCTTTGTGTACTGTGAAATCATCTCACAGAATTACAGCTTTCCTCTCAAGAAGCTTTTAGCCAAGACAGTTCTTGTGGAATTGGCAAAGTGATATATGGAAGCCCTTAGAGGGCTCTGGTGAAAAAGGAAATATCCTCAGATGAAATCTGGAAAGAAGCTTTCTGAAGAACTGCTTAATGTTCTGTTAATTCATCTCACAGAGTTACATCTGTATTTCGTGGATCTCTTTGCTAACCTTATTTCTGTGGAGTCTGAGAACAGATATTTCGGATCCCTTTGAAGACTATAGGGCCAAAGGAAATATCCACCGATAACAAAGAGAAAGAAACTTTCTGAGAAACTTCTTTGTGTTCTGTGAAATCATCTCACAGAGTTACAGCTTTCCCCTCAAGAAGCCTTTCGCTAAGACAGTTCTTGTGGAATTGGCAAAGTGATATTTGGAAGCCCATAGAGGGCTATGGTGAAAAAGGAAATATCCTCAGATGAAATCTGGAAAGAAGCTTACTGAGAAACTGCTTAGTGTTCTCTTAATTCATCTCACAGTGTTACATCTGTATTTCGTGGATGTCTTTGCTAGCCTTATATCTGTGGAATCTGAGAACAGATATTTCGGATCCCTTTGAAGACGATAGGGCCAAAGGAAATATCCTCCGATAACAAAGAGAAAGAAGCTTTCTGAGAAACTTCTTTGGGTTCTGTGAAATCATCTCACAGAGTTACAGCTTTCCCCTCAAGAAGCCTTTCTCTAAGACAGTTCTTGTGGAATTGGCAAAGTGATATTTGGAAGCCCATAGAGGGCTATGGTGAAAAAGGAAATATCCTCAGATGAAATCTGGAAAGAAGCTTTCTGAGAAACTGCTAAGTGTTCTGTTAATTCATCTCACAGACTTACATCTGCATTTCGTGGATCTCTTTGCTAGCCTTATTTCTGTGGAATCTGAGAACAGATATTTCGGATCCCTTTGAAGACTATATGGCCAAAGGAAATATCCTCCGATAACAAAGAGAAAGAAGCTTTCTGAGAAACTTCTTTGTGTTCTGTGAAATCATCTCACAGAGGTACAGCTTTCCCTAGAAGAAGCCATTCGCTAAGACAGTTCTTGTGGAATTGGCAAAGTGATATTTGGAAGCCCTTAGTCGGCTATGGTGAAAAAGGGAATATCCTCAGATGAAATATGGAAAGAAGCTTTCTGAGAAACTGCTTAGTGTTCTGTTAATTCATCTCACAGAGTTACATCTGTATTTCCTGGATCTCTTTGCTAGCCTTATTTCTGTGGAATCTGAGAACAGATATTTCGGATCCCTTTGAAGACTATAGGGCCAAAGGAAATATCCCCCGATAACAAAGACAAAGAAGCTTTCTGAGACACTTCTTTGTGTTCTGTGAAATCATCTCACAGATTTACAGCTTTCCCCACAAGAAGCCTTTTTCTAAGACAGTTCTTGTGGAATTGGCAAAGTGATATTTGGAAGCCCATAGAGGGCTATGGTGAAAAAGGAAATAATCTCAGATGAAATCTGGAAAGAAGCTTTCTGAGAAACTGCTTAGTGTTCTGTTAATTCATCTCACAGACTTACATCTGCATTTCGTGGATCTCTTTGCTAGCCTTATTTCTGTGGAATCTGAGAACAGATATTTCGGATCCCATTGAAGACTATATGGCCAAAGGAAATATCCTCCGATAACAAAGAGAAAGAAGCTTTCTGAGAAACTTCTTTGTGTTCTGTGAAATCATCTCACAGAATTACAGCTCTCCCCTCAAGAAGCCTTTCGCTAAGACAGTTCTTGTGGAATTGGCAAAGTGATATTTGGAAGCCAATAGAGGGCTACGGTGAAAAAGGAAATATCCTCAGATGAAATCTGGAAAGAATCTTTCTGAGAAACTGCTTATTGTTCTGTTAATTCATCTCACAGAGTTACATCTGTATTTCGTGGATCTCTTTGCTAGCCTTATTTCTGTGGAATCTGAGAACAGATATTTCGGATCCCTTTGAAGACGATAGGGCCAAAGGAAATATCCTCCGATAACAAAGAGAAAGAAGCTTTCTGAGAAACTTCTTTGGGTTCTGTGAAATCATCTCACAGAGTTACAGCTTTCCCCTCAAGAAGCCTTTCTCTAAGACAGTTCTTGTGGAATTCGGAAAGTGATATTTGCAAGCCCATAGAGGGCTATGGTGAAAAAGGAAATATCCTCAGATGAAATCTGGAAAGAAGCTTTGTGAGAAACTGCTTAGTGTTCTGTTAATTCATCTCACAGACTTAGATCTGTATTTCGTGGATCTCTTTGCTAGCCTTATTTCTGTGGAATCTGAGAACAGATATTTCGGATCCCATTGAAGACTGTATGGCCAAAGGAAATATCCTCCGATAACAAAGACAAAGAAGCTTTCTGAGAAACTTCTTTGTGTTCTGTGAAGTCATTTCACAGAGTTACAGCTTTCCCCTCAAGAAGCCTTTCTCTAAGAAAGTTCTTGTGGAATTGGCAAAGTGATATTTGGAAGCCCATAGAGGGCTATGGTGAAAAAGGAAATATACTCAGATGAAATCTGAAAAGAAGCTTTCTGAGAAACTGCTGAGTGTTCTGTTAATTCATCTCACAGAGTTACATCTGTATTTCGTGGATCTCCTTGCAAGCCTTATTTCTGTGGAATCTGAGAACAGATATTTCGGATCCCTTTGAAGACTATAGGGCCAAAGGAAATATACTCTGATAACAAAGACAAAGAAGCTTTCTGAGAAACTTCTTTGTGTTCTGTGAAATCATCTCACAGAGTTACAGCTTTCCCCTGAAGAAGCCTTTCGCCAAGACAGTTCTTGTGGAATTGGCAAAGTGATATTTGGAAGCCCTTAGAGGGCTATGGTGAAAAAGGAAATATCCTCAGATGAAATCTGGAAAGAAGCTTTCTGAAGAACTGCTTAGTGTTCTGTTAATTCATCTCACAGAGTTACATCTGTATTTCGTGGATCTCTTTGCTAGCCTTATTTCTGTGGAGTCTGAGAACAGATATTTCGGATCTCTTTGAAGACTGTAGGGCCAAAGGAAATATCCACCGATAACAAAGAGAAAGAAACTTTCTGAGAAACTTCTTTGTGTTCTGTGAAATCATCTCACAGAGTTACAGCTTTCCCCTCAAGAAGCCTTTCTCTAAGACAGTTCTTGTGGAATTGGCAAAGTGATATTTGGAAGCCCATAGAGGGCTATGGTGAAAAAGGAAATATCCTCAGATGAAATCTGGAAAGAAGCTTTCTGAGAAAATACTTAGTGTTCTGTTAATTCATCTCACAGACTTACATCTGCATTTCGTGGATCTCTTTGCTAGCCTTATTTCTGTGGAATCTGAGAACAGATATTTCGGATCCCTTTGAAGACTATATGGCCAAAGGAAATATCCTCCGATAACAAAGAGAAAGAAGCTTTCTGAGAAACTTCTTTGTGTTCTGTGAAATCATCTCACAGAGGTACAGCTTTCCCTAGAAGAAGCCATTCGCTAAGACAGTTCTTGTGGAATTGGCAAAGTGATATTTGGATGCCCTTAGAGGGCTATGGTGAAAAAGGAAATATCATGAGATGAAATCGGGAAAGAAGCTTTCTGAGAAACTGTAGGTGTTCTGTTAATTCATCTCATAGAGTTAAATCTGTATTTCGTGGATCTCTTTGCTAGCCTTATTTTTGTGGATTCTGAGAACAGATATTTTAGATCTCTTTGAAGACTATAGGGCCAAAGGAAATATCCTCCGATAACAAAGAGAAAGAAGCTTTCTGAGAAACTTCTTTGTGTTCTGTGAAATCATCTCACGGAGTTAAGCTTTCACCTCAACAAGCCCTTCGCTAAGCCAGTTCTTGTGGAATTGGCAAAGTGATATTGAGAAGCCCATAGACGGCTATGGTGAAAAAGGAAATATCCTCAGCTGAAATCTGGAAAGAAGCTTTCTGAGAAACTGCTTAGTGTTCTGTTAATTCACCTCACAGACTTACATCTGTATTTCGTGGATCTCTTTGCTAGCCTTATTTCTGTGGAATCTGAGAACAGATATTTCGGATCCCTTTGAGGACTATACGGCCAAAGGAAATATCCTCCGATAACAAAGACAAAGAAGCTTTCTGAGAAACTTCTTGGTGTTCTGTGAAATCATCTCACAGAGTTACAGCTTTCCCCTCAAGAAGCCTTTCACCAAGACAGTTCTTGTGGAATTGCCAAAGTGATATTTGGAAGCCCTTAGAGGGCAATGCTGAAAAAGCAAATATCCTCAGATGAAATCTGGAAAGAAGCTTTCTGAAGAACTGCTTACTGTTCTGTTAATTCATCTCACAGAGTTACATCTGTATTTCGTGGATCTCTTTGCTAGACTTATTTCTGTGGAATCTGAGAACAGATATTTCGGATCCCTTTGAAGATTATAGGGCCAAAGGAAATATCCTCCGATAACAAATAGAAAGATGCTTTCTGAGAAACTTTTTGTGTTCTGTGAAATCATCTCAGAGAGTTACAGCTTTCCCTTCAAGAAGCCTTTCTTTAAGACAGTTCTTGTGGAATTGGCAAAGTGATATTTGGAAGCCCATAGAGGGCTATGGTGAAAAAGGAAATATCCTCAGATGAAATCTGGAAAGAAGCTTTCTGAGAAACTGCTTAGTGTCCTGTTAATTCATCTCACAGACTTACATCTCTATTTCGTGGATCTCTTTGCTAGACTTATTTCTGTGGAATCTGAGAACAGATATTTCGGATCCCTTTGAAGTCTACATGGCCAGAGGAAATATCCACCCATAGCAAAGAGAAAGAAGCTTTCTGAGAAACTCCTTTGTGTTCTGTGAAATCATCACACTGAGTTACAGCTTTCCCCTCAAGAAGCCTTTCGCTAAGACAGTTTTTGTGAAATTCGCAAAGTGATATTTGGATGCCCATAGAGGGCTATGGTGAAAAAGAAAATATCCTCCGATGAAATCTGGAAAGAAGCTTTCTGAGAAACTGCTTAGTGTTCTGTTAATTCAGCTCACAGAGTTACATCTGTATTTCGTGGGTGTCTTTGCTAGCCTTATTTCTGTGGAATCTGAGAATAGATATTTCGGATCCCTTTGAAGACGATAGGGCCAAAGGAAATATCCTCCGATAACAAAGAGAAAGAAGCTTTCTGAGAAACTTCTTTGTGTTCTGTGAAATCATCTCACGGAGGTACAGCTTTTCCTAGATGAAGCCATTCGCTAAGACAGTTCTTGTGGAATTGGCAAAGTGATATTTGGATGCCCATAGAGGGCTATGGTGAAAAAGGAAATATCCTCATATGAAATCTGGAAAGAAGCTTTCTGAGAAACTGCTTAGTGTTCTGTTAATTCATCTCAGAGAGTTACATCTGTATTTCGTGGATGTCTTTGCTAGCCTTATTTCTGTGGAATCTGAGAACAGATATTTCGGATCCCTTTGAAGACTATACGGCCAATGGAAGTATCCTCCGATAACAAAGAGAAAGAAGCTTTCTGAGAAACTTCTTTGTGTTCTGTAAAATCATTTCACAGAGTTACAGCTTTCCCCTCCAGAAGCCTTTCGCTAAGACAGTTCTTGTGGAATTGGCAAAGTGATATTTGGAAGCCCTTAGTCGGCTATGGTGAAAAAGGAAATATCCTCAGATGAAATCTGGAAAGAAGCTTTCTGAGAAACTGCTTAGTGTTCTGTTAATTCATCTCACATTGTTACATCTGTATTTCCTGGATCTCTTTGCTAGCCTTATTTCTGTGGAATCTGAGAACAGATATTTCGCATCCCTTTGAAGACTATAGGGCCAAAGGAAATATCCTCCGATAACAAAGACAAAGAAGCTTTCTGAGAAACTTCTTTGTGTTCTGTGAAATCATCTCACGGAGTTACAGCTTTCCCCTCAACAAGCCCTTCGCTAAGCCAGTTCTTGTGGAATTGGCAAAGTGATATTGAGAAGCCCTTAGACGGCTATGGTGAAAAAGGAAATATCCTCAGCTGAAATCTGGAAAGAAGCTTTCTGAGAAACTACTTAGTGTTCTCTTAATTCATCTCAGAGAGTTACATCTGTATTTCGTGGATGTCTTTGCTAGCCTTATTTCTGTGGAATCTGAGAACAGATATTTCGGATCCCTTTGAAGACGATAGGCCCAAAAGAAATATCCTCCTATAACAAAGAGAAAGAAGTTTTCTGAGGAACTTCTTTGTGTTCTGTGAAATCATCTCACAGAGTTACAGCTTTCCCCTCAGGAAGCCTTTCTCTAAGACAGTTCTTGAGGAATTGGCAAAGTGATATTTGGAAGCCCATAGAGGGCTATGGTGATAAAGGAAATATCCTCAGATGAAATCTGGAAAGAAGCTTTCTGAGAAACTGCTTAGAGTTCTGTTAATTCATCTCACAGACTTACATATGTATTTCGTGGATCTCTTTGCTAGCCTTATTTCTGTGGAATCTGAGAACAGATATTTCGGATCCCTTTGAAGACTATATGGCCAAAGGAAATATCCTCCGATAACAAAGAGAAAGAAGCTTTTTGAGAAACTTCTTTGTGTTCTGTGAAATCATCTCACAGAGTTACAGCTTTCCCCTCAAGAAGCCTTTCGCTAAGACAGTTCTTGTGGAATTGGCAAAGTGATATTTGGAAGCCCATAGAGGGCTATGGTGAAAAAGGAAATATCCTCAGATGAAATCTGGAAAGAAGCGTTCTGAAGAACTGCTTAGTGTTCTGTTAATTCATCTCACAGAGTTACATCTGTATTACGTGGATCTCCTTGCTAGCCTTATTTCTGTGGAATCTGAGAACAGATATTAAGGATCCCTTTGAAGAATATAGGGCCAAAGGAAATATCCACCGATAACAAAGAGAAAGAAGCTTTCTGAGAAACTTCTTTGTGTTCTGTGAAATCATCTCACAGAGTTACAGCTTTCCCCTCAAGAAGCCTTTCGCTAAGACAGTTCTTGTGGAATTGGCAAAGTGATATTGAGAAGCCCATAGACGGCTATGGTGAAAAAGGAAATATCCTCAGCTGAAATCTGGAAAGAAGCTTTCTGAGAAAGTACTTAGTGTTCTGTTAATTCATCTCAGAGAGTTACATCTTTATTTCGTGGATGTCTTTGCTAGCCTTATTTCTGTGGAATCTGAGAACAGATATTTCGGATCCCTTTGAAGACGATAGGCCCAAAAGAAATATCCTCCTATAACAAAGAGAAAGAAGTTTTCTGAAGAACTTCTTTGTGTTCTGTGAAATCATCTCACAGAGTTACAGCTTTCCCCTCAAGAAGCCTTTCTCTAAGACAGTTCTTGTGGAATTGGCAAAGTGATATTTGGAAGCACATAGAGGGCTATGGTGAAAAAGGAAATATCCTCCGATGAAATCTGGAAAGAAGCTCTCTGAGAAACTGCTTAGAGTTCTGTTAATTCATCTCACAGACTTACATATGTATTTCGTGGATCTCTTTGCTAGCCTTATTTCTGTGGAATCTGAGAACAGATATTTCGGATCCCTTTGAAGACTATATGGCCAAAGGAAATATCCTCCGATAACAAAGAGAAAGAAGCTTTCTGAGAAACTTCTTTGTGTTCTGTGAAATCATCTCACATAGTTACAGCTTTCCCCTCAAGAAGCCTTTCGCTAAGACAGTTCTTGTGGAATTGGCAAAGTGATATTTGGAAGCCCATAGAGGGCTATGGTGAAAAAGGAAATATCCTCAGATGAAATCTGGAAAGAAGCTTTCTGAAGAACTGCTAGTATTCTGTTAATTCATCTCATAGAGTCACATCTGTATTTCGTGGATCTCTTTGCTAGCCTTATTTCTGTGGAATCTGAGAACAGATATTTCGGATCCCTTTGAAGACTATAGGGCCAAAGGAAATATCCACCGATAACAAAGATAAAGAAGCTTTCTGAGAAACTTCTTTGTGTTCTGTGAAATCATCTCACGGAGTTACAGCTTTCCCCTCAAGAAGCCTTTCGCTAAGACAGTTCTTGTGGAATTGGCAAAGTGATATTTGGATGCCCATAGAGGGCTATGTTGAAAAAGTAAATATCCTCCGATGCAATCTGGAAAGAAGCTTTCTGAGAAACTGCTTAGTGTTCTGTTAATTCATCTCACAGAGTTACATCTGTATTTCGTGGATCTCTTTGCTAGCCTTATTTCTGTGGAATCTGAGAACAGATATTTCGGATCACTTTGAAGACGATAGGGCCAAAGGAAATATCCTCCGATAACAAATGGAAAGAAGCTTTCTGAGAAACTTTTTGTGTTCTGTGAAATCATCTCACAGAGTTACAGCTTACCCTAGAAGAAGCCATTCGCTAAGACAGTTCTTGTGGAATTGGCAAAGTGATATTTGGATGCCCCTAGAGGGCTATGGTGATAAAGGAAATATCCTCAGATGAAATCTGGAAAGAAGCTTTCTGAAGAACTGCTTAGTGTTCTGTTAATTCATCTCACAGAGTTACATCTGTATTTCGTGGATCTCCTTGCTAGCCTTATTTCTGTGGAATCTGAGAACAGATATTTCGGATCCCTTTGAAGACTATAGGGCCAAAGGAAATATCCACCGATAACAAAGAGAAAGAAGCTTTCTGAGAAACTTCTTTGTGTTCTGTGAAATCATCTCACAGAGTTACAGCTTTCCCCTCAAGAAGCCTTTCGCTAAGACAGTTCTTGTGGAATTGGCAAAGTGATATTGAGAAGCCCATAGACGGCTATGGTGAAAAAGGAAATATCCTCAGCTGAAATCTGGAAAGAAGCTTTCTGAGAAAGTACTTAGTGTTCTGTTAATTCATCTCAGAGAGTTACATCTTTATTTCGTGGATGTCTTTGCTAGCCTTATTTCTGTGGAATCTGAGAACAGATATTTCGGATCCCTTTGAAGACGATAGGCCCAAAAGAAATATCCTCCTATAACAAAGAGAAAGAAGTTTTCTGAGGAACTTCTTTGTGTTCTGTGAAATCATCTCACAGAGTTACAGCTTTCCCCTCAAGAAGCCTTTCTCTAAGACAGTTCTTGTGGAATTGGCAAAGTGATATTTGGAAGCCCATAGAGGGCTATGGTGAAAAAGGAAATATCCTCAGATGAAATCTGGAAAGAAGCTTTCTGAGAAACTGCTTAGAGTTCTGTTAATTCATCTCACAGACTTACATATGTATTTCGTGGATCTCTTTGCTAGCCTTATTTCTGTGGAATCTGAGAACAGATATTTCGGATCCCTTTGAAGACTATATGGCCAAAGGAAATATCCTCCGATAACAAAGAGAAAGAAGCTTTCTGAGAAACTTCCTTGTGTTCTGTTAAATCATCTCACAGAGTTACAGCTTTCCCCTCAAGCAGCCTTTCGCTAAGACAGTTCTTGTGGAATTGGCAAAGTGATATTTGGAAGCCCATAGAGGGCTATGGTGAAAAAGGAAATATCCTCAGATGAAATCTGGAAAGAAGGTTTCTGAAGAACTGCTAGTGTTCTGTTAATTCATCTCATAGAGTCACATCTGTATTTCGTGGATCTCTTTGCTAGCCTTATTTCTGTGGAATCTGAGAACAGATATTTCGGATCCCTTTGAAGACTATAGGGCCAAAGGAAATATCCACCGATAACAAAGAGAAAGAAGCTTTCTGAAAACTTCTTTGTGTTCTGTGAAATCATCTCACTGAGTTACAGCTTTCCCCTCAAGAAGCCTTTCGCTAAGACAGCTCTTGTGGAATTGGCAAAGTGATATTTGGATGCCCATAGAGGGCTATGTTGAAAAAGGAAATATCCTCCGATGCAATCTGGAAAGAAGCTTTCTGAGAAACTGCTTAGTGTTCTGTTAATTCATCTCACAGAGTTACATCTGTATTTCGTGGATCTCGTGGCTAGCCTTATTTCTGTGGAATCTGAGAACAGATATTTCGGATCCCTTTGAAGACTATAGGGCCAAAGGAAATATCCTCCGATAACAAAGAGAAAGAAGCTTTCTGAGAAACTTCTTTGTGTTCTGTGAAGTCATCTCACAGAGTTACAGCTTTCCCCTCAAAAAGCCTTTCGCCAATACAGTTCTTGTGGAATTGGCAAGGTGATATTTGGAAGCCCTTAGAGGGCTATGGTGAAAAAGGAAATATCCTCAGATGAAATCTGGAAAGAAGCTTTCTGAAGAACTGCTTAGTGTTCTGTTAATTCATCTCACAGAGTTATATCTGTATTTCGTGGATCTCTTTGCTAGCCTTATTTCTGTGGAATCTGAGAACAGATATTTCGGATCCCTTTGAAGACTATAGGGCCAAAGGAAATATCCTCCGATAACAAAGAGAAAGAAGCTTTGTGAGAAACTTCTTTGTGTTCTGTGAAATCATCTCACAGAGTTACAGCTTTCCCCTCAAGAAGCCTTTCGCTAAGACAGTTCTTGTGGAATTGGCAAAGTGATATTTGGAAGCCCGTAGAGGGCTATGGTGAAAAAGGAAATATCCTCAGATGAAATCTGGAAAGAAGCTTTCTGAGAAACTGCTTAGTGTTCTGTTAATTCATCTCACAGAGTTACATCTGTATTTCGTGGATGTCTTTGCTAGCCTTATTTCTGTGGAATCTAAGAACAGATATTTCGGATCCCTCTGAAGACGATAGAGCCAAAGGAAATATCCTCCGATAACAAAGAGAAAGAAGCTTTCTGAGAAACTTCTTTGTGTTCTGTGAAATCATCTCACAGAGTTACAGCTTTCCCCTCAAGAAGTCTTTCTCTAAGACAGTTCTTGTGGAATTGGCAAAGTGATATTTGGAAGCCCATAGAGGGCTATGGTGAAAAAGGAAATATCCTCAGATGAAATCTGGAAAGAAGCTTTCTGAGAAACTGCTTAGAGTTCTGTTAATTCATCTCACAGAGTTACCTCTGTATTTCCTGGATCTCTTTGCTAGCCTTATTTCTGTGGAATCTGAGAACAGATATTTCGGATCCCTTTGAAGACGATAGGGCCAAAGGAAATATCCTCCGATAACAAAGAAAAAGAAGATTTCTGAGAAACTTCTTTGTGTTCTGTGAAATCATCTCACAGAGTTACAGCTTTCCCCTCAAGAAGCCTTTCGCTAAGACAGTTCTTGTGGAATTGGTAAATTGATATTTGGAACACCATAGAGGGCTATGGTGAAAAAGGAAATATCATGAGATGAAATCTGGAAAGAAGCTTTCTGAAAAAATGCTTAGTGTTCTGTTAATTCATCTCACAGAGTTACATCTGTATTTCGTGGATCTCTTTGCTAGCCTTATTTCTGTGGAATCTGAGAACAGATATTTCGGATCCCTTTGAAGACTATATGGCCAAAGGAAATATCCTCCGATAACAAAGAGAAAGAAGCTTTCTGAGAAACTTCTTTGTGTTCTGTGAAATCATCTCACAGGGGTACAGCTTTCCATAAAAGAAGCCATTCGCTAAGAAAGTTCTTGTGGAATTGGCAAAGTGATATTTGGAAGCCCATAGAGGGCTATGTTGAAAAAGGAAATATCCTCAGATGAAATCTGGAAAGAAGCTTTCTGAGAAACTGCTTAGTGTTCTGTTAATTCATCTCAGGGAGTTACGTCTGTATTTCGTGGATCTCTTTCCTAGCCTTATTTCTGTGGAATCTGAGAACAGATATTTCGGATCCCTTTGAAGACTATATGGCCAAAGGAAATATCCCCCGATAACAAAGAGAAAGAAACTTTCTGAGAAACTTCTTTGTGTTCTGTGAAATCATCTCACAGAGTTACAGCTTTCCCCTCAAGAAGCCTTTCGCTAAGACAGTTCTTGTGGAATTGGCAAAGTGATATTTGGAAGCCCATAGACGGCTATGGTGAAAAACGAAATATCCTCAGATGAAATCTGGAAAGAAGCTTTCTGAGAAACTGCTTAGTGTTCTGTTAATTCATCTCAGAGAGTTACATCTGTATTTCGTGGATCTCTTTGCTAGACTTATTTCTGTGGAATCTGAGAACAGATATTTCGGATCCCTTTGAAGACTATATGGCCAAAGGAAATATCCTCCGATAACAAAGAGAAAGAAGCTTTCTGAGAAACTTCTTTGTGTTCTGTGAAATCATCTCACAGAGGTACAGCTTTCCATAAACGAAGCCATTCGCTAAGACAGTTCTTGTGGAATTGGCAAAGTGATATTTGGAAGCCCATAGAGTGCTATGTTGAAAAAGGAAATATCCTCAGATGAAATCTGGAAAGAAGCTTTCTGAGAAACTGCTTAGTGTTCTGTTAATTCATCTCAGGGAGTTACATCTGTATTTCGTGGATCTCTTTGCTAGCCTTATTTCTGTGGAATCTGAGCACAGATATTTCGGATCCCTTTGAAGACTATATGGCCAAAGGAAATATCCCCCGATAACAAAGAGAAAGAAACTTTCTGAGAAACTTCTTTGTGTTCTGTGAAATCATCTCACAGAGTTACAGCTTTCCCCTCAAGAAGCCTTTCGCTAAGACAGTTCTTGTGGAATTGGCAAAGTGATATTTGGAAGCCCATAGAGGGCTATGGTGAAAAAGGAAATATCGTCAGATGAAATCTGGAAAGAAGCTTTCTGAGAAACTGCTGAGTGTTCTGTTAATTCATCTCAGAGAGTTACATCTGTATTTCGTGGATGTCTATGCTAGCCTTATTTCTGTGGAATCTGAGAACAGATATTTCGGATCCCTTTGAAGATTATAGGGCCAATGGAAATATCCTCCGATAACAAAGATAAAGAAGCTTTCTGAGAAACTTCTTTGTGTTCTGTGAAATCATCTCACATAGTTACAGCTTTCCCCTCAAGAAGCCTTTCGCCAAGACAGTTCTTGTGGAATTGGCAAAGTGATATTTGGAAGCCCTTAGAGGGCTATGGTGAAAAAGGAAATATCCTCAGATGAAATCTGGAAAGAAGCTTTCTGAAGAACTGCTTAGTGTTCTGTTAATTCATCTCACAGAGTTACATCTGTTTTTCGTGGATCTCTTTGCTAGCCTTATTTCTGTGGAATCTGAGAACAGATATTTCGGATCCCTTTGAAGACTATAGGGCCAAAGGAAATATCCACCGATATCAAAGAGAAAGAAGCTTTCTGAGAAACTTCTTTGTGTTCTGTGAATTCATCTCACAGAGTTACAGCTTTCCCCTCAAGAAGCCTTTCGCTAAGACAGTTCTTGTGGAATTGGCAAAGTGATATTTGGATGCCCATAGAGGGCTATGGTGAAAAACGAAATATCCTCCGATGAAAATTGGAAAGAAGCTTTCTGAGAAACTGCTTAGTGTTCTGTTAATTTACCTCAGAGAGTTACATCTGTATTTCGTGGATGTCTTTGCTAGTCTTATTTCTGTGGAATCTGAGAACAGATATTTCGGATCCCTTTGAAGACGATAGGGCCAAAGGAAATATCCTCCGATAACAAAGAGAAAGAAGCTTTCTAAGAAACTTCTTTGTGTTCTGTGAAATCATCTCGCAGAGTTACAGCTTTCCCCTCAAGAAGCCTTTCTCTAAGACAGTTCTTGTGGAATTGGCAAAGTGATATTTGGAAGCCCATAGAGGGCTATGGTGAAAAAGGAAATATCCTCAGATGAAATCTGGAAAGAAGCTTTCTGAGAAACTGCTTAGAGTTCTGTTAATTCATCTCACAGAGTTACATCTGTATTTCGTGGATCTCTTTGCTAGCCTTATTTCTGTGGAATCTGAGAACAGATATTTCGGATCCCTTTGAAGACTATATGGCCAAAGGAAATATCCTCCGATAACAAAGAGAAAGAAGCTTTCTGAGAAACTTCTTTGTGTTCTGTTAAATCATCTCACAGAGTTACAGCTTTCCCCTCAAGAAGCCTTTCGCTAAGACAGTTCTTGTGGAATTGGCAAAGTGATATTTGGAAGCCCATAGAGGGCTATGGTGAAAAAGGAAATATCCTCAGATGAAATCTGGAAAGAAGCTTTCTGAAGAACTGCTAGTGTTCTGTTAATTCATCTCATAAAGTCACATCTGTATTTCGTGGATCTCTTTGCTAGCCTTATTTCTGTGGAATCTGAGAACAGATATTTCGGATCCCTTTGAAGACTATAGGGCCAAAGGAAATATCCACCGATAACAAAGAGAAAGAAGCTTTCTGAAAACTTCTTTGTGTTCTGTGAAATCATCTCACTGAGTTACAGCTTTCCCCTCAAGAAGCCTTTCGCTAAGACAGCTCTTGTGGAATTGGCAAAGTGATATTTGGATGCCCATAGAGGGCTATGTTGAAAAAGGAAATATCCTCCGATGCAATCTGGAAAGAAGCTTTCTGAGAAACTGCTTAGTGTTCTGTTAATTCATCTCACAGACTTACATCTGTATTTCGTGGATCTCTTTGCTAGCCTTATTTCTGTGGAATCTGAGAACAGATATTTCGGATCCCTTTGAAGACTATAGGGCCAAAGGAAATATCCTCCGATAACAAAGAGAAAGAAGCTTTCTGAGAAACTTCTTTGTGTTCTGTGAAGTCATCTCACAGAGTTACAGCTTTCCCCTCAAAAAGCCTTTCGCCAATACAGTTCTTGTGGAATTGGCAAGGTGATATTTGGAAGCCCTTAGAGGGCTATGGTGAAAAAGGAAATATCCTCAGATGAAATCTGGAAAGAAGCTTTCTGAAGAACTGCTTAGTGTTCTGTTAATTCATCTCACAGAGTTATATCTGTATTTCGTGGATCTCTTTGCTAGCCTTATTTCTGTGGAATCTGAGAACAGATATTTCGGATCCCTTTGAAGACTATAGGGCCAAAGGAAATATCCTCCGATAACAAAGAGAAAGAAGCTTTGTGAGAAACTTCTTTGTGTTCTGTGAAATCATCTCACAGAGTTACAGCTTTCCCCTCAAGAAGCCTTTCGCTAAGACAGTTCTTGTGGAATTGGCAAAGTGATATTTGGAAGCCCGTAGAGGGCTATGGTGAAAAAGGAAATATCCTCAGATGAAATCTGGAAAGAAGCTTTCTGAGAAACTGCTTAGTGTTCTGTTAATTCATCTCACAGAGTTACATCTGTATTTCGTGGATGTCTTTGCTAGCCTTATTTCTGTGGAATCTAAGAACAGATATTTCGGATCCCTCTGAAGACGATAGAGCCAAAGGAAATATCCTCCGATAACAAAGAGAAAGAAGCTTTCTGAGAAACTTCTTTGTGTTCTGTGAAATATTCTCACAGAGTTACAGCTTTCCCCTCAAGAAGTCTTTCTCTAAGACAGTTCTTGTGGAATTGGCAAAGTGATATTTGGAAGCCCACAGAGGGCTATGGTGAAAAAGGAAATATCCTCAGATGAAATCTGGAAAGAAGCTTTCTGAGAAACTGCTTAGAGTTCTGTTAATTCATCTCACAGAGTTACCTCTGTATTTCGTGGATCTCTTTGCTAGCCTTATTTCTGTGGAATCTGAGAACAGATATATCGGATCCCTTTGAAGACGATAGGGCCAAAGGAAATATCCTCCGATAACAAAGAAAAAGAAGCTTTCTGAGAAACTTCTTTGTGTTCTGTGAAATCATCTCACAGAGTTACAGCTTTCCCCTCAAGAAGCCTTTCGCTAAGACAGTTCTTGTGGAATTGGTAAATTGATATTTGGAAAACCATAGAGGGCTATGGTGAAAAAGGAAATATCATGAGATGAAATCTGGAAAGAAGCTTTCTGAAAAAATGCTTAGTGTTCTGTTAATTCATCTCACAGAGTTACATCTGTATTTCGTGGATCTCTTTGCTAGCCTTATTTCTGTGGAATCTGAGAACAGATATTTCGGATCCCTTTGAAGACTATATGGCCAAAGGAAATATCCTCCGATAACAAAGAGAAAGAAGCTTTCTGAGAAACTTCTTTGTGTTCTGTGAAATCATCTCACAGGGGTACAGCTTTCCATAAAAGAAGCCATTCGCTAAGAAAGTTCTTGTGGAATTGGCAAAGTGATATTTGGAAGCCCATAGAGGGCTATGTTGAAAAAGGAAATATCCTCAGATGAAATCTGGAAAGAAGCTTTCTGAGAAACTGCTTAGTGTTCTGTTAATTCATCTCAGGGAGTTACGTCTGTATTTCGTGGATCTCTTTGCTAGCCTTATTTCTGTGGAATCTGAGAACAGATATTTCGGATCCCTTTGAAGACTATATGGCCAAAGGAAATATCCCCCGATAACAAAGAGAAAGAAACTTTCTGAGAAACTTCTTTGTGTTCTGTGAAATCATCTCACAGAGTTACAGCTTTCCCCTCAAGAAGCCTTTCGCTAACACAGTTCTTGTGGAATTGGCAAAGTGATATTTGGAAGCCCATAGACGGCTATGGTGAAAAAGGAAATATCCTCAGATGAAATCTGGAAAGAAGCTTTCTGAGAAACTGCTTAGTGTTCTGTTAATTCATCTCAGAGAGTTACATCTGTATTTCGTGGATCTCTTTGCTAGCCTTATTTCTGTGGAATCTGAGAACAGATATTTCGGATCCCTTTGAAGACTATATGGCCAAAGGAAATATCCTCCGATAACAAAGAGAAAGAAGCTTTCTGAGAAACTTCTTTGTGTTCTGTGAAATCATCTCACAGAGGTACAGCTTTCCATAAACGAAGCCATTCGCTAAGACAGTTCTTGTGGAATTGGCAAAGTGATATTTGGAAGCCCATAGAGTGCTATGTTGAAAAAGGAAATATCCTCAGATGAAATCTGGAAAGAAGCTTTCTGAGAAACTGCTTAGTGTTCTGTTAATTCATCTCAGGGAGTTACATCTGTATTTCGTGGATCTCTTTGCTAGCCTTATTTCTGTGGAATCTGAGCACAGATATTTCGGATCCCTTTGAAGACTATATGGCCAAAGGAAATATCCCCCGATAACAAAGAGAAAGAAGCTTTCTGAGAAACTTCTTTGTGTTCTGTGAAATCATCTCACAGAGTTACAGCTTTCCCCTCAAGAAGCCTTTCGCTAAGACAGTTCTTGTGGAATTGGCAAAGTGATATTTGGAAGCCCGTAGAGGGCTATGGTGAAAAAGGAAATATCGTCAGATGAAATCTGGAAAGAAGCTTTCTGAGAAACTGCTGAGTGTTCTGTTAATTCATCTCAGAGAGTTACATCTGTATTTCGTGGATGTCTATGCTAGCCTTATTTCTGTGGAATCTGAGAACAGATATTTCGGATCCCTTTGAAGTCTATAGGGCCAATGGAAATATCCTCCGATAACAAAGATAAAGAAGCTTTCTGAGAAACTTCTTTGTGTTCCGTGAAATCATCTCACATAGTTACAGCTTTCCCCTCAAGAAGCCTTTCGCTAAGACAGTTCTTGTGGAATTGGCAAAGTTATATTTGCAAGCCCCTAGAGGGCTATGGTGAAAAAGGAAATATCCTCAGATGAAATCTGGAAAGAAGCTTTCTGAGAAAGTGCTTAGTGTTCTGTTAATTCATCTCACAGAGTTACATCTGTATTTCGTGGATCTCTTTGCTAGCCTTATTTCTGTGGAATCTGAGAACAGATATTTCGGATCCCTTTGAAGAATGTAGGGTCAAAGGAAATATCCTCCGATAACAAAGAGAAAGAAGCTTTCTGAGAAACTTCTTTGTGTTCTGTGAAATCATCTCACAGAGTTACAGCTTTCCCCTCAAGAAGCCTTTCGCTAAGACAGTTCTTGTGGAATTGGCAAAGTGATATTTGGATGCCCATAGAGGGCTATGGTGAAAAAGGAAATATCCTCAGATGAAATCTGGAAAGAAGCTTCCTGAGAAACTGTTTAGGGTTCTGTTCATTCATCTCAGAGAGTTACATCTGTATTTCTTAGATGTCTTTGCTAGCCTTTTTTCTGTGGAATCTGAGAACAGATATTTCGGATCCCTTGGAAGACGATAGGGCCAAAGGAAATATATTCCGATAACAAAGAGAAAGAAGCTTACTGAGAAACTTCTTTGTGGTCTGTGAAATCATCTCACAGAGTTACAGCTTTCCCCTCAAGAAGCTTTTCTCTAAGACAGTTCTTGTGGAATTGGCAAAGTGATATTTGGAAGCCCATAGAGGGCTATGGTGAAAAAGGAAATATCCTCAGATGAAATCTGGAAAGAAGCTTTCTGAGAAACTGCTTAGTGTTCTGTTACTTCATCTCACAGACTTACATCTGTATTTCGTGGATATCTTTGCTAGCCTTATTTCTGTCGAATCTGAGAACAGATATTTCGGATCCCTTTGAAGACTATATGGCCAAAGGAAATATCCTCCGATAACAAAGAGAAAGAAGCTTTCTGAGAAACTTCTTTGTGTTCTGTGAAATCATCTCCCAGAGGTTCAGCTTTCCCTAGAAGAAGCCATTCGCTAAGACAGTTCTTGTAGAATTGGCAAAGTGATATTTGGAAGCCCATAGAGGGCTATGGTGAAAAAGGAAATATCCTGAGATGAAATCTGGAAAGAAGCTTTCTGAGAAACTGCTTAGTGTTCTGTTAATTCATCTCACAGAGTTACATCTGCATTTCGTGGATCTCTTTGCTAGCCTTATTTCTGTGGAATCTGAGAACAGATATTTTGGATCCCTTTGAAGACTATTGGGCCAAAGGAAATATCCTCCGATAACAAAGAGAAAGAAGCTTTCTGAGAAACTTCTTTGTGTTCTGTGAAATCATTTCACAGAGTTACAGCTTTCCCCTGCAGAAGCCTTTCGCTAAGACAGTTCTTGTGGAATTGGCAAAGTGATATTTGGAAGCCCATAGAGGACTATTTTGAAAAAGGAAATATTCAGATGAAATCTGGAAAGAAGCTTTCTGAGAAACTGCTTAGTGTTCTGTTAATTAATATCACAGAATTACATCTGTATTTCGTGGATCTCTTTGCTAGCCTTATTTCTGTGGAATCTGAGAACAGATATTTCGGATCCCTTTGAAGACTATAGGGCCAAAGGAAATACCCACCGATAACAAAGAGAAAGAAGCTTTCTGAGAAACTTCTTTGTGTTCTGTGAAATCATCTCACAGAGGTACAGCTTTCCATAGAATAAGCCATTCGCTAAGACAGTTCTTGTGGAATTGGCAAAGTGATATTTGGATGCCCAGAGAGGGCTAAGGTGAAAAAGGAAATATCCTCAGATGAAATCTGGAAAGAAGCTTTCTGAGAAACTCCTTAGTGTTCTGTTAATTCATCTCATAGAGTTACATCTGTATTTCGTGGATCTCTTCGCTAGCCTTAATTCTGTGGAATCTGAGAACAGATATTTTGGATCCCTTTGAAGACTATAGGGCCAAAGGAAATATCCTCCGATAACAAAGAGAAAGAAGCTTTCTGAGAAACTTCTTTGTGTTCTGTGAAATTATCTCACAGAGTTACAGCTTTAACCTCAAGAAGCTTTTCGCCAAGACGGTTCTTGTGGAATTGGCAAAGTGATATTTGGAAGCCCTTAGAGGGCTATGGTGAAAAAGGAAATATCCTCAGATGAAATCTGGAAAGAAGCTTTCTGAAGAACTGCTTAGTGTTCTGTTAATTCATCGCACCGAGTTACATCTGTATTTCGTGGATCTCTTTGCTAGCCTTATTTCTGTGGATTCTGAGAGCAGATATTTCGAACCCCTTTGAAGACTATAGGGCCAAAGGAAATATCCACCGATAACAAAGAGAAAGAAGCTTTCTTAGAAACTTCTTTTTGTTCTGTGAAATCATCTCACAGAGTTACAGCTTTCCCCTCAAGAAGCCATTCGCTAAGACAGTTCTTGTGGAATTGGCAAAGTGATATTTGGATGTCCATAGAGGGCTATGGTGAAAGAGGAAATATCCTCAGATGAAATATGGAAAGAAGCTTTCTGAGAAACTGCTTACTGTTCTGTTAATTCATCTCAGAGAGTTACATCTGTATTTCCTGGATATCTTTGCTAGCCTTATTTCTGTGGAATCTGAGAACAGATATTTCGGATCCCTTTGAAGACGATAGGCCCAAAGGAAATATCCTCCGATAACAAAGAGAAAGAAGCTTTCTGAGAAACTTCTTTGTGTTCTGTGAAATCATCTCACAGAGTTACAGCTTTCCCCTCAAGAAGCCTTTCTATAAGACAGTTCTGGTGGAATTGGCAAAGTGACATTTGGAAGCCCATAGAGGGCTATGGTGAAAAAGGAAATATCCTCAGATGAAATCTGGAAAGAAGCTTTCTGAGAAACTGCTTAGTGTTCTGTTAATTCATCTCACAGACTTACATCTGTATTTCGTGGATCTCTTTGCTAGCCTTATTTCTGTGGAATCTGAGAACAGATATTTCGGATCCCTTTGAAGACTATATGGCCAAAGGAAATATCCTCCGATAACAAAGAGAAGGAAGCTTTCTGAGAAACTTCTTTGTGTTCTGTGAAATCATCACACTGAGTTACAGCTTTCCACTCAAGAAGCCTTTCGCTAAGACAGTTCTTGTGGAACTGGCAAAGTGATATTTGGAAGCCCATAGAGGGCTATGGTGAAAAAGGAAATATTCTCAGATGAAATCTGGAAAGAAGCTTTCTGAGAAACTGCTTAGTGTTTTGTTAATTCATCCCATAGAGTTACATCTGTATTTCGTGGATCTCTTTGCTAGCCTTATTTTTGTGGAAACTGAAAACAGATATTTCGGATCCCTTTGAAGACTATATGGCCAAAGGAAATATCCTCCGATAACAGAGAGAAAGATGCTTTCTGAGAAACTTCTTTGTGTTCTGTGAAATCATCTCACAGAGGTACAGCTTTCCTTAGAAGAAGGCATTCGCTAAGACAGTTCTTGTGGAATTGGCAAAGTGATATTTGGATGCCCATAGAGGGCTATGGTGAAAAAGGAAATATCCTCAGATGATTTCTGGAAAGAAGCTTTCTGAGAAACTGCTTAGTGTTCTGTTAATTCATCTCACAGATTTACATCTGTATTTCGTGGATCTCTTTGCTAGCCTTATTTTTGTGGAATCTGAGAACAGATATTTCGGATCCCTTTGAAGACTATACGGCCAAAGGAAATATCCTCCGATAACAAAGAGAAAGAAGCTTTCTGAGAAACTTCTTTGTGTTCTGTGAAATCATCTCACAGAGTTACAGCTTTCCCCTCAAGAAGTCTTTCTCTAAGACAGTTCTTGTGGAATTGGCAAAGTGATATTTGGAAGCCCATAGAGGGCTATGGTGAAAAAGGAAATATCCTCAGATGAAATCTGGAAAGAAGCTTTCCCAGAAACTGCTTAGAGTTCTGTTAATTCATCTCACAGAGTTACCTCTGTATTTCCTGGATCTCTTTGCTAGCCTTATTTCTGTGGAATCTAAGAACAGATATTTCGGATCCCTCTGAAGACGATAGAGCCAAAGGAAATATCCTCCGATAACAAAGAGAAAGAAGCTTTCTGAGAAACTTCTTTGTGTTCTGTGAAATCATCTCACAGAGTTACAGCTTTCCCCTCAAGAAGTCTTTCTCTAAGACAGTTCTTGTGGAATTGGCAAAGTGATATTTGGAAGCCCATAGAGGGCTATGGTGAAAAAGGAAATATCCTCAGATGAAATCTGGAAAGAAGCTTTCTGAGAAACTGCTTAGAGTTCTGTTAATTCATCTCACAGAGTTACCTCTGTATTTCCTGGATCTCTTTGCTAGCCTTATTTCTGTGGAATCTGAGAACAGATATTTCGGATCCCTTTGAAGACGATAGGGCCAAAGGAAATATCCTCCGATAACAAAGAAAAAGAAGATTTCTGAGAAACTTCTTTGTGTTCTGTGAAATCATCTCACAGAGTTACAGCTTTCCCCTCAAGAAGCCTTTCGCTAAGACAGTTCTTGTGGAATTGGTAAATTGATATTTGGAACACCATAGAGGGCTATGGTGAAAAAGGAAATATCATGAGATGAAATCTGGAAAGAAGCTTTCTGAAAAAATGCTTAGTGTTCTGTTAATTCATCTCACAGAGTTACATCTGTATTTCGTGGATCTCTTTGCTAGCCTTATTTCTGTGGAATCTGAGAACAGATATTTCGGATCCCTTTGAAGACTATATGGCCAAAGGAAATATCCTCCGATAACAAAGAGAAAGAAGCTTTCTGAGAAACTTCTTTGTGTTCTGTGAAATCATCTCACAGGGGTACAGCTTTCCATAAAAGAAGCCATTCGCTAAGAAAGTTCTTGTGGAATTGGCAAAGTGATATTTGGAAGCCCATAGAGGGCTATGTTGAAAAAGGAAATATCCTCAGATGAAATCTGGAAAGAAGCTTTCTGAGAAACTGCTTAGTGTTCTGTTAATTCATCTCAGGGAGTTACGTCTGTATTTCGTGGATCTCTTTCCTAGCCTTATTTCTGTGGAATCTGAGAACAGATATTTCGGATCCCTTTGAAGACTATATGGCCAAAGGAAATATCCCCCGATAACAAAGAGAAAGAAACTTTCTGAGAAACTTCTTTGTGTTCTGTGAAATCATCTCACAGAGTTACAGCTTTCCCCTCAAGAAGCCTTTCGCTAAGACAGTTCTTGTGGAATTGGCAAAGTGATATTTGGAAGCCCATAGACGGCTATGGTGAAAAACGAAATATCCTCAGATGAAATCTGGAAAGAAGCTTTCTGAGAAACTGCTTAGTGTTCTGTTAATTCATCTCAGAGAGTTACATCTGTATTTCGTGGATCTCTTTGCTAGACTTATTTCTGTGGAATCTGAGAACAGATATTTCGGATCCCTTTGAAGACTATATGGCCAAAGGAAATATCCTCCGATAACAAAGAGAAAGAAGCTTTCTGAGAAACTTCTTTGTGTTCTGTGAAATCATCTCACAGAGGTACAGCTTTCCATAAACGAAGCCATTCGCTAAGACAGTTCTTGTGGAATTGGCAAAGTGATATTTGGAAGCCCATAGAGTGCTATGTTGAAAAAGGAAATATCCTCAGATGAAATCTGGAAAGAAGCTTTCTGAGAAACTGCTTAGTGTTCTGTTAATTCATCTCAGGGAGTTACATCTGTATTTCGTGGATCTCTTTGCTAGCCTTATTTCTGTGGAATCTGAGCACAGATATTTCGGATCCCTTTGAAGACTATATGGCCAAAGGAAATATCCCCCGATAACAAAGAGAAAGAAACTTTCTGAGAAACTTCTTTGTGTTCTGTGAAATCATCTCACAGAGTTACAGCTTTCCCCTCAAGAAGCCTTTCGCTAAGACAGTTCTTGTGGAATTGGCAAAGTGATATTTGGAAGCCCATAGAGGGCTATGGTGAAAAAGGAAATATCGTCAGATGAAATCTGGAAAGAAGCTTTCTGAGAAACTGCTGAGTGTTCTGTTAATTCATCTCAGAGAGTTACATCTGTATTTCGTGGATGTCTATGCTAGCCTTATTTCTGTGGAATCTGAGAACAGATATTTCGGATCCCTTTGAAGATTATAGGGCCAATGGAAATATCCTCCGATAACAAAGATAAAGAAGCTTTCTGAGAAACTTCTTTGTGTTCTGTGAAATCATCTCACATAGTTACAGCTTTCCCCTCAAGAAGCCTTTCGCCAAGACAGTTCTTGTGGAATTGGCAAAGTGATATTTGGAAGCCCTTAGAGGGCTATGGTGAAAAAGGAAATATCCTCAGATGAAATCTGGAAAGAAGCTTTCTGAAGAACTGCTTAGTGTTCTGTTAATTCATCTCACAGAGTTACATCTGTTTTTCGTGGATCTCTTTGCTAGCCTTATTTCTGTGGAATCTGAGAACAGATATTTCGGATCCCTTTGAAGACTATAGGGCCAAAGGAAATATCCACCGATATCAAAGAGAAAGAAGCTTTCTGAGAAACTTCTTTGTGTTCTGTGAATTCATCTCACAGAGTTACAGCTTTCCCCTCAAGAAGCCTTTCGCTAAGACAGTTCTTGTGGAATTGGCAAAGTGATATTTGGATGCCCATAGAGGGCTATGGTGAAAAACGAAATATCCTCCGATGAAAATTGGAAAGAAGCTTTCTGAGAAACTGCTTAGTGTTCTGTTAATTTACCTCAGAGAGTTACATCTGTATTTCGTGGATGTCTTTGCTAGTCTTATTTCTGTGGAATCTGAGAACAGATATTTCGGATCCCTTTGAAGACGATAGGGCCAAAGGAAATATCCTCCGATAACAAAGAGAAAGAAGCTTTCTAAGAAACTTCTTTGTGTTCTGTGAAATCATCTCGCAGAGTTACAGCTTTCCCCTCAAGAAGCCTTTCTCTAAGACAGTTCTTGTGGAATTGGCAAAGTGATATTTGGAAGCCCATAGAGGGCTATGGTGAAAAAGGAAATATCCTCAGATGAAATCTGGAAAGAAGCTTTCTGAGAAACTGCTTAGAGTTCTGTTAATTCATCTCACAGAGTTACATCTGTATTTCGTGGATCTCTTTGCTAGCCTTATTTCTGTGGAATCTGAGAACAGATATTTCGGATCCCTTTGAAGACTATATGGCCAAAGGAAATATCCTCCGATAACAAAGAGAAAGAAGCTTTCTGAGAAACTTCTTTGTGTTCTGTTAAATCATCTCACAGAGTTACAGCTTTCCCCTCAAGAAGCCTTTCGCTAAGACAGTTCTTGTGGAATTGGCAAAGTGATATTTGGAAGCCCATAGAGGGCTATGGTGAAAAAGGAAATATCCTCAGATGAAATCTGGAAAGAAGCTTTCTGAAGAACTGCTAGTGTTCTGTTAATTCATCTCATAAAGTCACATCTGTATTTCGTGGATCTCTTTGCTAGCCTTATTTCTGTGGAATCTGAGAACAGATATTTCGGATCCCTTTGAAGACTATAGGGCCAAAGGAAATATCCACCGATAACAAAGAGAAAGAAGCTTTCTGAAAACTTCTTTGTGTTCTGTGAAATCATCTCACTGAGTTACAGCTTTCCCCTCAAGAAGCCTTTCGCTAAGACAGCTCTTGTGGAATTGGCAAAGTGATATTTGGATGCCCATAGAGGGCTATGTTGAAAAAGGAAATATCCTCCGATGCAATCTGGAAAGAAGCTTTCTGAGAAACTGCTTAGTGTTCTGTTAATTCATCTCACAGACTTACATCTGTATTTCGTGGATCTCTTTGCTAGCCTTATTTCTGTGGAATCTGAGAACAGATATTTCGGATCCCTTTGAAGACTATAGGGCCAAAGGAAATATCCTCCGATAACAAAGAGAAAGAAGCTTTCTGAGAAACTTCTTTGTGTTCTGTGAAGTCATCTCACAGAGTTACAGCTTTCCCCTCAAAAAGCCTTTCGCCAATACAGTTCTTGTGGAATTGGCAAGGTGATATTTGGAAGCCCTTAGAGGGCTATGGTGAAAAAGGAAATATCCTCAGATGAAATCTGGAAAGAAGCTTTCTGAAGAACTGCTTAGTGTTCTGTTAATTCATCTCACAGAGTTATATCTGTATTTCGTGGATCTCTTTGCTAGCCTTATTTCTGTGGAATCTGAGAACAGATATTTCGGATCCCTTTGAAGACTATAGGGCCAAAGGAAATATCCTCCGATAACAAAGAGAAAGAAGCTTTGTGAGAAACTTCTTTGTGTTCTGTGAAATCATCTCACAGAGTTACAGCTTTCCCCTCAAGAAGCCTTTCGCTAAGACAGTTCTTGTGGAATTGGCAAAGTGATATTTGGAAGCCCGTAGAGGGCTATGGTGAAAAAGGAAATATCCTCAGATGAAATCTGGAAAGAAGCTTTCTGAGAAACTGCTTAGTGTTCTGTTAATTCATCTCACAGAGTTACATCTGTATTTCGTGGATGTCTTTGCTAGCCTTATTTCTGTGGAATCTAAGAACAGATATTTCGGATCCCTCTGAAGACGATAGAGCCAAAGGAAATATCCTCCGATAACAAAGAGAAAGAAGCTTTCTGAGAAACTTCTTTGTGTTCTGTGAAATATTCTCACAGAGTTACAGCTTTCCCCTCAAGAAGTCTTTCTCTAAGACAGTTCTTGTGGAATTGGCAAAGTGATATTTGGAAGCCCATAGAGGGCTATGGTGAAAAAGGAAATATCCTCAGATGAAATCTGGAAAGAAGCTTTCTGAGAAACTGCTTAGAGTTCTGTTAATTCATCTCACAGAGTTACCTCTGTATTTCGTGGATCTCTTTGCTAGCCTTATTTCTGTGGAATCTGAGAACAGATATATCGGATCCCTTTGAAGACGATAGGGCCAAAGGAAATATCCTCCGATAACAAAGAAAAAGAAGCTTTCTGAGAAACTTCTTTGTGTTCTGTGAAATCATCTCACAGAGTTACAGCTTTCCCCTCAAGAAGCCTTTCGCTAAGACAGTTCTTGTGGAATTGGTAAATTGATATTTGGAAAACCATAGAGGGCTATGGTGAAAAAGGAAATATCATGAGATGAAATCTGGAAAGAAGCTTTCTGAAAAAATGCTTAGTGTTCTGTTAATTCATCTCACAGAGTTACATCTGTATTTCGTGGATCTCTTTGCTAGCCTTATTTCTGTGGAATCTGAGAACAGATATTTCGGATCCCTTTGAAGACTATATGGCCAAAGGAAATATCCTCCGATAACAAAGAGAAAGAAGCTTTCTGAGAAACTTCTTTGTGTTCTGTGAAATCATCTCACAGGGGTACAGCTTTCCATAAAAGAAGCCATTCGCTAAGAAAGTTCTTGTGGAATTGGCAAAGTGATATTTGGAAGCCCATAGAGGGCTATGTTGAAAAAGGAAATATCCTCAGATGAAATCTGGAAAGAAGCTTTCTGAGAAACTGCTTAGTGTTCTGTTAATTCATCTCAGGGAGTTACGTCTGTATTTCGTGGATCTCTTTGCTAGCCTTATTTCTGTGGAATCTGAGAACAGATATTTCGGATCCCTTTGAAGACTATATGGCCAAAGGAAATATCCCCCGATAACAAAGAGAAAGAAACTTTCTGAGAAACTTCTTTGTGTTCTGTGAAATCATCTCACAGAGTTACAGCTTTCCCCTCAAGAAGCCTTTCGCTAACACAGTTCTTGTGGAATTGGCAAAGTGATATTTGGAAGCCCATAGACGGCTATGGTGAAAAAGGAAATATCCTCAGATGAAATCTGGAAAGAAGCTTTCTGAGAAACTGCTTAGTGTTCTGTTAATTCATCTCAGAGAGTTACATCTGTATTTCGTGGATCTCTTTGCTAGCCTTATTTCTGTGGAATCTGAGAACAGATATTTCGGATCCCTTTGAAGACTATATGGCCAAAGGAAATATCCTCCGATAACAAAGAGAAAGAAGCTTTCTGAGAAACTTCTTTGTGTTCTGTGAAATCATCTCACAGAGGTACAGCTTTCCATAAACGAAGCCATTCGCTAAGACAGTTCTTGTGGAATTGGCAAAGTGATATTTGGAAGCCCATAGAGTGCTATGTTGAAAAAGGAAATATCCTCAGATGAAATCTGGAAAGAAGCTTTCTGAGAAACTGCTTAGTGTTCTGTTAATTCATCTCAGGGAGTTACATCTGTATTTCGTGGATCTCTTTGCTAGCCTTATTTCTGTGGAATCTGAGCACAGATATTTCGGATCCCTTTGAAGACTATATGGCCAAAGGAAATATCCCCCGATAACAAAGAGAAAGAAACTTTCTGAGAAACTTCTTTGTGTTCTGTGAAATCATCTCACAGAGTTACAGCTTTCCCCTCAAGAAGCCTTTCGCTAAGACAGTTCTTGTGGAATTGGCAAAGTGATATTTGGAAGCCCGTAGAGGGCTATGGTGAAAAAGGAAATATCGTCAGATGAAATCTGGAAAGAAGCTTTCTGAGAAACTGCTGAGTGTTCTGTTAATTCATCTCAGAGAGTTACATCTGTATTTCGTGGATGTCTATGCTAGCCTTATTTCTGTGGAATCTGAGAACAGATATTTCGGATCCCTTTGAAGTCTATAGGGCCAATGGAAATATCCTCCGATAACAAAGATAAAGAAGCTTTCTGAGAAACTTCTTTGTGTTCCGTGAAATCATCTCACATAGTTACAGCTTTCCCCTCAAGAAGCCTTTCGCCAAGACAGTTCTTGTGGAATTGGCAAAGTGATATTTGGAAGCCCTTAGAGGGCTATGGTGAAAAAGGAAATATCCTCAGATGAAATCTGGAAAGAAGCTTTCTGAAGAACTGCTTAGTGTTCTGTTATTTCATCTCACAGAGTTACATCTGTTTTTCGTGGATCTCTTTGCTAGCCTTATTTCTGTGGAATCTGAGAACAGATATTTCGGATCCCTTTGAAGACTATAGGGCCAAAGGAAATATCCACCGATATCAAAGAGAAAGAAGCTTTCTGAGAAACTTCTTTGTGTTCTGTGAATTCATCTCACAGAGTTACAGCTTTCCCCTCAAGAAGCCTTTCGCTAAGACAGTTCTTGTGGAATTGGCAAAGTGATATTTGGATGCCCATAGAGGGCTATGGTGAAAAACGAAATATCCTCCGATGAAAATTGGAAAGAAGCTTTCTGAGAAACTGCTTAGTGTTCTGTTAATTTACCTCAGAGAGTTACATCTGTATTTCGTGGATGTCTTTGCTAGTCTTATTTCTGTGGAATCTGAGAACAGATATTTCGGATCCCTTTGAAGACGATAGGGCCAAAGGAAATATCCTCCGATAACAAAGAGAAAGAAGCTTTCTAAGAAACTTCTTTGTGTTCTGTGAAATCATCTCGCAGAGTTACAGCTTTCCCCTCAAGAAGCCTTTCTCTAAGACAGTTCTTGTGGAATTGGCAAAGTGATATTTGGAAGCCCATAGAGGGCTATGGTGAAAAAGGAAATATCTTCAGATGAAATCTGGAAAGAAGCTTTCTGAGAAACTGCTTAGTGTTCTGTTAATACATCTCACTGACTTACATCTGTATTTCGTGGATCTCTTTGCAAGCCTTATTTCTGTGGAATCTGAGAACAGATATTTCGGATCCCTTTGAAGACTATATGGCCAAAGGAAATATCCTCCGATAACAAAGAGAAAGAAGCTTTCTGAGAAACTTCTTTGTGTTCTGTGAAATCATCTCCCAGAGGTTCAGCTTTCCCTAGAAGAAGCCATTCGCTAAGACAGTTCTTGTAGAATTGGCAAAGTGATATTTGGAAGCCCATAGAGGGCTATGGTGAAAAAGGAAATATCCTGAGATGAAATCTGGAAAGAAGCTTTCTGAGAAACTGCTTAGTGTTCTGTTAATTCATCTCACAGAGTTACATCTGCATTTCGTGGATCTCTTTGCTAGCCTTATTTCTGTGGAATCTGAGAACAGATATTTTGGATCCCTTTGAAGACTATTGGGCCAAAGGAAATATCCTCCGATAACAAAGAGAAAGAAGCTTTCTGAGAAACTTCTTTGTGTTCTGTGAAATCATTTCACAGAGTTACAGCTTTCCCCTGCAGAAGCCTTTCGCTAAGACAGTTCTTGTGGAATTGGCAAAGTGATATTTGGAAGCCCATAGAGGACTATTTTGAAAAAGGAAATATTCAGATGAAATCTGGAAAGAAGCTTTCTGAGAAACTGCTTAGTGTTCTGTTAATTAATATCACAGAATTACATCTGTATTTCGTGGATCTCTTTGCTAGCCTTATTTCTGTGGAATCTGAGAACAGATATTTCGGATCCCTTTGAAGACTATAGGGCCAAAGGAAATACCCACCGATAACAAAGAGAAAGAAGCTTTCTGAGAAACTTCTTTGTGTTCTGTGAAATCATCTCACAGAGGTACAGCTTTCCATAGAATAAGCCATTCGCTAAGACAGTTCTTGTGGAATTGGCAAAGTGATATTTGGATGCCCAGAGAGGGCTAAGGTGAAAAAGGAAATATCCTCAGATGAAATCTGGAAAGAAGCTTTCTGAGAAACTCCTTAGTGTTCTGTTAATTCATCTCATAGAGTTACATCTGTATTTCGTGGATCTCTTCGCTAGCCTTAATTCTGTGGAATCTGAGAACAGATATTTTGGATCCCTTTGAAGACTATAGGGCCAAAGGAAATATCCTCCGATAACAAAGAGAAAGAAGCTTTCTGAGAAACTTCTTTGTGTTCTGTGAAATTATCTCACAGAGTTACAGCTTTAACCTCAAGAAGCTTTTCGCCAAGACGGTTCTTGTGGAATTGGCAAAGTGATATTTGGAAGCCCTTAGAGGGCTATGGTGAAAAAGGAAATATCCTCAGATGAAATCTGGAAAGAAGCTTTCTGAAGAACTGCTTAGTGTTCTGTTAATTCATCGCACCGAGTTACATCTGTATTTCGTGGATCTCTTTGCTAGCCTTATTTCTGTGGATTCTGAGAGCAGATATTTCGAACCCCTTTGAAGACTATAGGGCCAAAGGAAATATCCACCGATAACAAAGAGAAAGAAGCTTTCTTAGAAACTTCTTTTTGTTCTGTGAAATCATCTCACAGAGTTACAGCTTTCCCCTCAAGAAGCCATTCGCTAAGACAGTTCTTGTGGAATTGGCAAAGTGATATTTGGATGTCCATAGAGGGCTATGGTGAAAGAGGAAATATCCTCAGATGAAATATGGAAAGAAGCTTTCTGAGAAACTGCTTACTGTTCTGTTAATTCATCTCAGAGAGTTACATCTGTATTTCCTGGATATCTTTGCTAGCCTTATTTCTGTGGAATCTGAGAACAGATATTTCGGATCCCTTTGAAGACGATAGGCCCAAAGGAAATATCCTCCGATAACAAAGAGAAAGAAGCTTTCTGAGAAACTTCTTTGTGTTCTGTGAAATCATCTCACAGAGTTACAGCTTTCCCCTCAAGAAGCCTTTCTATAAGACAGTTCTGGTGGAATTGGCAAAGTGACATTTGGAAGCCCATAGAGGGCTATGGTGAAAAAGGAAATATCCTCAGATGAAATCTGGAAAGAAGCTTTCTGAGAAACTGCTTAGTGTTCTGTTAATTCATCTCACAGACTTACATCTGTATTTCGTGGATCTCTTTGCTAGCCTTATTTCTGTGGAATCTGAGAACAGATATTTCGGATCCCTTTGAAGACTATATGGCCAAAGGAAATATCCTCCGATAACAAAGAGAAGGAAGCTTTCTGAGAAACTTCTTTGTGTTCTGTGAAATCATCACACTGAGTTACAGCTTTCCCCTCAAGAAGCCTTTCGCTAAGACAGTTCTTGTGGAACTGGCAAAGTGATATTTGGAAGCCCATAGAGGGCTATGGTGAAAAAGGAAATATTCTCAGATGAAATCTGGAAAGAAGCTTTCTGAGAAACTGCTTAGTGTTTTGTTAATTCATCCCATAGAGTTACATCTGTATTTCGTGGATCTCTTTGCTAGCCTTATTTTTGTGGAAACTGAAAACAGATATTTCGGATCCCTTTGAAGACTATATGGCCAAAGGAAATATCCTCCGATAACAGAGAGAAAGATGCTTTCTGAGAAACTTCTTTGTGTTCTGTGAAATCATCTCACAGAGGTACAGCTTTCCTTAGAAGAAGGCATTCGCTAAGACAGTTCTTGTGGAATTGGCAAAGTGATATTTGGATGCCCATAGAGGGCTATGGTGAAAAAGGAAATATCCTCAGATGATTTCTGGAAAGAAGCTTTCTGAGAAACTGCTTAGTGTTCTGTTAATTCATCTCACAGATTTACATCTGTATTTCGTGGATCTCTTTGCTAGCCTTATTTTTGTGGAATCTGAGAACAGATATTTCGGATCCCTTTGAAGACTATACGGCCAAAGGAAATATCCTCCGATAACAAAGACAAAGAAGCTTTCTGAGAAACTTCTTTGTGTTCTGTGAAATCATCTCACGGAGTTACAGCTTTCCCCTCAAGAAGCCTTTCGCTAAGCCAGTTCTTGTGGAATTGGCAAAGTGATATTTGGAAGCCCATAGAGGGCTATGGTGAAAAAGGAAATGTCCTCAGATGAAATCTGGAGAGAAGCTTTCTGAGAAACTGCTTAGTGTTCTGTTAATTCTTCTCACAGAGTTACATCTGTACTTCGTGGATCTCATTGCTAGCCTTATTTCTGTGGAATCTGAGAACAGATATTTCGGATCCCTTTGAAGACTATAGGGCCAAAGGAAATATCCTCCCATAACAAAGACAAAGAAGCTTTCTGAGAAACTTATTTGAGTTCAGCGAAATCATCTCACAGAGTTACAGCTTTCCCCTCAAGAAGCCTTTCGCCAAGACAGTTCTTGTGGAATTGGCAAAGTGATATTTGGATGCCCATAGAGGGCTATGGTGAAAAAGGAAATATCCTCAGATGAAATCTGGAAAGAAGCTTTCGGAGAAACTGCTTAGTGTTCTGTTAATTCATCTCACAGAGTTACATCTGTATTTCGTGGATCTCTTTGCTAGCCTTATTTCTGTGGAATCTGAGAACAGATAATTCCGATCCCTTTGAAGACTATAGGGCCAAAGGAAATATCCACCGATAACAAAGAGAAAGAAGCTTTCTGAGAAACTTCTTTGTGTTCTGTGAAATCATCTCACAGAGTTACAGCTTTCCCCTCAAGAAGCCTTTCGCTAAGACAGTTCTTGTGGAATTGGCAAAGTGATATTTGGATGCCCATAGAGGGCTGTGGTGAAAAAGGAAATATCCTCAGATGAAATCTGGAAAGAAGCTTTCTGAGAAACTGCTTAGTGTTCTGTTAATTCATCTCAGAGAGTTACAACTGTATTTCGTGGATCTCTTTGCTAGCCTTATTTCTGTGTAATCTGAGAACAGATATTTCAGATCCCTTTGAAGACTATATGGCCAAAGGAAATATCCTCCGATAACAAAGAGAAAGAAGCTTTCTGAGAAACTTCTTTGTGTTCTGTGAAATCATCTCACAGAGTTACAGCTTTCCCCTCCAGAAGACTTTCGCTAAGACAGTTCTTGTGGAATTGGCAAAGTGATATTTGGAAGCCCTTAGTCGGCTATGGTGAAAAAGGAAATATCCTCAGATGAAATCTGGAAAGAAGCTTTCTGAAGAACTGCTTAGTGTTCTGTTAATTCATCTCACAGAGTTACATCTGTATTTCGTGGATCTCTTTGCTAGCCTTATTTCTGTGGAATCTGAGAACAGATATTTCGGATCCCTTTGAAGACTATAGGGCCAAAGGAAATATCCTCCGATAACAAAGAGAAAGAAGCTTTTTGAGAAACTTCTTTGTGTTCTGTGAAATCATTTCACAGAGTTACAGCTTTAACCTCCAGAAGCCTTTTGCTAAGACAGTTCTTGTGGAATTGGCAAAGTGATATTTGGAAGCCCTTAGTCGGCTATGGTGAAAAAGGAAATATCCGCAGATGAAATCTGGAAAGAAGCTTTCTGAGAAACTGCTTAGTGTTCTGTTAATTCATCTCACAGAGTTACATCTGTATTTCGTGGATCTCTTTGCTAGCCTTATTTCTGTTGAATCTGAGAACAGATATTTTGGATCCCTTTGAAGACTATAGGGCCAAAGGAAATATCCTCCGATAACAAAGAGAAAGAAGCTTTCTGAGAAACTTCTTTGTGTTCTGTGAAATCATCTCACAGAGTTACAGCTTTCCCCTCAAGAAGCCTTTCGCTAAGACAGTTTTTGTGGAATTGGCAAAGTGATATGTGGATGCCCATAGAGGGCTATGCTGAAAAAGGAAATATCCTGAGATGAAATCTGGAAAGAAGCTTTCTGAGAAACTGCTTAGTGTTCTGTTAATTCATCTCATAGAGTTACATCTGTATTTCGTGGATCTCTTTGCTAGCCTTATTTCTGTGGAATCTGAGAACAGATATTTTGGATCCCTTTGAAGACTATAGGGCCAAAGGAAATATCCTCCGATAACAAAGAGAAAGAAGCTTTCTGAGAAACTTCTTGGTGTTCTGTGAAATCATTTCACAGAGTTACAGCTTTCCCCTCAAGAAGCCTTTCGCTAAGACAGTTCTTGTGGAATTGACAAAGTGATATTTGGATCCCCTTAGAGGGCTATGGTGAAAAAGGAAATATCCTCAAATGAAATCTGGAAAGAAGCTTTCTGAGAAACTGCTTAGTGTTCTGTTAATTCATCTCATTGAGTTACATCTGTATTTCGTGGATCTCTTTGCTAGCCTTATTTCTGTGGAATCTTAGAACAGATATTTTGGATCCCTTTGAAGACGATAGGGCCAAAGGAAATATCCTCCGATAACAAAGAGAAAGAAGATTTCTGAGAAACTTCTTTGTGTTCTGTGAAATCATCTCACAGAGTTACAGCTTTTCCCTCAAGAAGCCTTTCGCTAAGACAGTTCTTGTGGAATTGGCAAAGTGATATTTGGATGCCCATAGAGGGCTATGGTGAAAAAGGAAATATCCTGAGATGAAATCTGAAAAGTAGCTTTCTGAGAAACTGCTTAGTGTTCTGTTAATTCATCTCATAGAGTTACATCTGTATTTCGTGGATTTCTTTGCTAGCCTTATTTCTGTGGAATCTGAGAACAGATAATTTGTATCCATTTGAAGACGATAGGGCCAAAGGAAATATCCTCCCATAACAAAGAGAAAGAAGCTTTCTGAGAAACTTCTTTGTGTTCTGTGAAATCATCTCACAGAGCTCCAGCTTTCCCCTCAAGAAGCCTTTCGCTAAGACAGTTCTTGTGGAATTGGCAAAGTGATATTTGGATGCCCAGAGAGGGCTAAGGTGAAAAAGGAAATATCCTCAGATGAAATCTGGAAAGAAGCTTCCTGAGAAACTCCTTAGTGTTCTGTTAATTCATCTCATAGAGTTACATCTGTATTTCGTGGATCTCTTCGCTAGCCTTAATTCTGTGGAATCTGAGAACAGATATTTTGGATCCCTTTGAGGACTATAGGGCCAAAGGAAATATCCTCCGATAACAAAGAGAAAGAAGCTTTCTGAGAAACTTCTTTGTGTTCTGTGAAATCATCTCACAGAGTTACAGCTTTCCCCTCCAGAAGCCTTTCGCTAAGACAGTTCTTGTGGAATTGGCAAAGTGATATTTCAAGCCCTTAGTCGGCTATGGTGAAAAAGGAAATATCCTCAGATGAAATCTGGAAAGAAGCTTTCTGAGAAACTGCTTAGTGTTCTGTTAATTCATCTCACAGAGTTACATCTGTATTTCGTGGATCCCTTTGCTAGCCTTATTTCTGTGGAATCTGAGAACAGATATTTCGGATCCCTTTGAAGACTATAGGGCCAAATGAAATATCCACCGATAACAAAGAGAAAGAACCTTTCTGAGAAACTTCTTTTTGTTCTGTGAAATCATCTCACAGAGTTACAGCTTTACCCTCAAGAAGCCTTTCGCTAAGACAGTTCTTGTGGAATTGGCAAAGTGATATTTGGAAGGCCATAGAGGGCTACGGTGAAAAAGGAAATATCCTCAGATGAAATCTGGAAAGAAGCTTTCTGAAGAACTGCTTAGTGTTCTGTTAATTCATCTCACAGACTTACATCTGTATTTCGTGGATCTCTTTGCTAGCCTTATTTCTGTGGAATCTGAGAACAGATATTTCGGATCCCTTTGAATACCATAGGGCCAAAGGAAATATCCTCCGATAACAAAGAGAAAGAAGCTTTCTGTGAAACTTCTTTGTGTTCTGTGAAATCATCTCACAGAGTTACAGCTTTACCCTCAAGAAGCCTTTCGCTAAGACAGTTCTTGTGGAATTGGCAAAGTGATATTTGGATGCCCATAGAGGGCTATGGTGAAAAAGGAAATATCCTCAGATGAAATCTGGAAAGAAGCTTTCTGAGAAACTGCTTAGTGTTCTGTTAATTCATCTCAGAGAGTTTCATCTGTATTTCGTGGATGTCTTTGCTAGCCTTATTTCTGGGGAATTTGAGAACAGATATTTCGGATCCCTTTGAAGTCGATAGGGCCAAAGGAAATATCCTCCGATAACAAAGAGAAAGAAGCTTTCTGAGAAGCTTCTTTGTGTTCTGTGAAATCATCTCACAGAGTTACAAATTTCCCCTCAAGAAGCCTTTCGCTAAGACAGTTCTTGTGGAATTGGCAAAGTGATATTTGGATGCCCATAGAGGGCTATGGTGAAAAAGGAAATATCCTCCGATGAAATCTGGAAAGAAGCTTTCTCAGAAACTGCTTAGTGTTCTGTTAATTCATCTCAGAGAGTTACATCTGTATTTCGTGGATGTCTTTGCTAGCCTTATTTCTGTGGAATCTGAAAACAGATATTTCGCATCCCTTTGAAGACGATAGGGCCAAAGGAAATATCCTCCGATAACAAAGAGATAGAAGCTTTCTGAGAAACTTCTTTGTGTTCTGTGAAATCATCTCACTGAGTTACAGCTTTCCCCTCAAGAAGCCTTTCTCTAAGGCAGTTCTTGTGGAATTGGCAAAGTGATATTTGGAAGCCCATAGAGGGCTACGGTGAAAAAGGAAATATCCTCAGATGAAATCTGGAAAGAAGCTTTCTGAGAAACTGCTTAGTGTTCTGTTAATTCATCTCACAGACCACATCTGTATATCGTGGATCTCTTTGCTAGCCTTATTTCTGTGGAATCTGAGAACAGATATTTCGGATCCCTTTGAAGACTATATGGCCAAAGGAAATATCCTCCGATAACAAAGAGAAAGAAGCTTTCTGAGAAACTTCTTTGTTTTCTGTGAAATCATCTCACAGAGGTACAGCTTTCCCTAGAAGAAGCCATTCGCTAAGACAGTTCTTGTGGAATTGGCAAAGTGATATTTGGATGCCCATAGAGGGCTATGGTGAAAAAGGAAATATCTTCAGATGAAATCTGGAAAGAAGCTTTCTGAGAAACTGCTTAGTGTTCTCTTAATTCATCTCACAGAGTTACATCTGTATGTCGTGGATCTCTTTGCTAGCCTTATTTCTGTGGAATCTGAGAACAGATATTTCGGATCCCTTTGAAGACTATAGGGCCAAAGGAAATATCCTCCGATAACAAAGAGAAAGAAGCTTTCTGAGAAACTTCTTTGTGTTCTGTGAAATCATCTCACAGAGTTACAGCTTTCCCCTCAAGAAGCCTTTCGCTAAGACAGTTCTTGTGGAATTGGCAAAGTGATATTTGCAAGGCCATAGAGGGCTACGGTGAAAAAGGAAATATCCTCAGATGAAATCTGGAAAGAAGCTTTCTGAAGAACTGCTTAGTGTTCTGTTAATTCATCTCACAGACTTACATCTGTATTTCGTGGATCTCTTTGCTAGCCTTATTTCTGTGGAATCTGAGAACAGATATTTCGGATCCCTTTTAAGACTATAGGGCCAAAGGAAATATCCACCGATAACAAAGAGAAAGAAGCTTTCTGAGAAACTTCTTTGTGTTCTGTGAAATGATCTCACAGAGTTACAGCTTTCCCTCAAGAACCCTTTCGCTAAGACACTTCTTGTGGAATTGTCAAAGTGATATTTGGAAGCCCTTAGAGGGCTAAGGTGAAAAAGGAAATATCCTCAGATGAAATCTGGAAAGAAGCTTTCTGTGAAACTCCTTAGTGTTCTGTTAATTCATCTCACAGAGTTACATCTGTATTTCGTGGATCTCTTTGCTAGCCTTATTTCTGTGGAATCTGAGAACAGATATTTCGGATCCCTTTGAAGACCATCGGGCCAAAGGAAATATCCTCCGATAACAAAGAGAAAGAAGCTTTCTGTGAAACTTCTTTGTGTTCTGTGAAATCATCTCACAGAGTTACAGCTTTCCCCTCCAGAAGCCTTTCGCTAAGACAGTTCTTTTGGAATTGGCAAAGTGATATTTGGAAGCCCTTAGTCGGCTATGGTGAAAAAGGAAATATCCTCAGATGAAATCTGGAAAGAAGCTTTCTGAGAAACTGCTTAGTGTTCTGTTAATTCATCTCACAGAGTTACATCTGTATTTCGTGGATCTCTTTGCTAGCCTTATTTCTGTGGAATCTGAAAACAGATATTTCGGATCCCTTTGAAGACTATAGGGCCAAAGGAAATATCCACCGATAACAAAGAGAAAGAACCTTTCTGAGAAACTTCTTTTTGTTCTGTGAAATCATCTCACAGAGTTACAGCTTTCCCCTCCAGAAGCCTTTCGCTAAGACAGTTCTTGTGGAATTGGCAAAGTGATATTTCAAGCCCTTAGTCGGCTATGGTGAAAAAGGAAATATCCTCAGATGAAATCTGGAAAGAAGCTTTCTGAGAAACTGCTTAGTGTTCTGTTAATTCATCTCACAGAGTTACATCTGTATTTCGTGGATCCCTTTGCTAGCCTTATTTCTGTGGAATCTGAGAACAGATATTTCGGATCCCTTTGAAGACTATAGGGCCAAAGGAAATATCCACCGATAACAAAGAGAAAGAACCTTTCTGAGAAACTTCTTTTTGTTCTGTGAAATCATCTCACAGAGTTACAGCTTTACACTCAAGAAGCCTTTCGCTAAGACAGTTCTTGTGGAATTGGCAAAGTGATATTTGGATGCCCATAGAGGGCTATGGTGAAAAAGGAAATATCCTCAGATGAAATCTGGAAAGAAGCTTTCTGAGAAACTGCTTAGTGTTCTGTTAATTCATCTCACAGAGTTACATCTGTATTTCGTGGATGTCTTTGCTAGCCTTATTTCTGGGGAATTTGAGAACAGATATTTCGGATCCCTTTGAAGTCGATAGGGCCAAAGGAAATATCCTCCGATAACAAAGAGAAAGAAGCTTTCTGAGAAGCTTCTTTGTGTTCTGTGAAATCATCTCACAGAGTTACAAATTTCCCCTCAAGAAGCCTTTCGCTAAGACAGTTCTTGTGGAATTGGCAAAGTGATATTTGGATGCCCATAGAGGGCTACGGTGAAAAAGGAAATATCCTCCGATGAAATCTGGAAAGAAACTTTCTCAGAAACTGCTTAGTGTTCTGTTAATTCATCTCAGAGAGTTACATCTGTATTTCGTGGATGTCTTTGCTAGCCTTATTTCTGTGGAATCTGAAAACAGATATTTCGCATCCCTTTGAAGACGATAGGGCCAAAGGAAATATCCTCCGATAACAAAGAGAAAGAAGCTTTCTGAGAAACTTCTTTGTGTTCTGTGAAATCATCTCACTGAGTTACAGCTTTCATCTCAAGAAGCCTTTCGCTAAGGCAGTTCTTGTGGAATTGGCAAAGTGATATTTGGAAGCCCTTAGAGGACTATGGTGAAAAAGGAAATATCTTCAGATGAAATCTGGAAAGAAGCTTTCTGAGAAACTGCTTAGTGTTCTGTTAATTCATCTCACAGAGTTACATCTGTATGTCGTGGATCTCTTTGCTAGCCTTATTTCTGTGGAATCTGAGAACAGATATTTCGGATCCCTTTGAAGACTATAGGGCCAAAGGAAATATCCTCCGATAACAAACAGAAAGAAGCTTTCTGAGAAACTTCTTTGTGTTCTGTGAAATCATCTCACAGAGTTACAGCTTTCCCCTCAAGAAGCCTTTCGCTAAGACAGTTCTTGTGGAATTGGCAAAGTGATATTTGGAAGGCCATAGAGGGCTACGGTGAAAAAGGAAATATCCTCAGATGAAATCTGGAAAGAAGCTTTCTGAAGAACTGCTTAGTGTTCTGTTAATTCATCTCAGAGAGTTACATCTGTATTTCGTGGAACTCTTTGCTAGCCTTATTTCTGTGGAATCTGAGAATAGATATTTCGGATCCGTTTGAAGACTATAGGGCCAAAGGAAATATCCACCGATAAAAAAGAGAAGGAAGCTTTCTGAGAAACTTCTTTTTGTTCTGTGAAATCATCTCACAGAGTTACAGCTTTCCCCTCAAGAAGCCATTCGCTAAGACAGTTCTTGTGGAATTGGCAAAGTGATATTTGGAAACCCATAGAGTTCTATGGTGAAAAAGGAAATATCCTCCGATGAAATCTGGAAAGAAGCTTTCTGAGAAACTGCTTAGTGTTCTGTTAATTCATCTCACAGACTTACATCTGTATTTCGTGGATCTCTTTGCTAGCCTTATTTCTTTGGAATCTGAGAACAGATATTTCGGATCCCTTTGAAGACTATATGGCCAACGGAAATATCCTCCGATAACAAAGAGAAAGAAGCTTTCTGAGAAACTTCTTTGTGTTCTGTGAAATCATCTCACAGAGTTACAACTCTCCCCTCCAGAAGCCTTTCGCTAAGACAGTTCTTGTGGAATTGGCAAAGTGATATTTGGAAGCCCTTAGTCGGTATGGTGAAAAAGGAAATATCCTCAGATGAAATCTGGAAAGAAGCTTTCTGAGAAACTGCTTAGTGTTCTGTTAATTCAGCTCACACAGTTACATCTGTATTTCGTGGATCTCTTTGCTAGCCTTATTTCTGTGGAATCTGAGAACAAATATTTCGGATCCCTTTGAAGACTATAGGGCCAAAGGAAGTATCCTCCGATAACAAAGACAAAGAAGCTTTCTGAGAAACTTCTTTGTGTTCTGTGAAATCATCTCACAGAGTTACAGCTTTCCCCTCAAGAAGCCTTTCGCCAAGACAGTTCTTGTGGAATTGGCAAAGTAATATTTGGAAGCCCTTAGAGGGCTATGGTGAAAAAGGAAATATCCTCAGATGAAATCTGGAAAGAAGCTTTCTGAGAAACTGCTTAGTGTTCTGTTAATTCATCTCATAGAGTTACATCTGTATTTCGTAGATCTCTTTGCTAGCCTTATTTCTGTGGAATCTGAGAACAGATATTTCGGATCCCTTTGAAGACAATAGGGCCAAAGGAAATATCCTCCGATAACAAAGAGAAAGAAGCTTTCTGAGAAACTTCTTTGTGTTCTGTGAAATCATCTCACAGAGTTACAGCTTTCCCCTCAAGAATCCTTTCCCTAAGACAGTTCTTGTGGAATTGGCAAAGTGATATTTGGAAGGCCATAGAGGGCTACCGTGAAAAAGGAAATATCCTCAGATGAAATCTGGAAAGAAGCTTTCTGAGAAACTGCTTAGTGTTCTGTTAATTCATCTCACAGACCACATCTGTATATCGTGGATCTCTTTCCTAGCCTTATTTTTGTGGAATCTGAGAACAGATATTTCGGATCCCTTTGAAGACCATATGGCCAAAGGAAATATCCTCCGATAACAAAGAGAAAGAAGCTTTCTGAGGAACTTCTTTGTTTTCTGTGAAATCATCTCACAGAGGTACAGCTTTCCCTAGAAGAAGCCATTCGCTAAGACAGTTCTTGTGGAATTGGCAAAGTGATATTTGGATGCCCATAGAGGGCTATGGTGAAAAAGGAAATATCCTCAGATGAAATCTGGAAAGAAGCTTTCTGAGAAACTGCTTAGTGTTCTGTTAATTCATCTCACAGACCACATCTGTATATCGTGGATGTCTTTGCTAGCCTTATTTCTGTGGAATCTGAGAACAGATATTTCGGATCCCTTTGAAGACTATATGGCCAATGGAAATATCCTCCGATAACAAAGAGAAAGAAGCTTTCTGAGAAACTTCTTTGTGTTCTGTGAAATCTTCTCACAGAGTTACAGCTTTCCCCTTCAGAAGCCTTTCGCTAAGACAGTACTTGTGGAATTGGCAAAGTGATATTTGAAAGCCCATAGAGGGCTATGGTGAAAAAGGAAATATCCTCAGATAAAATCTGGAAAGAAGCTTTCTGAGAAACTGCTTAGTGTTCTGTTAATTCATCTCACAGACTTACATCTGTATTTCGTGGATCTCTTTGCTAGCCTTATTTCTGTGGAATCTGAGAACAGATATTTCGGATCCCTTTGAAGACTATATGGACAAAGGAAATATCCTCCGATAACAAAGAGAAAGAAGCTTTCTGAGAAACTTCTTTGTGTTCTGTGAAATCATCTCACAGAGTTACAGCTTTCCCCTCAAGAAGCCTTTCGCTAAGACAGTTCTTGTGGAATTGGCAAAGTGATATTTGGAAGCCCATAGAGGGCTATGGTGAAAAAGGAAATATCCTCAGATGAAATCTGGAAAGAAGCTTTCTGAGAAACTGCTTAGTGTTCTGTTAATTCATCTCACAGACTTACATCTGTATTTCGTGGATCTCTTTGCTAGCCTTATTTCTGTGGAATCTGAGAACAGATATTTCGGATCCCTTTGAAGACTATATGGCCAAAGGAAATATCCTCCGATAACAAAGAGAAAGAAGCTTTCTGAGAAACTTCTTTGTGTTCTGTGAAATCATCTCACAGAGTTACAGCTCTCCCCTCCAGAAGCCTTTCGCTAAGACAGTTCTTGTGGAATTGGCAAAGTGATATTTGGAAGCCCTTAGTCGGTATGGTGAAAAAGGAAATATCCTCAGATGAAATCTGGAAAGAAGCTTTCTGAGAAACTGCTTAGTGTTCTGTTAATTCATCTCACAGAGTTACATCTGTATGTCGTGGATCTGTTTGCTAGCCTTATTTCTGTGGAATCTGAGAACAAATATTTCGGATCCCTTTGAAGATTATAGGGCCAAAGGAAGTATCCTCCGATAACAAAGAGAAAGAAGCTTTCTGAGAAACTTCTTTGTGTTCTGTGAAATCATCTCACAGAGTTTCAGCTTTCCCCTCAAGAAGCCTTTCGCCAAGACAGTTCTTGTGGAATTGGCAAAGTGATATTTGGAAGCCCTTAGAGGGCTATGGTGAAAAAGGAAATATCCTCTGATGAAATCTGGAAAGAAGCTTTCTGAAGAACTGCTTAGTGTTCTGTTAATTCATCTCATAGAGTTACATCTGTATTTCGTAGATCTCTTTGCTAGCCTTATTTCTGTGGAATCTGAGAACAGATATTTCAGATCCCTTTGAAGACAATAGGGCCAAAGGAAATATCCTCCGATAACAAAGAGAAAGAAGCTTTCTGAGAAACTTCTTCGTGTTCTGTGAAATCATCTCACAGAGTTACAGCTTTCCCCTCAAGAAGCCTTTCCCTAAGACAGTTCTTGTGGAATTGGCAAAGTGATATTTGGAAGCCCATAGAGGGCTACGGTGAAAAAGGAAATATCCTCAGATGAAATCTGGAAAGAAGCTTTCTGAGAAACTGCTTAGTGTTCTGTTAATTCATCTCACAGACCACATCTGTATATCGTGATTCTCTTTGCTAGCCTTATTTCTGTGGAATCTGAGAACAGATATTTCGGATCCCTTTGAAGACTATATGGCCAAAGGAAATATCCTCCGATAACAAAGAGAAAGAAGCTTTCTGAGAAACTTCTTTGTTTTCTGTGAAATCATCTCATAGAGGTACAGCTTTCCCTAGAAGAAGCCATTCGCTAAGACAGTTCTTGTGGAATTGGCAAAGTGATATTTGGATGCCCATAGAGGGCTATGGTGAAAAAGGAAATATCCTCAGATGAAATCTGGAAAGAAGCTTTCTGAGAAACTGCTTAGTGTTCTGTTAATTCATCTCACAGAGTTACATCTGTATTTCGTGGATCTCTTTGCTAGCCTTATTTCTGTGGAATCTGAGAACAGATATTTCGGATCCCTTTGAAGACTACACGGCCAAAGGAAATATCCTCCGATAACAAAGAGAAAGAAGCTTTCTGAGAAACTTCTTTGTGTTCTGTGAAATCATCTCACAGAGTTACAGCTTTCCCCTGAAGAAGCCTTTCACTAAGACAGTTCTTGTGGAATTGGCAAAGTGATATTTGGAAGGCCATGGAGGGCTACGGTGAAAAAGGAAATATCCTCAGATGAAATCTGGAAAGAAGCTTTCTGAAGAACTGCTTTATGTTCTGTTAATTCATCTCACAGACTTACATCTGTATTTCGTGGATCTCTTTGCTAGCCTTATTTCTGTGGAAACTGAGAACAGATATTTCGGATCCCTTTGAAGAATATAGGGCCAAAGGAAATATCCACCGATAAAAAAGAGAAAGAAGCTTTCTGAGAAACTTCTTTGTGTTCTGTGAAATGACCTCACAGAGTTACAGCTTTCCCTCAAGAACCCTTTCGCTAAGACAGTTCTTGTGGAATTGTCAAAGTGATATTTGGAAGCCCGTAGAGGGCTAAGGTGAAAAAGGAAATATCGTCAGATGAAATCTGGAAAGAAGCTTTCTGTGAAACTCCTTAGTGTTCTGTTAATTCATCTCACAGAGTTACATCTGTATTTCGTGGATCTCTTTGCTAGCCTTATTTCTGTGGAATCTGAGAACAGATATTTCGGATCCCTTTGAAGACGATAGGGCCAAAGGAAATATCCTCCGATAACAAAGATAAAGAAGCTTTCTGAGAAACTTCTTTGTGTTCTGTGAAATCATCTCACAGAGTTACAGCTTTCCCCTCCAGAAGACTTTCGCTAAGACAGTTCTTGTGGAATTGGCAAAGTGATATTTGGAAGCCCTTAGTCGGTATGGTGAAAAAGGAAATATCCTCAGATGAAATCTGGAAAGAAGCTTTCTGAGAAACTGCTTAGTGTTCTGTTAATTCATCACAGAGTTACATCTGTATTTCGTGGATGTCTTTGCTAGCCTTATTTCTGTGGAATCTGAGAACAAATATTTCGGATCCCTTTGAAGACTATAGGGCCAAAGGAAGTATCCTCCGATAACAAAGACAAAGAAGCTTTCTGAGAAACTTCTTTGTGTTCTGTGAAAACATCTCACAGAGTTACAGCTTTCCCCTCAAGAAGCCTTTCGCCAAGACAGTTCTTGTGGAATTGGCCAAGTGATATTTGGAAGCCCTTAGAGGGCTATGGTGAAAAAGGAAATATCCTCAGATGAAATCTGGAAAGAAGCTTTCTGAAGAACTGCTTAGTGTTCTGTTAATTCATCTCATAGAGTTACATCTGTATTTCGTAGATCTCTTTGCTAGCCTTATTTCTGTGGAATCTGAGAACAGATATTTCGGATCCCTTTGAAGACAAAAGGGCCAAAGGAAATATCGTCCGATAACAAAGAGAAAGAAGCTTTCTGAGGAACTTCTTTGTGTTCTGTGAAATCATCTCACAGAGTTACAGCTTTCCCCTCCAGAAGCCTTTCCCTAAGACAGTTCTTGTGGAACTGGCAAAGTGATATTTGGAAGCCCATAGAGGGCTACGGTGAAAAAGGAAATATCCTCAGATGAAATCGGGAAAGAAGCTTTCTGAGAAACTGCTTAGTGTTCTGTTAATTCATCTCACAGACCACATCTGTATATCGTGGATCTCTTTGCTAGCCTTATTTCTGTGGAATCTGAGAACAGATATTTCGGATCCCTTTGAAGACAATAGGGCCAAAGGAAATATCCTCCGATAACAAAGAGAAAGAAGCTTTCTGAGAAACTTCTTTGTTTTCTGTGAAATCATCTCACAGAGGTACAGCTTTCCCTAGAAGAAGCCATTCGCTAAGACACTTCTTGTGGAATTGGCAAAGTGATATTTGGATGCCCATAGAGGGCTATGGTGAAAAAGGAAATATCCTGAGATGAAATCTGGAAAGAAGCTTTCTGAGACACTGCTTAGTGTTCTGTTAATTCATCTCACAGAGTTACATCTGTATTTCGTGGATCTCTTTGCTAGCCTTATTTCTGTGGAATCTGAGAACACATATTTCGGATCCCTTTGAAGACTACACGGCCAACGGAAATATCCTCCGATAACAAAGAGAAAGAAGCTTTCTGAGAAACTTCCTTGTGTTCTGTGAAATCATCTCACACAGTTACAGCTTTCCCCTCAAGAAGCCTTTCGCTAAGACAGTTCTTGTGGAATTCGCAAAGTGATATTTGGAAGCCCATAGAGGACTACGGTGAAAAAGGAAATAACCTCAGATAAAATCTGGAAAGAAGCTTTCTGAGAAACTGCTTAGTGTTCTGTTAATTCATCTCACAGACCACATCTGTATATCGTGGATCTCTTTGCTAGCCTTATTTCAGTGGAATCTGAGAACAGATATTTCGGATCCCTTTGAAGACTGTATGGCCAAAGGAAACATCCTCCGATAACAAAGAGAAAGAAGCTTTCTGAGAAACTTCTTTGTGTTCTGTGAAATCATCTCACAGAGTTACAGCTTTCCCCTCCAGAAGCCTTTCGCTAAGACAGTTCTTGTGGAATTGGCAAAGTGATATTTGGAATCCCTTAGTCGGCTATGGTGAAAAAGGAAATATCCTCAGATGAAATCTGGAAAGAAGCTTTCTGAGAAACTGCTTCGTGTTCTGTTAATTCATCTCACAGACTTACATCTGTATTTCGTGGATCTCTTTGCTAGCCTTATTTCTGTGGAATCTGAGAACAGATATTTCGGATCCCTTTGAAGACTATATGGCCAAAGGAAATATCCTCCGATAACAAAGAGAAAGAAGCTTTCTGAGAAACTTCTTTGTGTTCTGTGAAATCATCTCACAGAGTTACATCTTTCCCCTCAAGAAGCCTTTCGCTAAGACAGTTCTTGTGGAATTGGCAAAGTGATATTTGGAAGCCCATAGAGGGCTATGGTGAAAAAGGAAATATCCTCAGATGAAATCTGGAAAGAAGCTTTCTGAGAAACTGCTTAGTGTTCTGTTAATTCATCTCACAGACTTACATCTGTATTTCGTGGATCTCTTTGCTAGCCTTATTTCTGTGGAATCTGAGAACAGATATTTCGGATCCCTTTGAAGACTATATGGCCAAAGGAAATATCCTCCGATAACAAAGAGAAAGAAGCTTTCTGAGAAACTTCTTTGTGTTCTGTGAAATCATCTCACAGAGTTACAACTCTCCCCTCCAGAAGCCTTTCGCTAAGACAGTTCTTGTGGAATTGGCAAAGTGATATTTGGAAGCCCTTAGTCGGTATGGTGAAAAAGGAAATATCCTCAGATGAAATCTGGAAAGAAGCTTTCTGAGAAACTGCTTAGTGTTCTGTTAATTCATCACAGAGTTACATCTGTATTTCGTGGATGTCTTTGCTAGCCTTATTTCTGTGGAATCTGAGAACAAATATTTCGGATCCCTTTGAAGACTATAGGGCCAAAGGAAGTATCCTCCGATAACAAAGAGAAAGAAGCTTTCTGAGAAACTTCTTTGTGTTCTGTGAAATCATCTCACAGAGTTACAGCTTTCCGCTCAATAAGCCTTTCGCCAAGACAGTTCTTGTGGAATTGGCCAAGTGATATTTGGAAGCCCTTAGAGGGCTATGGTGAAAAAGGAAATATCCTCAGATGAAATCTGGAAAGAAGCTTTCTGAAGAACTGCTTAGTGTTCTGTTAATTCATCTCATAGAGTTACATCTGTGTTTCGTAGATCTCTTTGCTAGCCTTATTTCTGTGGGATCTGAGAACAGATATTTCGGATCCCTTTGAAGACAATAGGGCCAAAGGAAATATCCTCCGATAACAAAGAGAAAGAAGCTTTCTGAGAAACTTCTTTGTGTTCTGTGAAATCATCTCACAGAGTTACAGCTTTCCCCTCAAGAAGCCTTTCCCTAAGACAGTTCTTGTGGAATTGGCAAAGTGATATTTGGAAGCCCATAGAGGGCTACGGTGAAAAAGGAAATATCCTCAGATGAAATCTGGAAAGAAGCTTTCTGAGAAACTGCTTAGTGTTCTGTTAATTCATCTCACAGACCACATCTGTATATCGTGGATCTCTTTGCTAGCCTTATTTCTGTGGAATCTGAGAACAGATATTTCGGATCCCTTTGAAGACTATATGGCCAAAGGAAATATCCTCCGATAACAAAGAGAAAGAAGTTTTCTGAGAAACTTCTTTGTTTTCTGTGAAATCATCTCACAGAGGTACAGCTTTCCCTAGAAGAAGCCATTCGCTAAGACAGTTCTTGTGGAATTGGCAAAGTGATATTTGGAATCCCTTAGTCGGCTATGGTGAAAAAGGAAATATCCTCAGATGAAATCTGGAAAGAAGCTTTCTGAGAAACTGCTTAGTGTTCTGTTAATTCATCTCACAGAGTTACATCTGTATTTCGTGGATCTCTTTGCTAGCCTTATTTCTGTGGAATCTGAGAACAGATATTTCGGATCCCTTTGAAGACTACACGGCCAAAGGAAATATCCTCCGATAACAAAGAGAAAGAAGCTTTCTGAGAAACTTCTTTGTGTTCTGTGAAATCATCTCACACAGTTACAGCTTTCCCCTCAAGAAGCCTTTCGCTAAGACAGTTCTTGTGGAATTGGCAAAGTGATATTTGGAAGCCCTTAATCGGCTATGGTGAAAATGGAAGTATCCTCAGATGAAATCTGGAAAGAAGCTTTCTGAGATACTGCTTAGTGTTCTGTTAATTCATCTCACAGAGTTACATCTGTATTTCGTGGATCTCTTTGCTAGCCTTATTTCTGTGGAATCTGAGAACGGATATTTCGGATTCCTTTGAAGACTATAGGGCCAAAGGAAATATCCTCCGATAACAAAGAGAAAGAACCTTTCTGAGAAACTTGTTTTTGTTCTGTGAAATCATCTCACAGAGTTACAGCTTTCCCCTCCAGAAGCCTTTCGCTAAGACAGTTCTTCTGGAATTGGCAAAGTGATATTTGGAAGCCCTTAGTCGGCTATGGTGAAAAAGGAAATATCCTCAGATGAAATCTGGAAAGAAGCTTTCTGAGAAACTGCTGTGTGTTCTGTTAATTCATCTCACAGAGTTACATCTGTATTTCGTGGATGTCTTTGCTAGCCTTATTTCTGTGGAATCTGAGAACAGATATTTCGGATCCCTTTGAAGACTACATGGCCAAAGGAAATATCCTCCGATAACAAAGAGAAAGAAGCTTTCTGAGAAACGTCTTTGTGTTCTGTGAAATCATCTCACAGTGTTTCAGCATTCCCTAGAAGAAGACATTCGCTAAGATAGTTCTTGTGGAATTGGCAAAGTGATATTTGGATGCCCATAGAGGGCTATGGTGAAAAAGGAAATATCCTCAGATGAAATCTGGAAAGAAGTTTTCTGAAGAACTGCTTAGTGTTCTGTTAATTCATCTCACAGTGTTACATCTGTATTTCGTGGATCTCTTTGCTAGCCTTATTTCTGTGGAATCTGAGAACAGATATTTCGGATCCTTTGAAGGCTATAGGGCCAAAGGAATTATCCACCGATATCAAAGAGAAAGAAGCTTTCTGAGAAACTTCTTTGTGTTCTGTGAAATCATCTCACAGAGTTACAGCTTTCCCCTCAAGAAGCCTTTCGCTAAGACAGTTCTGGTGGAATTGGCAAAGTGATATTTGGATGCCCATAGAGGACTATGGTGAAAAAGGAAATATCCTCAGATGAAATCTGGAAAGAAGCTTTCTGAAAAACTGCTTAGTGTTCTGTTAATTCATCTCACTGAGTTACCTCTTTATTTCCTGGATGTCTTTGCTAGCCTTATTTCTGTGGAATCTGAGAACAGATATTTCGGATCCCTTTGAAGACGAAAGGGCCAAAGGAAATATCCTCCGATAACAAAGAGAAAGAAGCTTTCTGAGAAACTTCTTTGTGTTCTGTGAAATCATCTCACAGAGTTACAGCTCTCCCCTCCAGAAGCCTTTCGCTAAGACAGTTCTTGTGGAATTGGCAAAGTGATATTTGGAAGCCCTTAGTCGGTATGGTGAAAAAGGAAATATCCTCAGATGAAATCTGGAAAGAAGCTTTCTGAGAAACTGCTTAGTGTTCTGTTAATTCATCACAGAGTTACATCTGTATTTCGTGGATGTCTTTGCTAGCCTTATTTCTGTGGAATCTGAGAACAAATATTTCGGATCCCTTTCAAGACTATAGGGCCAAAGGAAGTATCCTCCGATAACAAAGACAAGGAAGCTTTCTGAGAAACTTCTTTGTGTTCTGTGAAATCATCTCACAGAGTTACAGCTTTCCCCTCAAGAAGCCTTTCGCCAAGACAGTTCTTGTGAAATTGGCAAAGTGATATTTGGAAGCCCTTAGAGGGCTATGGTGAAAAAGGAAATATCCTCAGATGAAATCTGGAAAGAAGCTTTCTGAAGAACTGCTTAGTGTTCTGTTAATTCATCTCATAGAGTTACATCTGTATTTCGTAGATCTCTTTGCTAGCCTTATTTCTGTGGAATCTGAGAACAGATATTTCGGATCCCTTTGAAGACAATAGGGCCAAAGGAAATATCCTCCGATAACAAAGAGAAAGAAGCTTTCTGAGAAACTTCTTTGTGTTCTGTGAAATCATCTCACAGAGTTACAGCTTTCCCCTCAAGAAGCCTTTCGCTAAGACAGTTCTTGTGGAATTGGCAAAGTGATATTTGCAAGCCCATAGAGGGCTACGGTGAAAAAGGAAATATCCTCAGATGAAATCTGGAAAGAAGCTTTCTGAGAAACTGCTTAGTGTTCTGTTAATTCATCTCACAGACCACATCTGTATATCGTGGATCTCTTTGCTAGCCTTATTTCTGTGGAATCTGAGAACAGATATTTCGGATCCCTTTGAAGACTATATGGCCAAAGGAAATATCCTCCGATAAAAAAGAGAAAGAAGCTTTCTGAGAAACTTCTTTGTGTTCTGTGAAATCATCTCACAGAGGTACAGCTTTCCCTAGAAGAAGCCATTCGCTAAGACAGTTCTTGTGGAATTGGCAAAGTGATATTTGGATGCCCTTAGAGGGCTATGGTGAAAAAGGAAATATCCTCAGATGAAATCTGGAAAGAAGCTTTCTGAGAAACTGCTTAGTGTTCTGTTAATTCATCTCACAGAGTTACATCTGTATTTCGTGGATCTCTTTGCTAGCCTTATTTCTGTGGAATCTGAGAACAGATATTTCGGATCCCTTTGAAGACTACACGGCCAAAGGATATATCCTCCGATAACAAAGAGAAAGAAGCTTTCTGAGAAACTTCTTTGTGTTCTGTGAAATCATCTCACAGAGTTACAGCTTTCCCCTCATGAAGCCTTTCGCTAAGACAGTTCTTGTGGAATTGGCAAAGTGATATTTGGAAGCCCATAGAGGACTACGGTGAAAAAGGAAATATCTTCAGATGAAATCTGGAAAGAAGCTTTCTGAGAAACTGCTTAGTGTTCTCTTAATTCATCTCACAGAGTTACATCTGTATGTCGTGGATCTCTTTGCTAGCCTTATTTCTGTGGAATCTGAGAACAGATATTTCGGATCCCCTTGAAGACTATAGGGCCAAAGGAAATATCCACCGATAACAAAGAGAAAGAACCTTTCTGAGAAACTTCTTTTTGTTCTGTGAAATCATCTCACAGAGTTACAGCTTTCCCCTCAATAAGCCTTTCGCTAAGACAGTTCTTGTGAAATTGGCAAAGTGATATTTGGATGCCCATAGAGGGCTATGGTGAAAAAGGAAATATCCTCAGATGAAATCTGGAAAGAAGCTTTCTGAGAAACTGCTTAGTGTTCTGTTAATTCATCTCACAGACCACATATGTATATCCTGGATCTCTTTGCTAGCCTTATTTCTGTGGAATCTGAGAACAGATATTTCGGATCCCTTTGAAGACTATATGGCCAAAGGAAATATCCTCCGATAACAAAGAGAAAGAAGCTTTCTGAGAAACTTCTTTGTTTTCTGTGAAATCATCTCACAGAAGTACAGCTTTTCCTAGAAGAAGCCATTCGCTAAGACAGTTCTTGTGGAATTGCCAAAGTGATATTTGGATGCCCATAGAGGGCTATGGTGAAAAAGGAAATATCCTCAGATGAAATCTGGAAAGAAGCTTTCTGAGAAACTGCTTAGTGTTCTGTTAATTCATCTCACAGAGTTACATCTGTATTTCGTGGATCTCTTTGCTAGCCTTATTTCTGTGGAATCTGAGAACAGATATTTCGGATCCCTTTGAAGTCTACACGGCCAAAGGAAATATCCTCCGATAACAAAGAGAAAGAAGCTTTCTGAGAAACTTCTTTGTGTTCTGTGAAATCATCTCACAGAGTTACAGCTTTCCCCTCAAGAAGCCTTTCGCTAAGACAGTTCTTGTGGAATTGGCAAAGTGATATTTGGAAGCCCATAGAGGACTTTGGTGAAAAAGGAAATATCTTCAGATGAAATCTGGAAAGAAGCTTTCTGAGAAACTGCTTAGTGTTCTCTTAATTCATCTCACAGAGTTACATCTGTATGTCGTGGATCTCTTTGCTAGCCTTATTTCTGTGGAATCTGAGAACAGATATTTCGGATCCCTTTGAAGACTATAGGGCCAAAGGAAATATCCTCCGATAACAAAGAGAAAGAAGATTTCTGAGAAACTTCTTTGTGTTCTGTGAAATCATCTCACAGAGTTACAGCTTTCCCCTGAAGAAGCCTTTCGATAAGACGGTTCTTGTGGAATTGGCAAAGTGATATTTGGAAGGCCATGGAGGGCTACGGTGAAAAAGGAAATATCCTCAGATGAAATCTGGAAAGAAGCTTTCTGAAGAACTGCTTAGTGTTCTGTTAATTCATCTCACAGACTTACATCTGTATTTCCTGAATCTCTTTGCTAGCCTTATTTCTGCGGAATCTGAGAACAGATATTTCGGATCCCTTTGAAGACTATAGGGCCAAAGGAAATATCCACCGATAAAAAAGAGAAAGAAGCTTTCTGAGAAACTTCTTTGTGTTCTGTGATATCATCTCACAGAGTTACAGCTTTCCCTCAAGAACCCTTTCGCTAAGACAGTTCTTGTGGAATTGTCAAAGTGATATTTGGAAGCGCTTAGAGGGCTAAGGTGAAAAAGGAAATATCCTCAGATGAAATATGGAAAGAAGCTTTCTGTGAAACTCCTTAGTGTTCTGTTAATTCATCTCACAGAGTTACATCTGTATTTCGTGGATCTCTTTGCTAGCCTTATTTCTGTGGAATCTGAGAACAAATATTTCGGATCCCTTTGAAGACGATAGGGCCAAAGGAAATATCCTCCGATAACAAAGAGAAAGAAGCTTTCTGAGAAACTTCTTTGTGTTCTGTGAAATCATCTCACAGAGTTACAGCTTTCCCCTCCAGAAGCCTTTCGCTAAGACAGTTCTTGTGGAATTGGCAAAGTGATATTTGGAAGCCGTTAGTCGTCTATGGTGAAAAAGGAAATATCCTCAGATGAAATCGGGAAAGAAACTTTCTGAGAAACTGCTTAGTGTTCTGTTAATTCATCTCACAGACCACATCTGTATATCGTGGATCTCTTTGCTAGCCTTATTTCTGTGGAATCTGAGAACAGATATTTCGCATCCCTTTGAAGACTACACGGCCAAAGGAAATATCCTCCGATAACAAAGAGAAAGAAGCTTTCTGAGAAATTTCTTTGTGCTCTGTGAAATCATCTCACACAGTTACAGCTTTCCCCTCATGAAGCCTTTCGCTAAGACAGTTCTTGTGGAATTGGCAAAGTGATATTTGGAAGCCCATAGAGGACTACGGTGAAAAAGGAAATATCTTCAGATGAAATCTGGAAAGAAGCTTTCTGAGAAACTGCTTAGTGTTCTCTTAATTCATCTCACAGAGTTACATCCGTATGTCGTGGATCTCTTTGCTAGCCTTATTTCTGTGGAATCTGAGAACAGATATTTCGGATCCCTTTGAAGACGATAGGGCCAAAGGAAATATCCTCCGATAACAAAGAGAAAGAAGATTTCTGAGAAACTTCTTTGTGTTCTGTGAAATCATCTCACAGAGTTACAGCTTTCCCCTGAAGAAGCCTTTCGCTAAGACAGTTCTTGTGGAATTGGCAAAGTGATATTTGGAAGGCCATGGAGGGCTACGGTGAAAAAGGAAATATCCTCAGATGAAATCTGGAAAGAAGCTTTCTGAAGAACTGCTTAGTGTTCTGTTAATTCATCTCACAGACTTACATCTGTATTTCGTGAATCTCTTTGCTAGCCTTATTTCTGTGGAATCTGAGAACAGATATTTCGGATCCCTCTGAAGACTATAGGGCCAAAGGAAATATCCACCGATAAAAAAGAGAAAGAAGCTTTCTGAGAAACTTCTTTGTGTTCTGTGAAATGATCTCACAGAGTTACAGCTTTCCCTCAAGAACCCTTTCGCTAAGACAGTTCTTGTGGAATTGTCCAAGTGATATTTGGAAGCCCTTAGAGGGCTAAGGTGAAAAAGGAAATATCCTCAGATGAAATCTGGAAAGAAGCTTTCTGTGAAACTCCTTAGTGTTCTGTTAATTCATCTCACAGAGTTACATCTGTATTTCGTGGATCTCTTTGCTAGCCTTATTTCTGTGGAATCTGAGAACAAATATTTCGGATCCCTTTGAAGACGATAGGGCCAAAGGAAATATCCTCCGATAACAAAGAGAAAGAAGCTTTCTGAGAAACTTCTTTGTGTTCTGTGAAATCATCTCACAGAGTTACAGCTTTCCCCTCCAGAAGCCTTTCGCTAAGACAGTTCTTGTGGAATTGGCAAAGTGATATTTGGAAGCCCTTAGTCGTCTATGGTGAAAAAGGAAATATCCTCAGATGAAATCGGGAAAGAAGCTTTCTGAGAAACTGCTTAGTGTTCTGTTAATTCATCTCACAGACCACATCTGTATATCGTGGATCTCTTTGCTAGCCTTATTTCTGTGGAATCTGAGAACAGATATTTCGGATCCCTTTGAAGACTACACGGCCAAAGGAAATATCCTCCGATAACAAAGAGAAAGAAGCTTTCTGAGAAACTTCTTTGTGTTCTGTGAAACCATCTCACACAGTTACAGCTGTCCCCTCATGAAGCCTTTCGCTATCACAGTTCTTGTGGAATTGGCAAAGTGATATTTGGAAGCCCGTAGAGGACTACGGTGAAAAAGGAAATATCTTCAGATGAAATCTGGAAAGAAGCTTTCTGAGAAACTGCTTAGTGTTCTCTTAATTCATCTCACAGAGTTACATCCGTATGTCGTGGATCTCTTTGCTAGCCTTATTTCTGTGGAATCTGAGAACAGATATTTCGGATCCCTTTGAAGACTATAGGGCCAAAGGAAATATCCACCGATAACAAAGAGAAAGAACCTTTCTGAGAAACTTCTTTGTTTTCTGTGAAATCATCTCACAGAGTTACAGCTCTCCCCTCCAGAAGCCTTTCGCTAAGACAGTTCTTGTGGAATTGGCAAAGTGATATTTGGAAGCCCTTAGTCGGTATGGTGAAAAAGGAAATATCCTCAGATGAAATCTGGAAAGAAGCTTTCTGAGAAACTGCTTAGTGTTCTGTTAATTCATCACAGAGTTACATCTGTATTTCGTGGATGTCTTTGCTAGCCTTATTTCTGTGGAATCTGAGAACAAATATTTCGGATCCCTTTGAAGACTATAGGGCCAAAGGAAGTATCCTCCGATAACAAAGACAAGGAAGCTTTCTGAGAAACTTCTTTGTGTTCTGTGAAATCATCTCACAGAGTTACAGCTTTCCCCTCAAGAAGCCTTTCGCCAAGACAGTTCTTGTGAAATTGGCAAAGTGATATTTGGAAGCCCTTAGAGGGCTATGGTGAAAAAGGAAATATCCTCAGATGAAATCTGGAAAGAAGCTTTCTGAAGAACTGCTTAGTGTTCTGTTAATTCATCTCACAGACTTACATCTGTATTTCGTGAATCTCTTTGCTAGCCTTATTTCTGCGGAATCTGAGAACAGATATTTCGGATCCCTTTGAAGACTATAGGGCCAAAGGAAATATCCACCGATAAAAAAGAGAAAGAAGCTTTCTGAGAAACTTCTTTGTGTTCTGTGATATCATCTCACAGAGTTACAGCTTTCCCTCAAGAACCCTTTCGCTAAGACAGTTCTTGTGGAATTGTCAAAGTGATATTTGGAAGCGCTTAGAGGGCTAAGGTGAAAAAGGAAATATCCTCAGATGAAATCTGGAAAGAAGCTTTCTGTGAAACTCCTTAGTGTTCTGTTAATTCATCTCACAGAGTTACATCTGTATTTCGTGGATCTCTTTGCTAGCCTTATTTCTGTGGAATCTGAGAACAAATATTTCGGATCCCTTTGAAGACGATAGGGCCAAAGGAAATATCCTCCGATAACAAAGAGAAAGAAGCTTTCTGAGAAACTTCTTTGTGTTCTGTGAAATCATCTCACAGAGTTACAGCTTTCCCCTCCAGAAGCCTTTCGCTAAGACAGTTCTTGTGGAATTGGCAAAGTGATATTTGGAAGCCGTTAGTCGTCTATGGTGAAAAAGGAAATATCCTCAGGTGAAATCGGGAAAGAAGCTTTCTGAGAAACTGCTTAGTGTTCTGTTAATTCATCTCACAGACCACATCTGTATATCGTGGATCTCTTTGCTAGCCTTATTTCTGTGGAATCTGAGAACAGATATTTCGGATCCCTTTGAAGACTACACGGCCAAAGGAAATATCCTCCGATAACAAAGAGAAAGAAGCTTTCTGAGAAACTCCTTTGTGCTCTGTGAAATCATCTCACACAGTTACAGCTTTCCCCTCATGAAGCCTTTCGCTAAGACAGTTCTTGTGGAATTGGCAAAGTGATATTTGGAAGCCCATAGAGGACTACGGTGAAAAAGGAAATATCTTCAGATGAAATCTGGAAAGAAGCTTTCTGAGAAACTGCTTAGTGTTCTCTTAATTCATCTCACAGAGTTACATCCGTATGTCGTGGATCTCTTTGCAAGCCTTATTTCTGTGGAATCTGAGAACAGATATTTCGGATCCCTTTGAAGACGATAGGGCCAAAGGAAATATCCTCCGATAACAAAGAGAAAGAAGATTTCTGAGAAACTTCTTTGTGTTCTGTGAAATCATCTCACAGAGTTACAGCTTTCCCCTGAAGAAGCCTTTCGCTAAGACAGTTCTTGTGGAATTGGCAAAGTGATATTTGGAAGGCCATGGAGGGCTACGGTGAAAAAGGAAATATCCTCAGATGAAATCTGGAAAGAAGCTTTCTGAAGAACTGCTTAGTGTTCTGTTAATTCATCTTACAGACTTACATCTGTATTTCGTGAATCTCTTTGCTAGCCTTATTTCTGTGGAATCTGAGAACAGATATTTCGGATCCCTCTGAAGACTATAGGGCCAAAGGAAATATCCACCGATAAAAAAGAGAAAGAAGCTTTCTGAGAAACTTCTTTGTGTTCTGTGAAATGATCTCACAGAGTTACAGCTTTCCCTCAAGAACCCTTTCGCTAAGACAGTTCTTGTGGAATTGTCAAAGTGATATTTGGAAGCCCTTAGAGGGCTAAGGTGAAAAAGGAAATATCCTCAGATGAAATCTGGAAAGAAGCTTTCTGTGAAACTCCTTAGTGTTCTGTTAATTCATCTCACAGAGTTACATCTGTATTTCGTGGATCTCTTTGCTAGCCTTATTTCTGTGGAATCTGAGAACTAATATTTCGGATCCCTTTGAAGACGATAGGGCCAAAGGAAATATCCTCCGATAACAAAGAGAAAGAAGCTTTCTGAGAAACTTCTTTGTGTTCTGTGAAATCATCTCACAGAGTTACAGCTTTCCCCTCCAGAAGCCTTTCGCTAAGACAGTTCTTGTGGAATTGGCAAAGTGATATTTGGAAGCCCTTAGTCGTCTATGGTGAAAAAGCAAATATCCTCAGATGAAATCGGGAAAGAAGCTTTCTGAGAAACTGCTTAGTGTTCTGTTAATTCATCTCACAGACCACATCTGTATATCGTGGATCTCTTTGCTAGCCTTATTTCTGTGGAATCTGAGAACAGATATTTCGGATCCCTTTGAAGACTACACGGCCAAAGGAAATATCCTCCGATAACAAAGAGAAAGAAGCTTTCTGAGAAACTTCTTTGTGTTCTGTGAAACCATCTCACACAGTTACAGCTTTCCCCTCATGAAGCCTTTCGCTAACACAGTTCTTGTGGAATTGGCAAAGTGATATTTGGAAGCCCGTAGAGGACTACGGTGAAAAAGGAAATATCTTCAGATGAAATCTGGAAAGAAGCTTTCTGAGAAACTGCTTAGTGTTCTCTTAATTTATCTCACAGAGTTACATCCGTATGTCGTGGATCTCTTTGCTAGCCTTATTTCTGTGGAATCTGAGAACAGATATTTCGGATCCCTTTGAAGACTATAGGGCCAAAGGAAATATCCACCGATAACAAAGAGAAAGAACCTTTCTGAGAAACTTCTTTGTTTTCTGTGAAATCATCTCACAGAGTTACAGCTCTCCCCTCCAGAAGCCTTTCGCTAAGACAGTTCTTGTGGAATTGGCAAAGTGATATTTGGAAGCCCTTAGTCGGTATGGTGAAAAAGGAAATATCCTCAGATGAAATCTGGAAAGAAGCTTTCTGAGAAACTGCTTAGTGTTCTGTTAATTCATCACAGAGTTACATCTGTATTTCGTGGATGTCTTTGCTAGCCTTATTTCTGTGGAATCTGAGAACAAATATTTCGGATCCCTTTGAAGACTATAGGGCCAAAGGAAGTATCCTCCGATAACAAAGACAAGGAAGCTTTCTGAGAAACTTCTTTGTGTTCTGTGAAATCATCTCACAGAGTTACAGCTTTCCCCTCAAGAAGCCTTTCGCGAAGACAGTTCTTGTGAAATTGGCAAAGTGATATTTGGAAGCCCTTAGAGGGCTATGGTGAAAAAGGAAATATCCTCAGATGAAATCTGGAAAGAAGCTTTCTGAAGAACTGCTTAGTGTTCTGTTAATTCATCTCATAGAGTTACATCTGTATTTCGTAGATCTCTTTGCTAGCCTTATTTCTGTGGAATCTGAGAACAGATATTTCGGATCCCTTTGAAGACAATAGGGCCAAAGGAAATATCCTCCGATAACAAAGAGAAAGAAGCTTTCTGAGAAACTTCTTTGTGTTCTGTGAAATCATCTCACAGAGTTACAGCTTTCCCCTCAAGAAGACTTTCCCTAAGACAGTTCTTGTGGAATTGGCAAAGTGATATTTGGAAGCCCATAGAGGGCTACGGTGAAAAAGGAAATATCCTCAGATGAAATCTGGAAAGAAGCTTTCTGAGAGACTGCTTAGTGTTCTGTTAATTCATCTCACAGAGCACATCTGTATATCGTGGATCTCTTTGCTAGCCTTATTTCTGTGGAATCTGAGAACAGATATTTCGGATCCCTTTGAAGACTATATGGCCAAAGGAAATATCCTCCGATAAAAAAGAGAAAGAAGCTTTCTGAGAAACTTCTTTGTGTTCTGTGAAATCATCTCACAGAGGTACAGCTTTCCCTAGAAGAAGCCATTCGCTAAGACAGTTCTTGTGGAATTGCAAAGTGATATTTGGATGCCCTTAGAGGGCTATGGTGAAAAAGGAAATATCCTCAGATGAAATCTGGAAAGAAGCTTTCTGAGAAACTGCTTAGTGTTCTGTTAATTCATCTCACAGAGTTACATCTGTATTTCGTGGATCTCTTTGCTAGCCTTATTTCTGTGGAATCTGAGAACAGATATTTCGGATCCCTTTGAAGACTACACGGCCAAAGGAAATATCCTCCGATAACAAAGAGAAAGAAGCTTTCTGAGAAACTTCTTTGTGTTCTGTGAAATCATCTCACAGAGTTACAGCTTTCCCCTCATGAAGCCTTTCGCTAAGACAGTTCTTGTGGAATTGGCAAAGTGATATTTGGAAGCCCATGGAGGACTACGGTGAAAAAGGAAATATCTTCAGATGAAATCTGGAAAGAAGCTTTCTGAGAAACTGCTTAGTGTTCTCTTAATTCATCTCACAGAGTTACATCTGTATGTCGTGGATCTCTTTGCTAGCCTTATTTCTGTGGAATCTGAGAACAGATATTTCGGATCCCTTTGAAGACTATAGGGCCAAAGGAAATATCCACCGATAACAAAGAGAAAGAACCTTTCTGAGAAACTTCTTTTTGTTCTGTGAAATCATCTCACAGAGTTACAGCTTTCCCCTCAATAAGCCTTTCGCTAAGACAGTTCTTGTGAAATTGGCAAAGTGATATTTGGATGCCCATAGAGGGCTATGGTGAAAAAGGAAATATCCTCAGATGAAATCTGGAAAGAAGCTTTCTGAGAAACTGCTTAGTGTTCTGTTAATTCATCTCACAGACCACATCTGTATATCGTGGATCTCTTTGCTAGCCTTATTTCTGTGGAATCTGAGAACAGATATTTCGGATCCCTTTGAAGACTATATGGCCAAAGGAAATATCCTCCGATAACAAAGAGAAAGAAGCTTTCTAAGAAACTTCTTTGTTTTCTGTGAAATCATCTCACAGAGGTACAGCTTTTCCTAGAAGAAGCCATTCGCTAAGACAGTTCTTGTGGAATTGGCAAAGTGATATTTGGATGCCCATAGAGGGCTATGGTGAAAAAGGAAATATCCTCAGATGAAATCTGGAAAGAAGCTTTCTGAGAAACTGCTTAGTGTTCTGTTAATTCATCTCACAGAGTTACATCTGTATTTCGTGGATCTCTTTGCTAGCCTTATTTCTGTGGAATCTGAGAACAGATATTTCGGATCCCTTTGAAGACTACACGGCCAAAGGAAATATCCTCCGATAACAAAGAGAAAGAAGCTTTCTGAGAAACTTCTTTGTGTTCTGTGAAATCATCTCACAGAGTTACAGCTTTCCCCTCAAGAAGCCTTTCGCTAAGACAGTTCTTGTGGAATTGGCAAAGTGATATTTGGAAGCCCATAGAGGACTTTGGTGAAAAAGGAAATATCTTCAGATGAAATCTGGAAAGAAGCTTTTTGAGAAACTGTTTAGTGTTCTCTTAATTCATCTCACAGAGTTACATCTGTATGTCGTGGATCTCTTTGCTAGCCTTATTTCTGTGGAATCTGAGAACAGATATTTCGGATCCCTTTGAAGACTATAGGGCCAAAGGAAATATCCACCGTTAACAAAGAGAAAGAACCTTTCTGAGAAACTTCTTTGTTTTCTGTGAAATCATCTCACAGAGGTACAGCTTTTCCTAGAAGAAGCCATTCGCTAAGACAGTTCTTGTGGAATTGGCAAAGTGATATTTGGATGCCCATAGAGGGCTATGGTGAAAAAGGAAATATCCTCAGATGAAATCTGGAAAGAAGCTTTCTGAGAAACTGCTTAGTGTTCTGTTAATTCATCTCAGAGAGTTACATCTGTATTTCGTGGATGTCTTTGCTAGCCTTATTTCTGTGGAATCTGAGAACAGATATTTCGGATCCCTTTGAAGACTACACGGCCAAAGGAAATATCCTCCGATAACAAAGAGAAAGAAGCTTTCTGAGAAACTTCTTTGTGTTCTGTGAAATCATCTCACACAGTTACAGCTTTCCCCTCAAGAAGCCTTTCGCTAAGACAGTTCTTGTGGAATTGGCAAAGTGATATTTGGAAGCCCATAGAGGACTTTGGTGAAAAAGGAAATATCTTCATATGAAATCTGGAAAGAAGCTTTCTGAGAAACTGCTTAGTGTTCTCTTAATTCATCTCACAGAGTTACATCTGTATGTCGTGGATCTCTTTGCTAGCCTTATTTCTGTGGAATCTGAGAACAGATATTTCGGATCCCTTTGAAGACTATAGGGCCAAAGGAAATATCCTCCGATAACAAAGAGAAAGAAGATTTCTGAGAAACTTCTTTGTGTTCTGTGAAATCATCTCACAGAGTTACAGCTTTCCCCTGAAGAAGCCTTTCGCTAAGACAGTTCTTGTGGAATTCGCAAAGTGATATTTGGAAGCCCATAGAGGACTACGGTGAAAAAGGAAATATCCTCAGATGAAATCTGGAAAGAAGCTTTCTGAGAAACTGCTTAGTGTTCTGTTAATTCATCTCACAGACCACATCTGTATATCGTGGATCTCTTTGCTAGCCTTATTTCTGTGGAATCTGAGAACAGATATTTCGGATCCCTTTGAAGACTGTATGGCCAAGGGAAACATCCTCCGATAACAAAGAGAAAGAAGATTTCTGAGAAACTTCTTTGTGTTCTGTGAAATCATCTCACAGAGTTACAGCTTTCCCCTCCAGAAGCCTTTCGCTAAGACAGTTCTTGTGGAATTGGCAAAGTGATATTTGGAATCCCTTAGTCGGCTATGGTGAAAAAGGAAATATCCTCAGATGAAATCTGGAAAGAAGCTTTCTGAAGAACTGCTTAGTGTTCTGTTAATTCATCTCACAGACTTACATCTGTATTTCGTAGATCTCTTTGCTAGACTTATTTCTGAGGGATCTGAGAACAGATATTCGGATCCCTTTGAAGACAATAGGGCCAAAGGAAATATCCTCCGATAACAAAGAGAAAGAAGCTTTCTGAGAAACTTCTTTGTGTTCTGTGAAATCATCTCACAGAGTTACAGCTTTCCCCTCAAGAAGCCTTTCCCTAAGACAGTTCTTGTGGAATTGGCAAAGTGATATTTGGAAGCCCATAGAGGGCTACGGTGAAAAAGGAAATATCCTCAGATGAAATCTGGAAAGAAGCTTTCTGAGAAACTGCTTAGTGTTCTGTTAATTCATCTCACAGACCACATCTGTATATCGTGGATCTCTTTGCTAGCCTTATTTCTGTGGAATCTGAGAACAGATATTTCGGATCCCTTTGAAGACTATATGGTCAAAGGAAATATCCTCCGATAACAAAGAAAAAGAAGTTTTCTGAGAAACTTCTTTGTTTTCTGTGAAATCATCTCACAGAGGTACAGCTTTCCCTAGAAGAAGCCATTCGCTAAGACAGTTCTTGTGGAATTGGCAAAGTGATATTTGGAATCCCTTAGTCGGCTATGGTGAAAAAGGAAATATCCTCAGATGAAATCTGGAAAGAAGCTTTCTGAGAAATTGCTTAGTGTTCTGTTAATTCATCTCACAGAGTTACATCTGTATTTCGTGGATCTCTTTGCTAGCCTTATTTCTGTGGAATCTGAGAACAGATACTTCGGATCCCTTTGAAGACTACACGGCCAAAGGAAATATCCTCCGATAACAAAGAGAAAGAAGCTTTCTGAGAAACTTCTTTGTGTTCTGTGAAATCATCTCACACAGTTACAGCTTTCCCCTCAAGAAGCCTTTCACTAAGACAGTTCTTGTGCAATTGGCAAAGTGATATTGGAAGCCCATAGAGGGCTATGGTGAAAAAGGAAATATCCTCAGATGAAATCTGGAAAGAAGCTTTCTGAGAAACTGCTTAGTGTTCTGTTAATTCATCTCACAGTGTTACATCTGTATTTCGTGGATGTCTTTGCTAGCCTTATTTCTGCTTAATCTGAGAACAGATATTTCGGATACCTTTGAAGACTATAGGGCCAAAGGAAATATCCTCCGATAACAAACAGAAAGAAGCTTTCTGAGAAACTTCTTTGTGTTCTGTGAAATCATCTCACAGAGTTACAAATTTCCCCTCAAGAAGCCTTTCTCTAAGACAGTTCTTGTGGAATTGGCAAAGTGATATTTGGAAGCCCTTAGAGGACTATGGTGAAAAAGGAAATATCTTCAGATGAAATCTGGAAAGAAGCTTTCTGAGAAACTGCTTAGTGTTCTGTTAATTCATCTCACAGAGTTACATCTGTATGTCGTGGATCTCTTTGCTAGCCTTATTTCTGTGGAATCTGAGAACAGATATTTCGGATCCCTTTGAAGACTATAGGGCCAAAGGAAATATCCACCGATAACAAAGAGAAAGAACCTTTCTGAGAAACTTCTTTTTGTTCTGTGAAATCATCTCACAGAGTTACAGCTTTCCCCTCAAGAAGCCTTTCGCTAAGACAGTTCTTGTGGAATTGGCAAAGTGATATTTGGATGCCCATAGAGGGCTATGGTGAAAAAGTAAATATCCTCCGATGAAATCTGGAAAGAAGCTTTCTGAGAAACTGGTTAGTGTTCTTTTAATTCATCTCACAGAGTTACATCTGTATTTCGTGGATGTCTTTGCTAGCCTTATTTCTGTGGAATCTGAGAGCAGATAATTCGGATCCCTTTGAAGACTATAGGGCCAGAGGAAATATCCTCCGATAAGAAAGAGAAAGAAGCTTTCTGAGAAACTTCTTTGTGTTCTGTGAAATCATCTCACAGAGTTACAGCTTTCCCCTCAAGAAGCCTTTCTCTAAGACAGTTCTTGTGGAATTGGCAAAGTGATATTTGGAAGCCCATAGAGGGCTATGGTGAAAAAGGAAATATCCTCAGATGAAATCTGGAAAGAAGCTTTCTGAGAAACTGCTTAGTGTGCTGTTAATTCAACTCACAGACCACATCTGTATATCGTGGATCTCTTTGCTAGCCATATTTCTGTGGAATCTGAGAAGAGATATTTCACATCCCTTTGAAGACGATAGGGCCAAAGGAAATATCCTCCGATAACAAAGAGAAAGAAGCTTTCTGAGAAACTTCTTTGTGTTCTTTGAAATCATCTCACAGAGTTACAGCTTTCCCCTCAAGAAGCCTTTCTCTAAGACAGTTCTTGTGGAATTGGCAAAGTGATATTTGGAAGCCCATAGAGGGCTATGGTGAAAAAGGAAATATCCTCCGATGAAATCTGGAAAGAAGCTTTCTGAGAAACTGCTTAGTGTGCTGTTAATTCATCTCACAGACCACATCTGTATATCGTGGATCTCTTTGCTAGCCTTATTTCTGTGGAATCTGAGAACAGATATTTCGGATCCCTTTGGAGACAATAGGGCCAAAGGAAATATCCTCCGATAACAAAGAGAAAGAAGCTTTCTGAGAAACTTCTTTGTGTTCTGTGAAATCATCTCACAGAGTTACAGCTTTCCCCTCAAGAAGCCTTTCGCTAAGACAGTTCTTGTGGAATTGGCAAAGTGATATTTGGAAGGCCATGGAGGGCTACGGTGAAAAAGGAAATATCCTCAGATGAAATCTGGAAAGAAGCTTTCTGAAGAACTGCTTAGTGTTGTGTTAATTCATCTCAGAGAGTTACATCTGTATTTCGTGGATGTCTTTGCTAGCCTTATTTCTGTGGAATCTGAGAACAGATATTTCGGATCCCTTTGAAGACTATAGGGCCAAAGGAAATATCCACCGATAAAAAAGAGAAAGAAGCTCTCTGAGAAACTTCTTTTTGTTCTGTGAAATCATCTCACAGAGTTACACCTTTTCCCTCCAGAAGCCTTTCGCTAAGACAGTTCTTGTGGAATTGGCAAAGTGATATTTGGAAGCCCTTAGTCGGCTATGGTGAAAAAGGAAATATCCTCCGATGAAATCTGGAAAGAAGCTTTCTGAGAAACTGCTTAGTGTTCTGTTAATTCATCTCAGAGAGTTACATCTATATTTCGTGGATGTCTTTGCTAACCTTATTTCTGTGGAATCTGAGAACAGATATTTCGGATCCCTTTGAAGACGATAGGGCCAAAGGAAATATCCTCCGATAACAAAGAGAAAGAAGCTTTCTGAGAAACTTCTTTGTGTTCTGTGAAATCATCTCACAGAGTTACAGCTTTCCCCTCAAGAAGCCTTTCTCTAAGACAGTTCTTGTGGAATTGGCACACTGATATTTGGAAGCCCATAGAGGGCTATGGTGAAAAAGGAAATATCCTCAGATGAAATCTGGAAAGAAGCTTTCTGAGAAACTGCTTAGTGTTCTCTTAATTTATCTCACAGAGTTACATCTGTATTTCGTGGATCTCTTTGCTAGCCTTATTTCTGTGGAATCTGAGAACAGATATTTCTGATCCCTTTGAAGATTACACGGCCAAAGGAAATATCCTCCGATAACAAAGAGAAAGAAGCTTTCTGAGAAACTTCTTTGTGTTCATTTAATTTATCTCACAGAATTACATCTGTATTTCGTGGATCTCTTTGATAGCCTTATTTCTGTGGAATCTGAGAACAGATATTTCGGATCCCTTTGAAGACTATAGGGCCAAAGCAAATATCCTCCGATACCAAAGAGAAAGAAGCTTTCTGAGAAACTTCTTTGTGTTCTGTGAAATCATTTCAGGGAGTTACAGCTTTCCCCTCAAGAAGGCTTTCGCCAAGACAGTTCTTGTGGAATTGGCAAAGTGATATTTGGAAGCCCTTAGAGGGCTAATGTGAAAAAGGAAATATCCTCAGATGAAATCTGGAAAGAAGCTTTCTGAAGAACTGCTTAGTGTTCTGTTAATTCATCTCACAGAGTTACATCTTTATTTCGTGGATCTCTTTGCTAGCCTTATTTCTGTGGAATCTGAGAACAGATATTTCGGATCCCTTTGAAGACTATAGGGCCAAAGGAAATATCCACCGATAACAAAGAGAAAGAACCTTTCTGAGAAGCTTCTTTTTGTTCTGTGAAATCATCTCACAGAGTTACAGCTTTCCCCTCAAGAAGCCTTTCGCTAAGCCAGCTCTTGTGGAATTGGCAAAGTGATATTTGGATGCCCATAGAGGGCTACGGTGAAAAAGGAAATATCCTCAGATGAAATCTGGAAAGAAGCTTTCTGAGAAACTGCTTAGTGTTCTGTTAATTCATCTCACAGACCACATCTGTATATCGTGGATCTCTTTGCTAGCCTTATTTCTGTGGAATCTGAGAACAGATATTTCGGATCCCTTTGAAGACTGTATGGCCAAGGGAAACATCCTCCGATAACAAAGAGAAAGAAGATTTCTGAGAAACTTCTTTGTGTTCTGTGAAATCATCTCACAGAGTTACAGCTTTCCCCTCCAGAAGCCTTTCGCTAAGACAGTTCTTGTGGAATTGGCAAAGTGATATTTGGAATCCCTTAGTCGGCTATGGTGAAAAAGGAAATATCCTCAGATGAAATCTGGAAAGAAGCTTTCTGAAGAACTGCTTAGTGTTCTGTTAATTCATCTCATAGAGTTACATCTGTATTTCGTAGATCTCTTTGCTAGACTTATTTCTGAGGGATCTGAGAACAGATATTCGGATCCCTTTGAAGACAATAGGGCCAAAGGAAATATCCTCCGATAACAAAGAGAAAGAAGCTTTCTGAGAAACTTCTTTGTGTTCTGTGAAATCATCTCACAGAGTTACAGCTTTCCCCTCAAGAAGCCTTTCCCTAAGACAGTTCTTGTGGAATTGGCAAAGTGATATTTGGAAGCCCATAGAGGGCTACGGTGAAAAAGGAAATATCCTCAGATGAAATCTGGAAAGAAGCTTTCTGAGAAACTGCTTAGTGTTCTGTTAATTCATCTCACAGACCACATCTGTATATCGTGGATCTCTTTGCTAGCCTTATTTCTGTGGAATCTGAGAACAGATATTTCGGATCCCTTTGAAGACTATATGGTCAAAGGAAATATCCTCCGATAACAAAGAGAAAGAAGTTTTCTGAGAAACTTCTTTGTTTTCTTTGAAATCATCTCACAGAGGTACAGCTTTCCCTAGAAGAAGCCATTCGCTAAGACAGTTCTTGTGGAATTGGCAAAGTGATATTTGGAATCCCTTAGTCGGCTATGGTGAAAAAGGAAATATCCTCAGATGAAATCTGGAAAGAAGCTTTCTGAGAAACTGCTTAGTGTTCTGTTAATTCATCTCACAGAGTTACATCTGTATTTCGTGGATCTCTTTGCTAGCCTTATTTCTGTGGAATCTGAGAACAGATACTTCGGATCCCTTTGAAGACTACACGGCCAAAGGAAATATCCTCCGATAACAAAGAGAAAGAAGCTTTCTGAGAAACTTCTTTGTGTTCTGTGAAATCATCTCACAGAAGTACAGCTTTCCCCTCAAGAAGCCTTTCACTAAGACAGTTCTTGTGGAATTGGCAAAGTGATATTGGAAGCCCATAGAGGGCTATGGTGAAAAAGGAAATATCCTCAGATGAAATCTGGAAAGAAGCTTTCTGAGAAACTGCTTAGTGTTCTGTTAATTCATCTCACAGTGTTACATCTGTATTTCGTGGATGTCTTTGCTAGCCTTATTTCTGCTTAATCTGAGAACAGATATTTCGGATACCTTTGAAGACTATAGGGCCAAAGGAAATATCCTCCGATAACAAAGAGAAAGAAGCTTTCTGAGAAACTTCTTTGTGTTCTGTGAAATCATCTCACAGAGTTACAAATTTCCCCTCAAGAAGCCTTTCTCTAAGACAGTTCTTGTGGAATTGGCAAAGTGATATTTGGAAGCCCTTAGAGGACTATGGTGAAAAAGGAAATATCTTCAGATGAAATCTGGAAAGAAGCTTTCTGAGAAACTGCTTAGTGTTCTGTTAATTCATCTCACAGAGTTACATCTGTATGTCGTGGATCTCTTTGCTAGCCTTATTTCTGTGGAATCTGAGAACAGATATTTCGGATCCCTTTGAAGACTATAGGGCCAAAGGAAATATCCACCGATAACAAAGAGAAAGAACCTTTCTGAGAAACTTCTTTTTGTTCTGTGAAATCATCTCACAGAGTTACAGCTTTCCCCTCAAGAAGCCTTTCGCTAAGACAGTTCTTGTGGAATTGGCAAAGTGATATTTGGATGCCCATAGAGGGCTATGGTGAAAAAGTAAATATCCTCAGATGAAATCTGGAAAGAAGCTTTCTGAGAAACTGGTTAGTGTTCTTTTAATTCATCTCACAGAGTTACATCTGTATTTCGTGGATGTCTTTGCTAGCCTTATTTCTGTGGAATCTGAGAGCAGATAATTCGGATCCCTTTGAAGACTATAGGGCCAGAGGAAATATCCTCCGATAAGAAAGAGAAAGAAGCTTTCTGAGAAACTTCTTTGTGTTCTGTGAAATCATCTCACAGAGTTACAGCTTTCCCCTCAAGAAGCCTTTCTCTAAGACAGTTCTTGTGGAATTGGCAAAGTGATATTTGGAAGCCCATAGAGGGCTATGGTGAAAAAGGAAATATCCTCAGATGAAATCTGGAAAGAAGCTTTCTGAGAAACTGCTTAGTGTGCTGTTAATTCAACTCACAGACCACATCTGTATATCGTGGATCTCTTTGCTAGCCATATTTCTGTGGAATCTGAGAAGAGATATTTCACATCCCTTTGAAGACGATAGGGCCAAAGGAAATATCCTCCGATAACAAAGAGAAAGAAGCTTTCTGAGAAACTTCTTTGTGTTCTTTGAAATCATCTCACAGAGTTACAGCTTTCCCCTCAAGAAGCCTTTCTCTAAGACAGTTCTTGTGGAATTGGCAAAGTGATATTTGGAAGCCCATAGAGGGCTATGGTGAAAAAGGAAATATCCTCCGATGAAATCTGGAAGGAAGCTTTCTGAGAAACTGCTTAGTGTGCTGTTAATTCATCTCACAGACCACATCTGTATATCGTGGATCTCTTTGCTAGCCTTATTTCTGTGGAATCTGAGAACAGATATTTCGGATCCCTTTGGAGACAATAGGGCCAAAGGAAATATCCTCCGATAACAAAGAGAAAGAAGCTTTCTGAGAAACTTCTTTGTGTTCTGTGAAATCATCTCACAGAGTTACAGCTTTCCCCTCAAGAAGCCTTTCGCTAAGACAGTTCTTGTGGAATTGGCAAAGTGATATTTGGAAGGCCATGGAGGGCTACGGTGAAAAACGAAATATCCTCAGATGAAATCTGGAAAGAAGCTTTCTGAAGAACTGCTTAGTGTTGTGTTAATTCATCTCAGAGAGTTACATCTGTATTTCGTGGATGTCTTTGCTAGCCTTATTTCTGTGGAATCTGAGAACAGATCTTTCGGATCCCTTTGAAGACTATAGGGCCAAAGGAAATATCCACCGATAAAAAAGAGAAAGAAGCTCTCTGAGAAACTTCTTTTTGTTCTGTGAAATCATTTCACAGAGTTACACCTTTCCCCTCCAGAAGCCTTTCGCTAAGACAGTTCTTGTGGAATTGGCAAAGTGATATTTGGAAGCCCTTAGTCGGCTATGGTGAAAAAGGAAATATCCTCCGATGAAATCTGGAAAGAAGCTTTCTGAGAAACTGCTTAGTGTTCTGTTAATTCATCTCAGAGAGTTACATCTATATTTCGTGGATGTCTTTGCTAACCTTATTTCTGTGGAATCTGAGAACAGATATTTCGGATCCCTTTGAAGACGATAGGGCCAAAGGAAATATCCTCCGATAACAAAGAGAAAGAAGCTTTCTGAGAAACTTCTTTGTGTTCTGTGAAATCATCTCACAGAGTTACAGCTTTCCCCTCAAGAAGCCTTTCTCTAAGACAGTTCTTGTGGAATTGGCACACTGATATTTGGAAGCCCATAGAGGGCTATGGTGAAAAAGGAAATATCCTCAGATGAAATCTGGAAAGAAGGTTTCTGAGAAACTGCTTAGTGTTCTCTTAATTTATCTCACAGAGTTACATCTGTATTTCGTGGATCTCTTTGCTAGCCTTATTTCTGTGGAATCTGAGAACAGATATTTCTGATCCCTTTGAAGATTACACGGCCAAAGGAAATATCCTCCGATAACAAAGAGAAAGAAGCTTTCTGAGAAACTTCTTTGTGTTCATTTAATTTATCTCACAGAATTACATCTGTATTTCGTGGATCTCTTTGGTAGCCTTATTTCTGTGGAATCTGAGAACAGATATTTCGGATCCCTTTGAAGACTATAGGGCCAAAGGAAATATCCTCCGATACCAAAGAGAAAGAAGCTTTCTGAGAAACTTCTTTGTGTTCTGTGAAATCATTTCAGGGAGTTACAGCTTTCCCCTCAAGAAGGCTTTCGCCAAGACAGTTCTTGTGGAATTGGCAAAGTGATATTTGGAAGCCCTTAGAGGGCTAATGTGAAAAAGGAAATATCCTCAGATGAAATCTGGAAAGAAGCTTTCTGAAGAACTGCTTAGTGTTCTGTTAATTCATCTCACAGAGTTACATCTTTATTTCGTGGATCTCTTTGCTAGCCTTATTTCTGTGGAATCTGAGAACAGATATTTCGGATCCCTTTGAAGACTATAGGGCCAAAGGAAATATCCACCGATAACAAAGAGAAAGAACCTTTCTGAGAAACTTCTTTTTGTTCTGTGAAATCATCTCACAGAGTTACAGCTTTCCCCTCAAGAAGCCTTTCGCTAAGCCAGCTCTTGTGGAATTGGCAAAGTGATATTTGGATGCCCATAGAGGGCTATGGTGAAAAAGGAAATATCCTCAGATGAAATCTGGAAAGAAGCTTTCTGAGAAACTGCTTAGTGTTCTGTTAATTCATCTCACAGAGTTACATCTGTATTTCGTGGATGTCTTTGCTAGCCTTATTTCTGTGGAATCTGAGAACAGATATTTCGGATCCCTTTGAAGACTACACGGCCAAAGGAAATATCCTCCGATAACAAAGAGAAGGAAGCTTTCTGAGAAACTTCTTTGTGTTCTGTGAAATCATCTCACAGAGTTACAGCTTTCCCCTCAAGAAGCCTTTCGCTAAGCCAGTTCTTGTGGAATTGGCAAAGTGATATTTGGAAGCCCATAGAGGGCTATGGTGAAAAAGGAAATATCCTCAGACGAAACATGGAAAGAAGATTTCTGAGAAACTGCTTAGTGTTCTGTTAATTCATCTCACAGAGTTACATCTGTATATCGTGGATCTCTTTGCCAGCCTTATTTCTGTGGAATCTGAGAACAGATATTTCGGATCCCTTTGGAGACTATAGGGCCAAAGGAAATATGCTCCGATAACAAAGAGAAAGAAGCTTTCTGAGAAACTTCTTTGTGTTCTGTGAAATCATCTCACAGAGTTACAGCTTTCCCCCCAAGAAGCCTTTCGCTAAGACAGTTCTTGTGGAATTGGCAAAGTGATATTTGGAAGCCCATAGAGGGCTATGGTGAAAAAGGAAATATCCTCAGATGAAATCTGGAAAAAACCTTTCTGAAGAACTGCTTAGTGTTCTGTTAATTCATCTCACAGAGTTACATCTGTATTTCCTGGAACTCTATGCTAGCCTTATTTCTGTGGAATCTGAGAACAGATATTTCGGATCCCTTTGAAGACTATAGGGCCAAAGGAAATATCCTCCGATAACAAAGAGAAAGAAGCTTTCTGAGAAACTTCTTCGTGTTCTGTGAAATGATCTCACAGAGTTACAGCTTTCCCCTCAAGAACCCTTTCGCTAAGACAGTTCTTGTGGAATTGTCAAAGTGATATTTGGAAGCCCTTAGAGGGCTATGGTGAAAAAGGAAATATCCTCAGATGAAATCTGGAAAGAAGCTTTCTGAGAAACTTCTTAGTGTTCAGTTAATTCATCTCACAGACTTACATCTGTATTTCGTGGATCTCTTTGCTAGCCTTATTTCTGTGGAATCTGAGAACAGATATTTCGGATCCCTTTGAAGACAATAGGGCCAAAGGAAATATCCTCAGATATCAAAGAGAAAGAAGCTTTCTGAGAAACTTCTTTGTTTTCTGTGAAATCATCTCACAGAGTTACAGCTTTCCCCTCAAGAAGCCCTTCGCCAAGACAGTTCTTGTGGAATTGGCAAGGTGATATTTGGAAGCCCTTAGAGGGCTATGGTGAAAAAGGAAATATCCTCAGATGAAATCTGGAAAGAAGCTTTCTGAAGAACTGCTTAGTGTTCTGTTAATTCATCTCACAGAGTTACATCTGTATTTCGTGGATCTCTTTGCTAGCCTTATTTCTGTGGAATCTGAGAACAGATATTTCGGATACCTTTGAAGACTATAGGGCCAAAGGAAATATCCACCGATAACAAAGAGAAAGAACCTTTCTGAGAAACTTCTTTTTGTTCTGTGAAATCATCTCACAGAGTTACAGCTTTCCCCTCAAGAAGCCTTTCACTAAGACAGTTCTTGTGAATTGGCAAAGTGATATTTTGATGCCCATAGAGGGCTATGGTGAAAAAGGAAATATCCTCAGATGAAATCTGTAAAGAAGCTTTCTGAGAAACTGCTTAGTGTTCTGTTAATTCATCTCACAGAGGTACATCTGTATTTCGTGGATCTCTTTGCTAGCCATATTTCTGTGGAATCTGAGAAGAGATATTTCACATCCCTTTGAAGACGATAGGGCCAAAGGAAATATCCTCCGATAACAAAGAGAAAGAAGCTTTCTGAGAAACTTCTTTGGGTTCTGTGAAATCATCTCACAGAGTTACAGCTTTCCCCTCAAGAAGCCTTTCTCTAAGACAGTTCTTGTGGAATTGGCAAAGTGATATTTGGAAGCCCATAGAGGGCTATGGTGAAATAGGAAATATCCTCCGATGAAATCTGGAAAGAAGCTTTCTGAGAAACTGCTTAGTGTGCTGTTAATTCATCTCACAGACCACATCTGTATATCGTGGAACTCTTTGCTAGCCTTATTTCTGTGGAATCTGAGAACAGATATTTCGGATCCCTTTGGAGACAATAGGGCCAAAGGAAATATCCTCCGATAACAAAGAGAAAGAAGCTTTCTGAGAAACTTCTTTGTGTTCTGTGAAATCATCTCACAGAGTTACAGCTTTCCCCTCAAGAAGCCTTTCGCTAAGACAGTTCTTGTGGAATTGGCAAAGTGATATTTGGAAGGCCATGGAGGGCTACGGTGAAAAAGGAAATATCCTCAGATGAAATCTGGAAAGAAGCTTTCTGAAGAACTGCTTAGTGTTCTGTTAATTCATCTCAGAGAGTTACATCTGTATTTCGTGGATGTCTTTGCTAGCCTTATTTCTGTGGAATCTGAGAACAGATATTTCGGATCCCTTTGAAGACTATAGGGCCAAAGGAAATATCTACCGATAAAAAAGAGAAAGAAGATCTCTGAGAAACTTCTTTTTGTTCTGTGAAATCATCTCACACAGTTACAGCTTTCCCCTCCAGAAGCCTTTCGCTAAGACAGTTATTGTGGAATTGGCAAAGTGATATTTGGAAGCCCTTAGTCGGCTATGGTGAAAAAGGAAATATCCTCCGATGAAATCTGGAAAGAAGCTTTCTGAGAAACTGCTTAGTGTTCTGTTAATTCAACTCAGAGAGTTACATCTGTATTTCGTGGATGTCTTTGCTAGCCTTATTTCTGTAGAATCTGAGAACAGATATTTCGGATCCCTTTGAAGACGATAGGGCCAAAGGAAATATCCTCCGATAACAAAGAGAAAGAAGCTTTCTGAGAAACTTCTTTATGTTCTGTGAAATCATCTCACAGAGTTACAGCTTTCCCCTCAAGAAGCCTTTCTCTAAGACAGTTCTTGTGGAATTGGCACACTGATATTTGGAAGCCCATAGAGGGCTATGGTGAAAAAGGAAATATCCTCAGATGAAATCTGGAAAGAAGCTTTCTGAGAAACTGCTTAGTGTTCTGTTAATTCATCTCACAGACCACATCTGTATATCGTGGATCTCTTTGCTAGCCTTATTTCTGTGGAATCTGAGAACAGATATTTCGGATCCCTTTGAAGACTATAGGGCCAAAGGAAATATCCTCCGATAACAAAGAGAAAGAAGCTTTCTGAGAAACTTCTTTGTGTTCTGTGAAATCATCTCACAGAGTTACAGCTTTCCCCTCAAGAAGCCTTTCTCTAAGACAGTTCTTGTGGAATTGGCACACTGATATTTGGAAGCCCATAGAGGGCTATGGTGAGAAAGGAAATATCCTCAGATGAAATCTGGAAAGAAGCTTTCTGAGAAACTGCTTAGTGTTCTCTTAATTTATCTCACAGAGTTACATCTGTATTTCGTGGATCTCTTTGCTAGCCTTATTTCTGTGGAATATGACAACAGATATTTCTGATCCCTTTGAAGACTACACGGCCAAAGGAAATATCCTCCGATAACAAAGAGAAAGAAGCTTTCTGAGAAACTTCTTTGTGTTCATTTAATTTATCACACAGAATTACATCTGTATTTCGTGGATCTCTTTGCTAGCCTTATTTCTGTGGAATCTGAGAACAGATATTTCGGATCCCTTTGAAGACAATAGGGCCAAAGGAAATATCCTCCGATAACAAAGAGAAAGAAGCTTTCTGGGAAACTTCTTTGTGTTCTGTGAAATCATTTCAGGGAGTTACAGCTTTCCCCTCAAGAAGCCTTTCGCCAAGACAGTTCTTGTGGAATTGGCAAAGTGATATTTGGAAGCCCTTAGAGGGCTAATGTGAAAAAGGAAATATCCTCAGATGAAATCTGGAAAGAAGCTTTCTGAAGAACTGCTTAGTGTTCTGTTAATTCATCTAACAGAGTTACATCTTTATTTCGTGGATCTCTTTGCTAGCCTTATTTCTGTGGAATCTGAGAAAAGATATTTCGGATCCCTTTGAAGACTATAGGGCCAAAGGAAATATCCACCGATAACAAAGAGAAAGAACCTTTCTGAGAAACTTCTTTTTGTTCTGTGAAATCATCTCACAGAGTTACAGCTTTCCCCTCAAGAAGCCTTTCGCTAAGCCAGCTCTTGTGGAATTGGCAAAGTGATATTTGGATGCCCATAGAGGGCTATGGTGAAAAAGGAAATATCCTCAGATGAAATCTGGAAAGAAGCTTTCTGAGAAACTGCTTAGTGTTCTGTTAATTCATCTCACAGAGTTACATCTGTATTTCGTGGATGTCTTTTCTAGCCTTATTTCTGTGGAATCTGAGAACAGATATTTCGGATCCCTTTGAAGACGATAGGGCCAAAGGAAATATCCTCCGATAACAAAGAGAAAGAAGCTTTCTGAGAAACTTCTTTGTGTACTGTGAAATCATCTCACAGAGTTACAAATTTCCCCTCAAGAAGCCTTTCGCTAAGACAGTTCTTGTGGAATTGGCAAAGTGATATTTGGATGCCCATAGAGGGCTATGGTGAAAAAGGAAATATCCTCAGATGAAATCTGGAAAGAAGCTTTCTGAGAAACTGCTTCGTGTTCTGTTAATTCATCTCACAGACTTACATCTGTATTTCGTGGATCTCTGCTAGCCTTATTTCTGTGGAATCTGAAAACAGATATTTCGGATCCCTTTGAAGACTACACGGCCAAAGGAAATATCCTCCGATAACAAAGAGAAAGAAGCTTTCTGAGAAACTTCTTTGTGTTCTGTGAAGTCATCTCACACAGTTACAGCTTTCCCCTCAAGAAGCCTTTCGCTAAGCCAGTTCTTGTGGAATTGGCAAAGTGATATTTGGAAGCCCATAGAGGGCTATGGTGAAAAAGGAAATATCCTCAGATGAAACATGGAAAGAAGATTTCTGAGAAACTGCTTAGTGTTCTGTTAATTCATCTCACAGAGTTACATCTGTATATCGTGGATCTCTTTGCCAGCCTTATTTCTGTGGAATCTGAGAACAGATATTTCGGATCCCTTTGGAGACTATAGGGCCAAAGGAAATATCCTCCGATAACAAAGAGAAAGAAGCTTTCTGAGAAACTTCTTTGTGTTCTGTGAAATCATCTCACAGAGTTACAGCTTTCCCCCCAAGAAGCCTTTCGCTAAGACAGTTCTTGTGGAATTGGCAAAGTGATATTTGGAAGCCCATAGAGGGCTACGGTGAAAAAGGAAATATCCTCAGATGAAATCTAGAAAAAACCTTTCTGAAGAACTGCCTAGTGTTCTGTTAATTCATCTCACAGAGTTACATCTGTATTTCCTGGATCTCTTTGCTAGCCTTATTTCTGTGGAATCTGAGAACAGATATTTCGGATCCCTTTGAAGACAATAGGGCCAAAGGAAATATCCTCCGATAACAAAGAGAAAGAAGCTTTCTGAGAAACTTCTTTGTGTTCTGTGAAATCATCTCACAGAGTTACAGCTTTCCCCTCAAGAACCCTTCCGCTAAGACAGTTCTTGTGGAATTGTCAAAGTGATATTTGGAAGCCCACAAAGGGCTATGGTGAAAAAGGAAATATCCTCCGATGAAACCTGGAAAGAAGCTTTCTGAAGAACTGCTTAGTGTTCTGTTAATTCATCTCACAGAGTTACATCTGTATTTCGTGGATCTCTTTGCTAGCCTTATTTCTGTGGAATCTGAGAACAGATATTTTGGATCCCTTTGAAAACTATAGGGCCAAAGGAAATATCCACCGATAACAAAGAGAAAGAACCTTTCTGAGAAACTTCTTTTTGTTCTGTGAAATCATCTCACAGAGTTACAGCTTTCCCCTCAACAAGCCTTTCGCTAAGCCAGCTCTTGTGGAATTGGCAAAGTGATATTTGGATGCCCATAGAGGGCTATGGTGAAAAAGGAAATATACTCAGATGAAATCTGGAAAGAAGCTTTCTGAGAAACTGCTTAGTGTTCTGTTAATTCATCTCACAGAGTTACATCTGTATTTCGTGGATCTCTTTGCTAGCCTTATTTCTGTGGAATCTGAGAACAGATATTTCGGATCCCTTTGAAGACGATAGGGCCAAAGGAAATATCCTCCGATAACAAAGAGAAAGAAGCTTTCTGAGAAACTTCTTTGTGTTCTGTGAAATCATCTCACAGAGTTACAAATTTCCCCTCAAGAAGCCTTTCGCTAAGACAGTTCTTGTGGAATTGGCAAAGTGATATTTGGATGCCCATAGAGGGCTATGGTGAAAAAGGAAATATCCTCAGATGAAATCTGGAAAGAAGCTTTCTGAGAAACTGCTTCGTGTTCTGTTAATTCATCTCACAGACTTACATCTGTATATCGTGGATCTCTGCTAGCCTTATTTCTGTGGAATCTGAAAACAGATATTTCGGATCCCTTTGAAGACTACACGGCCAAAGGAAATATCCTCCGATAACAAAGAGAAAGAAGCTTTCTGAGAAACTTCTTTGTGTTCTGTGAAGTCATCTCACACAGTTACAGCTTTCCCCTCAAGAAGCCTTTCGCTAAGCCAGTTCTTGTGGAATTGGCAAAGTGATATTTGGAAGCCCATAGAGGGCTATGGTGAAAAAGGAAATATCCTCAGATGAAACATGGAAAGAAGATTTCTGAGAAACTGCTTAGTGTTCTGTTAATTCATCTCACAGAGTTACATCTGTATTTCCTGGATCTCTTTGCCAGCCTTATTTCTGTGGAATCTGAGAACAGATATTTCGGATCCCTTTGGAGACTATAGGGCCAAAGGAAATATCCTCCGATAACAAAGAGAAAGAAGCTTTCTGAGAAACTTCTTTGTGTTCTGTGAAATCATCTCACAGAGTTACAGCTTTCCCCCCAAGAAGCCTTTCGCTAAGACAGTTCTTGTGGAATTGGCAAAGTGATATTTGGAAGCCCATAGAGGGCTACGGTGAAAAAGGAAATATCCTCAGATGAAATCTGGAAAAAAACTTTCTGAAGAACTGCTTAGTGTTCTGTTAATTCATCTCACAGAGTTACATCTGTATTTCCTGGATCTCTTTGGTAGCCTTATTTCTGTGGAATCTGAGAACAGATATTTCCGATCCCTTTGAAGACTATAGGGCCAAAGGAAATATCCACCGATAACAAAGAGAAAGAAGCTTTCTGAGAAACTTCTTTGTGTTCTGTGAAATGATCTCACAGAGTTACAGCTTTCCCCTCAAGAACCCTTTCGCTAAGACAGTTCTTGTGGAATTGTCAAAGTGATATTTGGACGCCCTTAGAGGGCTAAGGTAAGAAAGGAAATATCCTCAGATGAAATCTGGAAAGAAGCTTTCTGAGAAACTGCTTAGTGTTCTGTTAATTCATCTCACAGAGTTACATCTGTATTTCGTGGATCTCTTTGCTAGCCTTATTTCTGTGGAATCTGAGAACAGATATTTCGGATCCCTTTGAAGACGATAGGGCCAAAGGAAATATCCTCCGATAACAAAGAGAAAGAAGCTTTCTGAGAAACTTCTTTGTGTTCTGTGAAATCAACTCACAGAGTTACAGCTTTCCCTTCATGAAGACTTTCGCTAAGACGGTTCTTGTGGAATTGACAAAGTGATATTTGGAAGCCCCTAGAGGGCTATGGTGAAAAAGGAAATATCTTCAGATGAAATCTGGAACGAAGCATTCTGAGAAACTGCTTAGTGTTCTGTTAATTCATCTCACAGAGTTACATCTGTATGTCGTGGATCTCTTTGCTAGCGTTATTTCTGTGGAATCTGAGAACAGATATTTCCCATCGCTTTGAAGACTATAGGGCCAAAGGAAATATCCTCCGATAACAAAGAGAAAGAAGTTTTCTGAGAAACTTCTTTGTTTTCTGTGAAATCATCTCACAGAGGTACAGCTATCCCTAGAAGAAGCCATTCGCTAAGACAGTTCTTGTGGAATTGGCAAAGTGATATTCGAATGCCCATAGAGGGCTATGGTGAAAAAGGAAATATCCTCAGATGAAATCTGGAAAGAAGCTTTCTGAGAAACTGCTTGGTGTTCTGTTAATTCATCTCACAGACTTACATCTGTATTTCGTGGATCTCTTTGCTAGCCTTATTTCTGTGGAATCTGAAAACAGATATTTCTGATCCCTTTGAAGACTACACGGCCAAAGGAAATATCCTCCGATAACAAAGAGAAAGAAGCTTTCTGAGAAACTTCTTTGTGTTCTGTGAAATCATCTCACAGAGTTACAGATTTCCCCTCAAGAAGCCTTTCGCTAAGCCAGTTCTTGTGGAATTGGCAAAGTGATATTTGGAAGCCCATAGAGGGCTATGGTGAAAAAGGAAATATCTTCAGATGAAACATGGAAAGAAGATTTCTGAGAAACTGCTTAGTGTTCTGTTAATTCATCTCACAGAGATACATCTGTATATCATGGATCTCTTTGCCAGCCTTATTTCTGTGGAATCTGAGAACAGATATTTCGGATCCCTTTGGAGACTATAGGGCCAAAGGAAATATCCTCCGATAACAAAGATAAAGAAGCTTTCTGAGTAACTTCTTTGGGTTCTGTGAAATCAACTCACAGAGTTACAGCTTTCCCCCCAAGAAGCCTTTCGCTAAGACAGTTCTTGTGGAATTGGCAAAGTGATATTTGGAAGGCCATAGAGGGCTAAGGTAAGAAAGGAAATATCCTCAGATGAAATCTGGAAAAAAGCTTTCTGAAGAACTGCTTAGTGTTCTGTTAATTCATCTCACGGAGTTACATCTGTATTTCGTGGATCTCTTTGCTAGCCTTATTTCTGTGGAATCTGAGAACAGATATTTCGGATCCCTTTGAAGACGATAGGGCCAAAGGAAATATCCTCCGATTACAAAGAGAAAGAAGCTTTCTGAGAAACTTCTTTGTGTTCTGTGAAATCATCTCACAGAGGTACAGCTTTCCATAGAAGAAGCCATTCGCTAAGACAGTTCTTGTGGAATTGGCAAAGTGATATTTGGATGCCCATAGAGGGCTATGGTGAAAAAGGAAATATCCTCAGATGAAATCTGGAAAGAAGCTTTCTGAGAAACTGCTTAGTGTTCTGTTAATTCATCTCACAGAGTTACATCTGTACTTGGTGGAGCTCTTTGCTAGCCTTATTTCTGTGGAATCTGAGAACAGATATTTCGGATCCTTTTGAAGACTATAGGGCCAAAGGAAATATCCTCCGATAACAAAGACAAAGAAGCTTTCTGAGAAACTTCTTTGTGTTCTGTGAAATCATCTCACAGAGTTACAGCTTTCCCCTCAAGAAGACTTTCGCTAAGACGGTTCTTGTGGAATTGGCAAAGTGATATTTGGAAGCCCCTAGAGGGCTATGGTGAAAAAGGAAATATCCTCAGATGAAATCTGGAAAGAAGCTTTCTGAGAAACTGCTTAGTGTTCTGTTAATTTATCTCTCGGAGTTACATCTGTATTTCGTGGATCTCTTTACTAGCCTTATTTCTGTGGAATCTGAGAACAGATATTTTGGATCCCTTTGAAGACTATAGGGCCAAAGGAAATATCCTCCGATAACAAAGAGAAAGATGCTTTCTGAGAAACTTCTTTGTGTTCTGTGAAATCATTTCACAGAGTTACAGCTTTCCCCTCCAGAAGCCTTTCGCTAAGACAGTTCTTGTGGAATTGGCAAAGTGATATTTGGAAGCCCTTAGTCGGCTATGGTGAAAAAGGAAATATCCTCAGATGAAATCTGGAAAGAGGCTTTCTGAGAAACGGCTTAGTGTTCTGTTAATTCATCTCACAAAGTTACATCTGTATTTCCTGGATCTTTTTGCTAGCCTTATTTCTGTGGAATCTGAGAACAGATATTTCGGATCCCTTTGAAGACTATAGGGCCAAAGGAAATATCCTCCGATAACAAAGAGAAAGAAGCTTTCTGAGAAACTTCTTTGTGTTCTGTGAAATCATCTCACAGAGGTACAGCTATCCCTAGAAGAAGCCATTCGCTAAGACAGTTCTTGTGGAATTGGCAAAGTGATATTTGGATGCCCATAGAGGGCTATGGTGAAATAGGAAATATCCTCAGATGAAATCTGGAAAGAAGCTTTCTGAGAAACTGCTTAGTGTTCTGTTAATTCATCTCACAGACTTACATCTGTATGTCGTGGATCTCTTTGCTAGCCTTATTTCTGTGAAATCTGAGAACAGATATTTCGGATCCCTTTGAAGACTACACGGCCAAAGGAAATATCCTCCGATAACAAAGAGAAAGAAGCTTTCTGAGAAACTTCTTTGTGTTCTGTGAAATCATCTCACAGAGTTACAGCTTTCCCCTCAAGAAGCCTTTCGCTAAGCCAGTTCTTGTGGAATTGGCAAAGTGATATTTGGAAGCCCATAGAGGGCTATGGTGAAAAAGGAAATATCCTCAGATGAAACATGGAAAGAAGATTTCTGAGAAACTGCTTAGTGTTCTGTTAATTCATCTCACAGAGTTACATCTGTATATCGTGGATCTTTTTGCTAGCCTTATTTCTGTGGAATCTGAGAACAGATATTTCGGATCCCTTTGGAGACTATAGGGCCAAAGGAAATATCCTCCGATAACAAAGAGAAAGAAGCTTTCTGAGAAACTTCTTTGTGTTCTGTGAAATGATTTCACAGAGTTACAGCTTTCCCCTCCAGAAGCCTTTCGCTAAGACAGTTCTTGTGGAATTGGCAAAGTGATATTTGGAATCCCTTAGTCGGCTATGGTGAAAAAGGAAATATCCTCAGATGAAATCTGGAAAGAGGTTTTCTGAGAAACGGCTTAGTGTTCTGTTAATTCATCTCACAAAGTTACATCTGTATTTCCTGGATCTTTTTGCTAGCCTTATTTCTGTGGAATCTGAGAACAGATATTTCGGATCCCTTTGAAGAGTATAGGGCCAAAGGAAATATCCTCCGATAACAAAGAGAAAGAAGCTTTCTCCGAAACTTCTTTGTGTTCTGTGAAATCATCTCACAGAGGTACAGCTATCCCTAGAAGAAGCCATTCGCTAAGACAGTTCTTGTGGAATTGGCAAAGTGATATTTGGATGCCCATAGAGGGCTATGGTGAAAAAGGAAATATCCTCAGATGAAATCTGGAAAGAAGCTTTCTGAGAAACTGCTTAGTGTTCTGTTAATTCACCTCACAGACTTACATCTGTATGTCGTGGATCTCTTTGCTAGCCTTATTTCTGTGAAATCTGAGAACAGATATTTCGGATCCCTTTGAAGACTACACGGCCAAAGGAAATATCCTCCGATAACAAAGAGAAAGAAGCTTTCTGAGAAACTTCTTTGTGTTCTGTGAAATCATCTCACTGAGTTACAGCTTTCAACTCTAGAAGCCTTTCGCTAAGCCAGTTCTTGTGGAATTGGCAAAGTGATATTTGGAAGCCCATAGAGGGCTATGGTGAAAAAGGAAATATCCTCAGATGAAACATGGAAAGAAGATTTCTGAGAAACTGCTTAGTGTTCTGTTAATTCATCTCACAGAGTTACATCTGTATATCGTGGATCTTTTTGCTAGCCTTATTTCTGTGGAATCTGAGAACAGATATTTCGGATCCCTTTGGAGACTGTAGGGCCAAAGGAACTATCCTCCGATAACAAAGAGAAAGAAGCTTTCTGAGAAACTTCTTTGGTTCTGTGAAATCATTTCACAGAGTTACAGCTTTCCCCTCCAGAAGCCTTTCGCTAAGACAGTTCTTGTGGAATTGGCAAAGTGATATTTGGAAGCCCTTAGTCGGCTATGGTGAAAAAGGAAATATCCTCAGATGAAATCTGGAAAGAGGCTTTCTGAGAAACTGCTTAGTGTTCTGTTAATTCATCTCACAGAGTTACATCTGTATTTCCTGGATCTCTTTGCTAGCCTTATTTCTGTGGAATCTGAGAACAGATATTTCGGATCCCTTTGAAGACTATAGGGCCAAAGGAAATATGCCACGATAACAAAGACAAAGAAGCTTTCTGAGACACTTCTCTGTGTTCTGTGAAATCATCTCACGGAGTTACAGCTTTCCCCTCAAGAAGCCTTTCTCTAAGACAGTTGTTGTGGAATTGGCAAAGTGATATTTGGAAGCCCTTAGTCGGCTATGGTGAAAAAGGAAATATCCTCAGATGAAATCTGGAAAGAGGCTTTCTGAAGAACTGCTTAGTGCTCTGTTAATTCATCTCACAGAGTTACATCAGTATTTCGTGGATCTCTTTGCTAGCCTTATTTCTGTGGAATCTGAGAACAGATATTTCGGATCCCATTGAAGACCGTAGGGCCAAAGGAAATATCCACCGATAACAAAGAGAAAGAAGCTTTCTGAGAAACTTCTTTGTGTTCTGTGAAATCATCTCACAGAGGTACAGCTTTCCCTAGAAGAAGCCATTCGCTAAGACAGTTCTTGTGGAATTGGCAAAGTGATATTTGGATGCCCATAGAGGGCTATGGTGAAAAAGGAAATATCCTCAGATGAAATCTGGAAAGAAGCTTTCTGAGAAACTGCTTAGTGTTCTGTTAATTCATCTCACAGAGTTACATCTCTATTTCGTGGATCTCTTTTCTAGCCTTATTTGTGGAATCTGAGAACAGATATTTCGGATCCCTTTGAAGACTACACGGCCAAAGGAAATATCCTCCGATAACAAAGAGAAAGAAGCTTTCTGAGAAACTTCTTTGTGTTCTGTGAAATCATCTCACAGAGTTACAGCTTTCCCCTCAAGAAGCCTTTCGCCAAGACAGTTCTTGTGGAATTGGCAATGTGATATTTGGAAGCCCTTAGAGGGCTATGGTGAAAAAGGAAATATCCTCAGATGAAATCTGGATAGACGTTTTGTGAAGAACTGCTGAGTGTTCTGTTAATTCATCTCACAGAGTTACATCTCTATTTCGTGGACTGTTTGCTAGCCTTATTTCTGTGGAATCTGAGAACAGATATTTCAGATCCCTTTGAAGACTATAGGGCCAAAGGAAATATCCTCCGATAACAAAGAGAAAGAAGCTTTCTGAGAAACTTCTTTGTGTTCTGTGAAATCATCTCACAGATTTACAGCTTTCCCCTCAAGAAGCCTTTCGCCAAGACAGTTCTTGTGGAATTGGCAAAGTGATATTTGGAAGCCCTTAGAGGGCTATGGTGAAAAAGGAAATATCCTCTGATGAAATCTGGAAAGAAGTTTTCTGAAGAACTGCTTAGTGTTCTGTTAATTCATCTCACAGAGTTACATCTGTATTTCGTGGATCTCTTTGCTAGCCTTATTTCTGTGGAATCTGAGAACAGATATTTCGGATCCCTTTGAAGACTATATGGCCAAAGGAAATATCCTCCGATAACAAAGAGAAAGAAGCTTTCTGAGAAACTTCTTTGTGTTCTGTGAAATCATCTCACAGAATTACAGCTTTCCCCTCAAGAAGCCTTTCGCTAAGACAGTTCTTGTGGAATTGGCAAAGTGATATTTGGAAGCCCATAGAGGGCTATGGTGAAAAAGGAAATATCCTCAGATGAAATCTGGAAAGAAGCTTTCTGAGAAACTGCTTAGTGTTCTGTTAATTCATCTCACAGAGTTGCATCTGTATTTCGTGGATCTCTTTGCTAGCCTTATTTCAGTGGAAGCTGAGAACAGATATTTCGGATCCTTTTGAAGACTATAGGGCCAAAGGAAATATCCTCCGATAACAAAGAGAAAGAAGCTTTCTGAGAAACTTCTTTGTGTTCTGTGAAATCATCTCACAGAGTTACAGCTTTCCCCTCAAGAAGCCTTTCGCCAAGACAGTTCTTGTGGAATTGGCAAAGTGATATTTGGAAGCCCTTAGAGGGCTATGGTGAAAAAGGAAATATCCTCTGATGAAATCTGGAAAGAAGATTTCTGAAGAACTGCTTAGTGTTCTGTTAATTCATCTCACAGAGTTACATCTGTATTTCGTGGATCTCTTTGCTAGCCTTATTTCTGTGGAATCTGAGAACAGATATTTCGGATCTCATTGAAGACTATAGGGCCAAAGGAAATATCCACCGATAACAAAGAGAAAGAAGCTTTCTGAGAAACTTCTTTGTGTTCTGTGAAATCATCTAACAGAGTTATAGCTTTCCCCTCAAGAAGCCTTTCGCTAAGACAGTTCTTGTGGAATTGGCAAAGTGATATTTGGATGCCCATAGAGGTCTATGGTGAAAAAGGAAATATCCTCAGATGAAATCTGGAACGAGGCTTTCTGAGAAACTGCTTAGTGTTCTGTTAATTCATCTCACAGAGTTACATCTGTATTTCGTGGAACTCTTTGCTAGCCTTATTTCTGTGGAATCTGAGAACAGATATTGCGGATCCCTTTGAAGACGATAGGTCCAAAGGAAATATCTCCCGATAACAAAGACAAAGAAGCTTTCTGAGAAACTTCTTTGTGTTCTGTGAAATCATCTCATGGAGTTACAGCTTTCCCCTCAACAAGCCTTTCGCTAAGCCAGTTCTTGTGGAATTGGCAAAGTGATATTGGAAGCCCATAGACGGCTATGGTAAAAAAGGAAATATCCTCAGATGAAACATGGAAGGAAGATTTCTGAGAAACTGCTTAGTGTTCTGTTAATTCATCTCACAGAGTTACATCTGTATATCGTGGATCTCTTTGCTAGCCTTATTTCTGTGGAATCTGAGAACAGATATTTCGGATCCCTCTGGAGACTATAGGGCCAAAGGAAATATCCTCCGATAACAAAGAGAAAGAAGCTTTCTGAGAAACTTCTTTGTGTTCTGTGAAATCATTTCACAGAGTTACAGCTTTCCCCTCCAGAAGCCTTTCGCTAAGACAGTTCTTGTGGAATTGGCAAAGTGATATTTGGAAGCCCTTAGAGGGCTATGGTGAAAAAGGAAATATCCTCTGATGAAATCTGGAAAGAAGTTTTCTGAAGAACTGCTTAGTGTTCTGTTAATTCATCTCACAGAGTTACATCTGTATTTCGTGGATCTCTTTGCTAGCCTTATTTCTGTGGAATCTGAGAACAGATATTTCCGATCCCTTTGAAGACTATAGGGCCAAAGGAAATATCCACCGATAACAAAGAGAAAGAATCTTTCCTAGAAACTTCTTTGTGTTCTGTGAAATGATCTCACAGAGTTACAGCTTTCCCCTCAAGAACCCTTTCGCTAAGACAGTTCTTGTGGAATTGTCAAAGTGATATTTGGACGCCCTTAGAGGGCTAAGGTAAAAAAAGGAAATATCCTCAGATGAAATCTGGAAAGAAGCTTTCTGAGAAACTGCTTATTGTTTTGTTAATTCATCTCACAGAGTTACATCTGTATTTCGTGGATCTCTTTGCTAGCCTTATTTCTGTGGAATCTGAGAACAGATATTTCGGATCCCTTTGAAGACTATAGGGCCAAAGGAAATATCCTCCGATAACAAAGAGAAAGAAGCTTTCTGAGAAACTTCTTTGTGTTCTGTGAAATCATTTCACAGAGTTACAGCTTTCCCGTCCAGAAGCCTTTCGCTAAGACAGTTCTTGTGGAATTGGCAAAGTGATATTTGGAAGCCCTTAGTCGGCTATGGTGAAAAAGGAAATATCCTCAGATGAAATCTGGAAAAAGGCTTTCTGAGAAACTGCTTAGTGTTCTGTTAATTCATCTCACAGAGTTACATCTGTATTTCGTGGATCTCTTTGCTAGCCTTATTTCTGTGGAATCTGAGAACAGATATTTCGGATCCCTTTGAAGACTATAGGGCCAAAGGAAATATCCTCCGATAACAAAGACAAAGAAGCTTTCTGAGAAACTTCTTTGAGTTCTGTGAAATCATCTCACGGAGTTACAGCTTTCCCCTCAAAAAGCCTTTCGCTAAGCCAGTTCTTGTGGAATTGGCAAAGTGATATTGGGAAGCCCATAGACGGCTATGGTGAAAAAGGAAATATCCTCAGTTGAAATCTGGAAAGAAGCTTTCTGAGAAACTGCTTAGTGTTCTTTAATTCATCTCACAGAGTTACATCTGTATTTCGTGGATCTCTTTGCTAGCCTTATTTCTGTGGAATCTGAGAACAGATATTTCGGATCCTTTTGAAGACTATAGGGCCAAAGGAAATATCCTCCGATAACAAAGAGAAAGAAGCTTTCTGAGAAACTTCTTTGTGTTCTGTGAAATCATCTCACAGAGTTACAGCTTTCCCCTCAAGACGCCTTTCGCCAAGACAGTTCTTGTGGAATTGGCAAAGTGATATTTGGAAGCCCTTAGAGGGCTATCGTGAAAAAGGAAATATCCTCAGATGAAATCTGGAAAGAAGCTTTCTGAGAAACTGCTTAGTGTTCTGTTAATTCTACTCATTGAGTTACATCTGTACTTGGTGGATCTCTTTGCTATCCTTATTTCTGTGGAATCTGAGAACAGATATTTCGGATCCCATTGAAGACGATAGGGCCAAAGGAAATATCCACCGATAACAAAGAGAAAGAAGGTTTCTGAGAAACTTCTTTGTGTTCTGTGAAATCATCTCACAGAGTTACAGCTTTCCCCTCGAGAAGCCTTTCTGTAAACAGTTGTTGTGGAATTGGCAAAGTGATATTGGAAGCCCATAGAGGGCTATGGTGAAAAAGGAAATATCCTCAGATGAAATCTGGAAAGAAGCTTTCTGAGAAACTGCTTAGTGTTCTGTTAATTCATCTCACAGACCACATCTGTATATCGTGGATCTCTTTGCTAGTCTTATTTCTGTGGAATCTGAGAACCCATATTTCGGATCCCTTTGAAGACTATATCGCCAAAGGAAATATCGTCTGATAACAAAGAGAAAGAAGCTTTCTGAGAAACTTCTTTGTGTTCTGTGAAATCATCTCAAAGAGGTACAACTTTCCCTAGAAGAAGCCATTCGCTAAGACAGTTCTTGTGGAATTGGCAAAGTGATATTTGGATGCCCATAGAGGGCTATGGTGAAAAAGGAAATATCCTCAGATGAAATCTGGAAAGAAGCTTTCTGAGAAACTGCTAAGTGTTCTGTTAATTCTACTCATTGAGTTACATCTGTACTTGGTGGATCTCTTTGCTATCCTTATTTCTGTGGATTCTGAGAACAGATATTTCGGATCCCATTGAAGACGATAGGGCCAAAGGAAATATCCACCGATAACAAAGAGAAAGAAGGTTTCTGAGAAACTTCTTTGTGTTCTGTGAAATCATCTCACAGAGTTACAGCTTTCCCCTCAAGAAGCCTTTCTGTAAGACAGTTGTTGTGGAATTGGCAAAGTGATATTGGAAGCCCATAGAGGGCTATGGTGAAAAAGGAAATATCCTCAGATGAAATCTGGAAAGAAGCTTTCTGAGAAACTGCTTAGTGTTCTGTTAATTCATCTCACAGACCACATCTGTATATCGTGGATCTCTTTGCTAGTCTTATTTCTGTGGAATCTGAGAACCCATATTTCGGATCCCTTTGAAGACTATATCGCCAAAGGAAATATCGTCCGATAACAAAGAGAAAGAAGCTTTCTGAGAAACTTCTTTGTGTTCTGTGAAATCATCTCAAAGAGGTACAGCTTTCCCTAGAAAAAGCCATTCGCTAAGACAGTTCTTGTGGAATTGGCAAAGTGATATTTGGATGCCCATAGAGGGCTATGGTGAAAAAGGAAATATCCTCAGATGAAATTTGGAAAGAAGGTTTCTGAGAAACTGCTTAGTGTTCTGTTAATTCAACTCACAGAGTTACATCTCTATTTCGTGGATCTCTTCGCTAGCCTTATTTCTGTGGAATCTGAGAAGAGATGTTTCGGATCCCTTTGAAGCATACACGGCCAAAGGAAATATCCTCCGATAACAAAGAGAAAGAAGCTTTCTGAGAAACTTCTTTGTGTTCTGTGAAATCATCTCACAGAGTTACAGCTTTCCCCTAAAGAAGCCTTTCGCCAGGACAGTTCTTGTGGAATTGGCAAAGTGATATTTGGAAGCCCATAGAGGGCTATGGTGAAAAAGGAAATATCCTCCAATGATATCTGGAAAGAAGCTTTCTGAAGAACTGCTTAGTGCTCTGTTAATTCATCTCACAGAGTTACATCTGTATTTCGTGGATCTCTTTGCTAGCCTTATTTCTGTGGAATCTGAGAACAGATATTTCAGATCCCTTTGAAGACTATAGGGCCAAAGGAAATATCCTCCGATAACAAAGAGAAAGAAGCTTTCTGAGAAACTTCGTTGTGTTCTGTGAAATCATCTCACAGAGTTACAGCTTTCCCCTCAAGAAGCTTTTCTCTAAGACAGTTCTTGTGGAATTGGCAAGGTGATATTTGGAAGACCATAGAGGGCTATGGTGAAAAAGGAAATATCCTCAGATGAAATCTGGAAAGAAGCTTTCTGAGAAACTGCTTAGTGTTCTGTTAATTCATCTCACAGACCACATCTGTATATCGTGGATCTCTTTGCTAGCCTTATTTCTGTGGAATCTGAGAACAGATATTTCGGATCCCTTTGAAGACTATATGGCCAAAGGAAATATCCTCCGATAACAAAGAGAAAGAAGCTTTCTGAGAAACTTGTTTGTGTTCTGTGAAATCATCTCACAGAGTTACAGCTTTCCCTCAAGAAGCCTTTCGCTAAGACTGTTCTTGTGGAATTGGCAAAGTGATATTTGGAAGCCCTTAGAGGGCTATGGTGAAAAAGGAAATATCCTCAGATGAAATCTGGAAAGAAGCTTTCTGAGAAACTGCTTAGTGTTCTGTTAATTCATCTCACAGACTTACATCTGTATTTCGTGGATCTCTTTGCTAGCCTTATTTCTGTGGAATCTGAGAACAGATATTTCGGATCCCTTTGAAGACTATACGGCCAAAGGAAATATCCTCCGATAACAAAGAGAAAGAAGCTTTCTGAGACACTTCTTTGTGTTCTGTGAAATCATCTCACAGAGTTACACCTTTTCCCCCAGGAAGCCTTTCGCTAAGACAGTTCTTGTGGAATTGGCAAAGAGATAATTGGAAGCCCATAGAGGGCTACGGTGAAAAAGGAAATATCCTGAGATGAAATCTGGAAGAAAGCTTTCTGAAAAATTGCTTAATGTTCTGTTAATTCATCTCACAGAGTTACATCTGTATTTCGTGGATCTCTTTGCTAGCCTTATTCTGTGGAATCTGAGAACAGATATTTCGGATCCCATTGAAGACTATATGGCCAAAGGAAATATCCTCCGATATCAAAGAGAAAGAAGCTTTCGAGAAACTTCTTTGTGTTCTGTGAAATGATCTCACAGATTTACAGCTTTCCCCTCAAGAACCCTTTCGCTAAGACAGTTCTTGTGGAATTGTCAAAGTGATATTTGGACGCCCTTAGAGGGCTAAGGTAAAAAAAGGAAATATCCTCCGATGAAATGTGGAAAGAAGCTTTCTGAGAAACTGCTTAGTGTTCTGTTAATTCATCTCACAGAGTTACATCTGTATTTCGTGGATCTCTTTGCTAGCCTTATTTCTGTGGGATCTGTGAACAGATATTTCGGATCCCTTTGAAGACTATAGGGCCAAAGGAAATATCCTCCGATAACAAAGAGAAAGAAGCTTTCTGAGAAACTTCTTTGTGTTCTGCGAAATCATTTCACAGAGTTACAGCTTTCCCCTCCAGAAGCCTTTCGCTAAGACAGTTCTTGTGGAATTGGCAAAGTGATATTTGGAAGCCCTTAGTCGGCTATGGTGAAAAAGGAAATATCCTCAGATGAAATCTGGAAAGAGGCTTTCTGAGAAACTGCTTAGTGTTCTGTTAATTCATCTCACAGAGTTACATCTGTATTTCCTGGATCTCTTTGCTAGCCTTGTTTCTGTGGAATCTGAGAACAGATATTTCGGATCCCTTTGAAGACTATAGGGCCAAAGGAAATATCCTCCGATAACAAAGACAAAGAAGCTTTCTGAGAAACTTCTTTGTGTTCTGTGAAATCATCTCACAGAGTTACAGCTTTCCCCTCAAGAAGCCTTTCGCTAAGCCAGTTCTTGTGGAATTGGCAAAGTGATATTGGGAAGCCCATAGAGGGCTATGGTGAAAAAGGAAATATCCTGAGATGAAATCTGGAAAGAAGCTTTCTGAGAAACTGCTTAGTGTTCTGTTAATTCATCTCACAGAGTTACATCTGTATTTCGTGGATGTCTTTGCTAGCCTTATTTCTGTGGAATCTGAGAAGAGATATTTCGGATTCCTTGGAAGACGATAGGGCCAAAGGAAATATCCTCCGATAAAAAAGAGAAAGAAGCTTTCTGAGAAACTTCTTTGTGTTCTGTGAAATCATCTCACAGAATTACAGCTTTCCCCTCAAGAAGCCTTTCGCTAAGACAGTTCTTGTGGAATTGGCAAAGTGATATTTGGAAGCCCATAGAGGGCTATGGTGAAAAAGGAAATATCCTCAGATGAAATATGGAAAGAAGCTTTCTGGGAAACTGCTTAGTGTTCTGTTAATTCATCAAACAGACTTACATCTGTATTTCGTGGATCTCTTTGCTAGCCTTATTTCAGTGGAATCTGAGAACAGATATTTCGGATCCTTTTGAAGACTATAGGGCCAAAGGAAATATCCTCCGATAACAAAGAGAAAGAAGCTTTCTGAGAAACTTCTTTGTGTTCTGTGAAATCACCTCACAGAGTTACAGCTTTCCCCTCAAGAAGCCTTTCGCCAAGACAGTTCTTGTGGAATTGGCAAAGTGATATTTGGAAGCCCTTAGAGGGCTATGGTGAAAAAGGAAATATCCTCTGATGAAATCTGGAAAGAAGTTTTTTGAAGAACTGCTTAGTGTTCTGTTAATTCATCTCACAGAGTTACATCTGTATTTCGTGGATCTCTTTGCTAGCCTTATTTCTGTGGAATCTGAGAACAGATATTTCGGATCCCATTGAAGACTATAGGGCCAAAGGAAATATCCACCGATAACAAAGAGACAGAAGCTTTCTGAGAAACTTCTTTGTGTTCTGTGAAATCATCTAACAGAGTTATAGCTTTCCCCTCAAGAAGCCTTTCGCTAAGACAGTTCTTGTGGAATTGGCAAAGTGATATTTGGATGCCCATGGAGGTCTATGGTGAAAAAGGAAATATCCTCAGATGAAATCTGGAACGAGGCTCTCTGAGAAACTGCTTAGTGTTCTGTTAATTCATCTCACAGAGTTACATCTGTATTTCGTGGATCTCTTTGCTAGTCTTATTTCTGTGGAATCTGAGAACAGATATTGCGGATCCCTTTGAAGACGATAGGTCCAAAGGAAATATCCCCCGATAACAAAGACAAAGAAGCTTTCTGAGAAACTTCTTTGTGTTCTGTGAAATCATCTCATGGAGTTACAGCTTTCCCCTCAACAAGCCTTTCGCTAAGCCAGTTCTTGTGGAATTGGCAAAGTGATATTGGAAGCCCTTAGACGGCTATGGTGAAAAAGGAAATATCCTCAGATGAAACATGGAAGGAAGATTTCTGAGAAACTGCTTAGTGTTCTGTTAATTCATCTCACAGAGTTACATCTGTATATCGTGGATCTCTTTGCTAGCCTTATTTCTGTGGAATCTGAGAACAGATATTTCGGATCCCTTTGGAGACTATAGGGCCAAAGGAAATATCCTCCGATAACAAAGAGAAAGAAGCTTTCTGAGAAACTTCTTTGTGTTCTGTGAAATCATCTCACAGAGTTACAGCTTTCTCCCCAAGAAGCCTTTCGCTAAGATAGTTCTTGTGGAATTGGCAAAGTGATATTTGGAAGCCCATAGAGGGCTACGGTGAAAAAGGAAATATCCTCAGATGAAATCTGGAAAAAAGCTTTCTGAAGAACTGCTTAGTGTTCTGTTAATTCATCTCACAGAGTTACATGTGTATTTCGTGGATCTCTTTGCTAGCCTTATTTCTGTGGAATCTGAGAACAGATTTTTCCGATCCCTTTGAAGACTATAGGGCCAAAGGAAATATCCACCGATAACAAAGAGAAAGAATCTTTCTGAGAAACTTCTTTGTGTTCTGTGAAATGATCTCACAGAGTTACAGCTTTCCCCTCAAGAACCCTTTCGCTAAGACAGTTCTTGTGGAATTGTCAAAGTGATATTTGGACGCCCTTAGAGGGCTAAGGTAAAAAAAGGATATATCCTCAGATGAAATCTGGAAAGAAGATTTCTGAGAAACTGCTTAGTGTTCTGTTAATTCATCTCACAGAGTTACATCTGTATTTCGTGGATCTCTTTGCTAGCCTTATTTCTGTGGAATCTGAGAACAGATATTTCGGATCCCTTTGAAGACTATAGGGCCAAAGGAAATATCCTCCGATAACAAAGAGAAAGAAGCTTTCTGAGAAACTTCTTTGTGTTCTGTGAAATCATCTAAGAGAGTTATAGCTTTCCCCTCAAGAAGCCTTTCGCTAAGACAGTTCTTGTGGAATTGGCAAAGTGATATTTGGAAGCCCATAGAGGGCTACGGCGAAAAAGGAAATATCCTCAGATGAAATCTGGAAGGAAGCTTTCTGAGAAACTGCTTAGTGTTCTGTTAATTCATCTCACAGACCACATCTGTATATCGTGGATCTCTTTGCTAGCCTTATTTCTGTGGATCTGAGAACCCATATTTCGGATCCCTTTGAAGACTATATGGCCAAAGGAAATATCGTCCGATAACAAAGAGAAAGAAACTTTCTGAGAAACTTCTTTGTGTTCTGTGAAATCATCTCACAGAGGTACAGCTTTCCCTAGAAGAAGCCATTCGCTTAGACAGTTCTTGTGGAATTGGCAAAGTGATATTTGGATGCCCATAGAGGGCTATGGTGAAAAAGGAAATATCCTCAGATGAAATCTGGAAAGAAGCTTTCTGAGAAACTGCTTAGTGTTCTGTTAATTCATCTCACAGAGTTACATCTCTATTTCGTGGATCTCTTTTCTAGCCTTATTTCTGTGGAATCTGAGAACAGATATTTCGGATCCCTTTGAAGACTACACGGCCAAAGGAAATATCCTCCGATAACAAAGAGAAAGAAGCTTTCTGAGAAACTTCTTTGTGTTATGTGAAATCATCTCACAGAGTTACAGCTTTCCCCTCAAGAAGCCTTTCGCCAAGACAGTTCTTGTGGAATTGGTAATGTGATATTTGGAAGCCCTTAGAGGGCTATGGTGAAAAAGGAAATATCCTCAGATGAAATCTGGATAGAAGTTTTGTGAAGAACTGCTGAGTGTTCTGTTAATTCATCTCACAGAGTTACATCTGTATTTCGTGGACTGTTTGCTAGCCTTATTTCTGTGGAATCTGAGAACAGATATTTCAGATCCCTTTGAAGACTATAGGGCCAAAGGAAATATCCTCCGATAACAAAGAGAAAGAAGCTTTCTGAGAAACTTCTTTGTGTTCTGTGAAATCATCTCACAGAGTTACAGCTTTCCCCTCAAGAAGCGTTTCGCTAAGACAGTTCTTGTGGAATTGGCAAAGTGATATTTGGAAGCCCATAGAGGGCTATGGTGAAAAAGGAAATATCCTCAGATGAAATCTGGAAAGAAGCTTTCTGAGAAACTGCTTAGTGTTCTGTTAATTCATCTCACAGACTTACATCTGTATTTCGTGGATCTCTTTGCTAGCCTTATTTCTGTGGAATCTGAGAACAGATATTTCGGATCCTTTTGAAGACTATAGGGGCAAAGGAAATATCCTCCGATAACAAAGAGAAAGAAGCTTTCTGAGAAACTTCTTTGTGTTCTGTGAAATCATCTCACAGAGTTATAGCTTTCCCCTCAAGAAGCCTTTCGCTAAGACAGTTCTTGTGGAATTGGCAAAGTGATATTTGGAAGCCCTTAGTCGGCTATGGTGAAAAAGGAAATATTCTCAGATGAAATCTGGAAAGAGGCTTTCTGAAGAACTGCTTAGTGCTCTGTTAATTCATCTCACAGAGTTACATCAGTATTTCGTCGATCTCTTTGCTAGCCTTATTTCTGTGGAATCTGAGAACAGATATTTCGGATCCCATTGAAGACGATAGGGCCAAAGGAAATATCCACCGATAACAAAGAGAAAGAAGGTTTCTGAGAAACTTCTTTGTGTTCTGTGAAATCATCTCACAGAGTTACAGCTTTCCCCTCAAGAAGCCTTTGTGTAAGACAGTTGTTGTGGAATTGGCAAAGTGATATTGGAAGCCCATAGAGGGCTATGGTGAAAAAGGAAATACCCTCAGATGAAATCTGGAAAGAAGCTTTCTGAGAAACTGCTTAGTGTTCTGTTAATTCATCTCACAGACCACATCTGTATATCGTGGATCTCTTTGCTAGTCTTATTTCTGTGGAATCTGAGAACCCATATTTCGGATCCCTTTGAAGACTATATCGCCAAAGGAAATATCGTCCGATAACAAAGAGAAAGAAGCTTTCTGAGAAACTTCTTTGTGTTCTGTGAAATCATCTCAAAGAGGTACAGCTTTCCCTAGAAGAAGCCTTTCGCTAAGACAGTTCTTGTGGAATTGGCAAAGTGATATTTGGAATCCCTTAGTCGGCTATGGTGAAAAAGGAAATATCCTCAGATGAAATCTGGAAAGAAGCTTTCTGAGAAACTGCTTAGTGTTCTGTTAATTCAACTCACAGAGTTACATCTCTATTTCGTGGATCTCTTCGCTAGCCTTATTTCTGTGGAATCTGAGAAGAGATATTTCGGATCCCTTTAAAGCATACACGGCCAAAGGAAATATCCTCCGATAACAAAGAGAAAGAAGCTTTCTGAGAAACTTCTTTGTGTTCTGTGAAATCATCTCACAGAGTTACAGCTTTCCCCTCAAGAAGCCTTTCGCCAGGACAGTTCTTGTGGAATTGGCAAAGTGATATTTGGAAGCCCATAGAGGGCTATGGTGAAAAAGGAAATATCCTCCAATGATATCTGGAAAGAAGCTTTCTGAAGAACTGCTTAGTGCTCTGTTAATTCATCTCACAGAGTTACATCTGTATTTCGTGGACTGTTTGCTAGCCTTATTTCTGTGGAATCTGAGAACAGATATTTCAGATCCCTTTGAAGACTATAGGGCCAAAGGAAATATCCTCCGATAACAAAGAGAAAGAAGCTTTCTGAGAAACTTCGTTGTGTTCTGTGAAATCATCTCACAGAGTTACAGCTTTCCCCTCAAGAAGCTTTTCTCTAAGACAGTTCTTGTGGAATTGGCAAAGTGATATTTGGAAGCCCATAGAGGGCTATGGTGAAAAAGGAAATATCCTCAGATGAAATCTAGAAAGAAGCTTTCTGAGAAACTGCTTAGTGTTCTGTTAATTCATCTCACAGACCACATCTGTATATCGTGGATCTCTTTGCTAGCATTATTTCTGTGGAATCTGAGAACAGATATTTCGGATCCCTTTGAAAACTATATGGCCAAAGGAAATATCCTCCGATAACAAAGAGAAAGAAGCTTTATGAGAAACTTCTTTGTGTTCTGTGAAATCATCTCACAGAGTTACAGCTTTCCCTCAAGAAGCCTTTCGCTAAGACAGTTCTTGTGGAATTGGCAAAGTGATATTTGGAAGCCCTTAGAGGGCTATGGTGAAAAAGGAAATATCCTCAGATGAAATTTGGAAAGAAGCTTTCTGAGAAACTGCTTAGTGTTCTGTAAATTCATCTCACAGAGTTACATCTGTATTTCGTGGATCTCTTTGCTAGCCTTATTTCTGTGGAATCTGAGAAGAGATATTTCGGATCCCTTTGAAGACTATAGGGCCAAAGGAAATATCCCCCGATAACAAAGACAAAGAAGCTTTCTGAGAAACTTCTTTGTGTTCTGTGAAATCATCTCACGGAGTTACAGCTTTCCCCTCAACAAGCCTTTCGCTAAGCCAGTTCTTGTGGAATTGGCAAAGTGATATTGGGAAGCCCATAGACGGCTATGGTGAAAAAGGAAATAACCTCAGTTGAAACCTGGAAAGAAGCTTTCTGAGAAACTGCTGAGTGTTCTGTTAATTCATCTCACAGAGTTACATCTGTATTTCGTGGTTCTCTTTGCTAGCCTTATTTCTGTGGAATCTGAGAACAGATATTTCGGATCCCTTTGAAGACAATAGGGCCAAAGGAAATATCCTCCGATAACAAAGAGAAAGAAGCTTTCTGAGAAACTTCTTTGTGTTCTGTGAAATCATCTCACAGAATTACAGCTTTCCCCTCAAGAAGCTTTTCTCTAAGACAGTTCTTGTGGAATTTGCAAAGTGATATTTGGAAGCCCATAGAGGGCTATGGTGAAAAAGGAAGTATCCTCAGATGAAATCTGGAAAGAAGCTTTCTGAGAAACTGCTTAGTGTTCTGTTAATTCATCTCACAGACCACATCTGTATATCGTGGATCTCTTTGCTAGCCTTATTTCTGTGGAATCTGAGAACAGATATTTCGTCTCCCTTTGAAGACTATATGGCCAAAGGAAATATCCTCCGATAACAAAGAGAAAGAAGCTTTCTGAGAAACTTCTTTGTGTTCTGTGAAATCATCTCACAGAGTTACAGCTTTCCCCTCAAGAAGCCTTTCGCCAAGACAGTTCTTGTGGAATTGGCAAAGTGATATTTGGAAGCCCATAGAGGGCTATGGTGAAAAAGGAAATATCCTCAGATGAAATCTGGAAAGAAGCTTTCTGAGAAACTGCTTAGTGTTCTGTTAATTCATCTCACAGACTTACATCTGTATTTCGTGGATCTCTTTGCTAGCCTTATTTCTGTGGAATCTGAGAACAGATATTTCGGATCCTTTTCAAGACTATAGGGCCAAAGGAAATATCCTCCGATAACAAAGAGAAAGAAGCTTTCTGAGAAACTTGTTTGTGTTCTGTGAAATCATCTCACAGAGTTACAGCTTTCCCCTCAAGAAGCCTTTCGCCAAGACAGTTCTTGTGGAATTGGCAAAGTGATATTTGGAAGCCCTTAGAGGGCTATGGTGAAAAAGGAGATATCCTCTGATGAAATCTGGAAAGAAGTTTTCTGAAGAACTGCTTAGTGTTCTGTTAATTCATCTCACAGAGTTACATCTGTATATCGTGGATCTCTTTGCTAGCCTTATTTCTGTGGAATCTGAGAACAGATATTTCGGATCCCTTTGGAGACTATAGGACCAAAGGAAATATCCTCCGATAACAAAGAGAAAGAAGCTTTCTGATGAACTTCTTTGTGTTCTGTGAAATCATCTCGCACAGTTACAGCTTTCCCCTCAAGAAGCCTTTCGTTAAGCCAGTTCTTGTGGAATTGGCAAAGTGATATTTGGATGCCCATAGAGGTCTATGGTGAAAAAGGAAATATCCTCAGATGAAATCTGGAACGAGGCTTTCTGAGAAACTGCTTAGTGTTCTGTTAATTCATCTCACAGAGTTACATCTGTATTTCGTGGAACTCTTTGCTAGCCTTATTTCTGTGGAATCTGAGAACAGATATTGCGGATCCCTTTGAAGACGATAGGTCCAAAGGAAATATCTCCCGATAACAAAGACAAAGAAGCTTTCTGAGAAACTTCTTTGTGTTCTGTGAAATCATCTCATGGAGTTACAGCTTTCCCCTCAACAAGCCTTTCGCTAAGCCAGTTCTTGTGGAATTGGCAAAGTGATATTGGAAGCCCATAGACGGCTATGGTAAAAAAGGAAATATCCTCAGATGAAACATGGAAGGAAGATTTCTGAGAAACTGCTTAGTGTTCTGTTAATTCATCTCACAGAGTTACATCTGTATATCGTGGATCTCTTTGCTAGCCTTATTTCTGTGGAATCTGAGAACAGATATTTCGGATCCCTCTGGAGACTATAGGGCCAAAGGAAATATCCTCCGATAACAAAGAGAAAGAAGCTTTCTGAGAAACTTCTTTGTGTTCTGTGAAATCATCTCACAGAGTTACAGCTTTCCCCCCAAGAAGCCTTTCGCTAAGATAGTTCTTGTGGAATTGGCAAAGTGATATTTGGAAGCCCATAGAGGGCTACGGTGAAAAAGGAAATATCCTCAGATGAAATCTGGAAAAAAGCTTTCTGAAGAACTGCTTAGTGTTCTGTTAATTCATCTCACAGAGTTACATCTGTATTTCGGGGATCTCTTTGCTAGCCTTATTTCTGTGGAATCTGAGAACAGATATTTCGGATCCCTTTGAAGACTATAGGGCCAAAGAAAATATCCTCCGATAACAAAGAGAAAGAAGCTTTCTGAGAAACTTCTTTGTGTTCTGTGAAATCATTTCACAGAGTTACAGCTTTCCCCTCCAGAAGCCTTTCGCTAAGACAGTTCTTGTGGAATTGGCAAAGTGATATTTGGAAGCCCTTAGTCGGCTATGGTGAAAAAGGAAATATCCTCAGATGAAATCTGGAAAGAGGCTTTCTGAGAAACTGCTTAGTGTTCTGTTAATTCATCTCACAGAGTTACATCTGTATTTCGTGGATCTCTTTCCTAGCCTTATTTCTGTGGAATCTGAGAACAGATATTTCGGATCCCTTTGAAGACTATAGGGCCAAAGGAAATATCCCCCGATAACAAAGACAAAGAAGCTTTCTGAGAAACTTCTTTGTGTTCTGTGAAATCATCTCACGGAGTTACAGCTTTCCCCTCAACAAGCCTTTCGCTAAGCCAGTTCTTGTGGAATTGGCAAAGGGATATTGGGAAGCCCATAGACGGCTATGGTGAAAAAGGAAATATCCTCAGTTGAAATCTGGAAAGAAGCTTTCTGAAAAACTGCTGAGTGTTCTGTTAATTCATCTCACAGAGTTACATCTGTATTTCGTGGATCTCTTTGCTAGCCTTATTTCTGTGGAATATGAGAACAGATATTTCGGATCCCTTTGAAGACTATAGGGCCAAAGGAAATATCCTCCGATAACAAAGATAAAGAAGCTTTCTGAGAAACTTCTTTGTGTTCTGTGAAATCATCTCACAGAGTTACAGCTTATCCCTCAAGAAGCCTTTCGCCAAGACAGTTCTTGTGGAATTGGCAAAGTGATATTTGGAAGCCCATAGAGGGCTACGGTGAAAAAGGAAATATCCTCCGATGAAATCTGGAAAGAAGCTTTCTGAAGAACTGCTTAGTGCTCTGTTAATTCATCTCCCAGAGTTACATCTGTATTTCGTGGATCTCTTTGCTAGCCTTATTTCTGTGGAATATGAGAACAGATATTTCGGATCCCTTTGAAGACTATAGGGCCAAAGGAAATATCCACCGATAACAAAGAGAAAGAAGCTTTCTGAGAAACTTCTTTGTGTTCTGTGAAATGATCTCACAGAGTTACAGCTTTCCCCTCAAGAACCCTTTGGTAAGACAGTTCTTGTGGAATTGTCAAAGTGATATTTGGATGCCCTTAGAGGGCTAAGGTAAAAAAAGGAAATATCCTCAGATGAAATGTGGAAAGAAGCTTTCTGAGAAACTGCTTAGTGTTCTGTTAATTCATCTCACAGAGTTACATCTGTATTTCGTGGATCTCTTTGCTAGCCTTATTTCTGTGGAATCGGTGAACAGATATTTCGGATCCTTTTGAAGACTATAGGGCCAAAGGAAATATCCTCCGATAACAAAGAGAAAGAAGCTTTCTGAGAAACTTCTTTGTGTTCTGTGAAATCATTTCACAGAGTTACAGCTTTCCCCTCCAGAAGCCTTTCGCTAAGACAGTTCTTGTGGAATTGGCAAAGTGATATTTGGAAGCCCTTAGTCGGCTATGGTGAAAAAGGAAATATCCTCAGATGAAATCTGGAAAGAGGATTTCTGAAGAACTGCTTAGTGCTCTGTTAATTCATCTCACAGAGTTACATCAGTATTTCTTGGATCTCTTTGCTAGCCTTATTTCTGTGGAATCTGAGAACAGATATTTCGGATCCCATTGAAGACGATAGGGCCAAAGGAAATATCCACCGATAACAAAGAGAAAGAAGGTTTCTGAGAAACTTCTTTGTGTTCTGTGAAATCATCTCACAGAGTTACAGCTTTCCCCTCAAGAAGCCTTTCTGTAAGACAGTTGTTGTGGAATTGGCAAGGTGATATTTTGAAGCCCATAGAGGGCTATGGTGAAAAAGGAAATATCCTCAGATGAAATCTGGAAAGAAGCTTTCTGAGAAACTTCTTAGTGTTCTGTTAATTCATCTCACAGACCACATCTGTATATCGTGGATCTCTTTGCTAGCCTTATTTCTGTGGAATCTGAGAACAGATATTTCGGATCCCTTTGAAGACTATATGGCCAAAGGAAATATCCTCCGATAACAAAGAGAAAGAAGCTTTCTGAGAAACTTCTTTGTGTTCTGTGAAATCATCTCACAGAGTTACAGCTTTCCCTCAAGAAGCCTTTCGCTAAGACAGCTCCTGTGGAATTGGCAAAGTGATATTTGGAAGCCCTTAGAGGGCTATGGTGAAAAAGGAAATATCCTCAGATGAAATCTGGAAAGAAGCTTTCTGAGAAACTGCTTAGTGTTCTGTTAATTCATCTCACAGACTTACATCTGTATTTCGTGGATCTCTTTGCTAGCCTTATTTCTGTGGAATCTGAGAACAGATATTTTGGATCCCTTTGAAGACTATAGGGCCAAAGGAAATATCCTCCGATAACAAAGAGAAAGAAGCTTTCTGAGAAACTTCTTTGTGTTCTGTTAAATCATCTCACAGAGTTACAGCTTTCCCCTCAAGAAGCCTTTCTCTAAGACAGTTCTTGTGGAATTGGCAAAGTGATATTTGGAAGCCCTTAGAGGGCTATGGTGAAAAAGGAAATATCCTCTGATGAAATCTGGAAAGAAGTTTTCTGAAGAACTGCTTAGTGTTCTGTTAATTCATCTCACAGAGTTACATCTGTATTTCGTGGATCTCTTTGATAGCCTTATTTCTGTGGAATCTGAGAACAGATATTTCCGATCCCATTGAAGACTATAGGGCCAAAGGAAATATCCACCGATAACAAAGAGAAAGAAGCTTTCTGAGAAACTTCTTTGTGTTCTGTGAAATGATCTCACAGAGTTACAGAATTCCCCTCAAGAACCCTTTCGCTAAGACAGTTCTTGTGGAATTGTCAAAGTGATATTTGGACGCCCTTAGAGGGCTAAGGTAAAAAAAGGAAATATCCTCAGATGAAATCTGGAAAGAAGCTCTCTGAGAAACTGCTTAGTGTTCTGTTAATTCATCTCACAGAGTTACATCTGTATTTCGTGGATCTCTTTGCTAGCCTTATTTCTGTGGAATCTGAGAACAGATATTTCGGATCCCTTTGAAGACTATAGGGCCAAAGGAAATATCCTCCGATAACAAAGAGAAAGAAGCTTTCTGAGAAACTTCTTTGTGTTCTGTGAAATCATCTCACACAGTTACAGCTTTCCCCTCCAGAAGCCTTTCGCTAAGACAGTTCTTGTGGAATTGGCAAAGTGATATTTGGAAGCCCTTAGTCGGCTATGGGGAAAAAGGAAATATCCTCAGATGAAATCTGGAAAGAGGCTTTCTGAGAAACTGCTTAGTGTTCTGATAATTCATCTCACAGAGTTACATCTGTATTTCGTGGATCTCTTTGCTAGCCTTATTTCTGTGGAATCTGAGAACAGATATTTCGGATCCCTTTGAAGACTATAGGGCCAAAGGAAATATCCCCCGATAACAAAGACAAAGAAGCTTTCTGAGAAACTTCTTTGTGTTCTGTGAAATCATCTCACGGAGTTACAGCTTTCCCCTCAAGAAGCGTTTCGCTAAGCCAGTTCTTGTGGAATTGGCAAAGTGATATTGGGAAGCCCATAGACGGCTATGGTGAAAAAGGAAATAACCTCAGTTGAAATCTGGAAAGAAGCTTTCTGAGAAACTGCTGAGTGTTCTGTTAATTCATCTCACAGAGTTACATCTGTATTTCGTGGATCTCTTTGCTAGCCTTATTTCTGTGGAATCTGAGAACAGATATTTCGGATCCCTTTGAAGACAATAGGGCCAAAGGAAATATCCTCCGATAACAAAGAGAAAGAAGCTTTCTGAGAAACTTCTTAGTGTTCTGTGAAATCATCTCACAGAGTTACAGATTTCCCCTCAAGAAGCTTTTCTCTAAGACAGTTCTTGTGGAATTTGCAAAGTGATATTTGGAAGCCCATAGAGGGCTATGGTGAAAAAGGAAGTATCCTCAGATGAAATCTGGAAAGAAGCTTTCCGAGAAACTGCTTAGTGTTCTGTTAATTCATCTCACAGACCACATTTGTATATCGTGGATCTCTTTGCTAGCCTTATTTCTGTGGAATCTGAGAACAGATATTTCGTATCCCTTTGAAGACTATATGGCCAAAGGAAATATCCTCCGATAACAAAGAGAAAGAAGCTTTCTGAGAAACTTCTTTGTGTTCTGAGAAATCATCTCACAGAGTTACAGCTTTCCCCTCAAGAAGCCTTTCGCTAAGCCAGTTCTTGTGGAATTGGCAAAGTGATATTGGGAAGCCCATAGAGGGCTATGGTGAAAAAGGAAATATCCTGAGATGAAATCTGGAAAGAAGCTTTCTGAGAAACTGCTTAGTGTTCTGTTAATTCATCTCACAGAGTTACATCTGTATTTCGTGGATGTCTTTGCTAGCCTTATTTCTGTGGAATCTGAGAAGAGATATTTCGGATTCCTTGGAAGACGATAGGGCCAAAGGAAATATCCTCCGATAACAAAGAGAAAGAAGCTTTCTGAGAAACTTCTTTGTGTTCTGTGAAATCATCTCACAGAGTTACAGCTTTCCCCTCAAGAAGCCTTTCTCTAAGACAGTTCTTGTGGAATTGGCAAAGTGATATTAGGAAGCCCATAGAGGGCTATGGTGAAAAAGGAAATATCCTCAGATGAAATCTGGAACGAAGCTTTCTGAGAAACTGCTTAGTGTTCTGTTAATTCATCTCACAGACTTACATCTGTATTTCTTGGATCTCTTTGCTAGCCTTATTTCTGTGTAATCTGAGAACAGATATTTCGATCCCTTTGAAGACTATGTGGCCAAAGGAAATATCCTCCGATAACAAAGAGAAAGAAGCTTTCTGAGAAACTTCTTTGTGTTCTGTGAAATCATCTCACAGAGTTACAGCTTTCCCCTCAAGAAGTCTTTCGCTAAGACAGATCTTGTGGAATTGGCAAAGTGATATTTGGAAGCCCATAGAGGGCTACGGTGAAAAAGGAAATATCCTCAGATGAAATCTGGAAAGAAGCTTTCTGAGAAACTGCTTAGTGTTCTGTTAATTCATCTCACAGAGTTACATCTGTATGTCGTGGATCTCTTTGCTAGCCTTATTTCTGTGGAATCTGAGAACAGATATTTCGGATCCCTTTGAAGACTATAGGGCCAAAGGAAATATCCTCCGATAACAAAGAGAAAGAAGCTTTCTGAGAAACTTCTTTGTGTTCTGTGAAATCATGTCACAGAATTACAGCTTTCCCCTCAAGAAGCCTTTCGCTAAGACGGTTCTTGTGGAATTGGCAAAGTGATATTTGGAAGCCCATAGAGGGCTATGGTGAAAAAGGAAGTATCCTCAGATGAAATCTGGAAAGAAGCTTTCTGAGAAACTGCTTAGTGTTCCGTTAATTTATCTCTCGGAGTTACATCTGTATTTCGTGAATCTCTTTGCTAGCCTTATTTCTGTGGAATCTGAGAACAGATATTTTGGATCCCTTTGAAGACTATAGGGCCAAAGGAAATATCCTTCGATTACAAAGAGAAAGAAGCTTTCTGAGAAACTTCTTTGTGTTCTGTGAAATCATTTCACAGAGTTACAGCTTTCCCCTCCAGAAGCCTTTCGCTAAGACAGTTCTTGTGGAATTGGCAAAGTGATATTTGGAAGCCCTTAGTCGGCTATGGTGAAAAAGGAAATATCCTCAGATGAAATCTGGAAAGAGGCTTTCTGAGAAACTGCTTAGTGTTCTGTTAATTCATCTCACAGAGTTACATCTGTATTTCCTGGATCTCTTTGCTAGCCTTATTTCTGTGGAATCTGAGAACAGATATTTCGGATCCCTTTGAAGACTATAGGGCCAAAGGAAATATCCTCCGATAACAAAGATAAAGAAGCTTTCTGAGAAACTTCTTTGTGTTCTGTGAAATCATCTCACAGAGTTACAGCTTTCCCCTGAAGAAGCCTTTCTCTAAGACACTTCTTGTGGAATTGGCAAAGTGATATTAGGAAGCCGTTAGTGGGCTATGGTGAAAAAGGAATTATCCTCAGATCAAATCTGGAAAGAAGCTTTCTGAGAAACTGCTTAGTGTTCTGTTAATTCATCTCACAGAGTTACATCTGTACTTCGTGGATCTCTTTGCCAGCCTTATTTCTGTGGAATCTGAGAACAGATATTTCGGATCCCTTTGAAGACTACACGGCCAAAGGAAATATCCTCCGATAACAAAGAGAAAGAAGCTTTCTGATGAACTTCTTTGTGTTCTGTGAAATCATCTCGCACAGTTACAGCTTTCCCCTCAAGAAGCCTTTCGTTAAGCCAGTTCTTGTGGAATTGGCAAAGTGATATTTGGAAGCCCTTAGAGGGCTATGGTGAAAAAGGAAATATCCTGAGATGAAATCTGGAAAGAAGCTTTCTGAGAAACTGCTTAGTGTTCTGTTAATTCATCTCACAGAGTTACATCTGTATTTCGTGGATCTCTTTGCTAGCCTTATTTCTGTGAAATCTGAGAACCGATATTTCGGATCCCTTTGGAGACTATAGGGCCAAAGGAAATATCCTCCGATAACAAAGAGAAAGAATCTTTCTGAGAAACTTCTTTGTGTTCTGTGAAATCATCTCACACAGTTACAGCTTTCCCCTCAAGAAGCCTTTCGCTAAGACAGTTCTTGTGGAATTGGCAAAGTTATATTTGGAAGCCCGTAGTGGACTATGGTGAAAAAGGAAATATGTTCAGATGAAATATGGAAAGAAGCTTTCTGAGAAACTGCTTAGTGTTCTGTTAATTCATCTCACAGAGTTACATCTGTATGTCGTGGATCTCTTTGCTAGCCTTATTTCTGTGGAATCTGAGAACAGATATTTCGGATCCCTTTGAAGACTACAAGGCCAAAGGAAATATCCTCCGATAACAAAGAGAAAGAAGCTTTCTGAGAAACTTCTTTGTGTTCTGTGAAATCATCTCACAGAGGTACAGCTATCCCTAGAAGAAGCCATTCGCTAAGACAGTTCTTGTGGAATTGGCAAAGTGATATTTGGATGCCCATAGAGGGCTATGGTGAAAAAGGAAATATCCTCAGATGAAATCTGGAAAGAAGCTTTCTGAGAAACTGCTTAGTGTTCTGTTAATTCATCTTACAGAGTTACATCTGTGTTTCGTGGATCTCTTTTCTAGCCTTATTTCTGTGGAATCTGAGAACAGATATTTCGGATCCCTTTGAAGACTACACGGCCAAAGGAAATATCCTCCGATAACAAAGAGAAAGAAGCTTTCTGATGAACTTCTTTGTGTTCTGTGAAATCATCTCGCACAGTTCCAGCTTTCACCTCAAGAAGCCTGTCGCTAAGCCAGTTCTTGTGGAATTGGCAAAGTGATATTTGGAAGCCCATAGAGGGCTATGGTGAAAAAGGAAATATCCTCAGATGAAATCTGGAAAGAAGCTTTCTGAGAAACTGCTTAGTGTTCTGTTAATTCATCTCACAGAGTTACATCTGTATTTTCTGGATGTCTTTGCTAGCCTTATTTCTGTGAAATCTGAGAACAGATATTTCGGATCCCTTTGGAGACTATAGGGCCAAAGGAAATATCCTCCGATAACAAAGAGAAAGAATCTTTCTGAGAAACTTCTTTGTGTTCTGTGAAATCATCTCACACAGTTACAGCTTTTCCCTCAAAAAGCCTTTCGCTAAGACAGTTCTTGTGGAATTGGCAAAGTGATATTTGGAAGCCCATAGAGGGCTATGGTGAAAAAGGAAATATCCTCCGATGAAATCTGGAAAGAAGCTTTCTGAGAAACTGCTTAGTGTTCTGTTGATTCATCTCACAGAGTTACATCTGTATATCGTGGATCTCTTTGATAGCCTTATTTCTGTTGAATCTGAGAACAGATATTTCGGATCCCTTTGGAGACTACTGAGCCAAAGGAAATATCCTCCGATAACAAAGAGAAAGAAGATTTCTGAGAAACTTCTTTGTGTTCTGTGAAATCGTCTCACAGAGTTACAGCTTTCCCCTCAAGAAGCCTTTCGCTAAGACGGTTCTTGTGGAATAGGCAAAGTGATATTTGGAGGCCCATAGAGGGCTATGGAGAAAAAGGAAATATCCTCAGATGCAATCTGGAAAGAAGCTTTCTGAGAAACTGCTTAGTGTTCCGTTAATTTATCTCTCGGAGTTACATCTGTATTTCGTGGATCTCTTTGCTAGCCTTATTTCTGTGGAATCTGAGAACAGATATATTGGATCCCTTTGAAGACTATAGGGCCAAAGGAAATATCCTTCGATAACAAAGAGAAAGAAGCTTTCTGAGAAACATCTTTGTGTTCTGTGAAATCATTTCACAGAGTTACAACTTTCCCCCCCAGAAGCCTTTCGCTAAGACACTTCTTGTGGAATTGGCAAAGTGATATTTGGAAGCCCTTAGTCGGCTATGGTGAAAAAGGAAATATCCTCAGATGAAATCTGGAAAGAGGCTTTCTGAGAAACTGCTTAGTGTTCTGTTAATTCATCTCACAGAGTTACAACTGTATTTCCTGGATCTCTTTGCTAGCCTTATTTCTGTGGAATCTGAGAACAGATATTTCGGATCCCTTTGAAGACTATAGGGCCAAAGGAAATATCCTCCGATAACAAAGATAAAGAAGCTTTCTGAGAAACTTCTTTGTGTTCTGTGAAATCATCTCACAGAGTTACAGCTTTCCCCTCAAGAAGCCTTTCGCCAAGACAGTTCTTGTTGAATTGGCAAAGTGATATTTGGAAGCCCTTAGTGGGCTATGGTGAAAAAGGAAATATCCTCAGATCAAATCTGGAAAGAAGCTTTCTGAGAAACTGCTTAGTGTTCTGTTAATTCATCTCACAGAGTTACATCTGTACTTCGTGGATCTCTTTGCTAGCCTTATTTCTGTGGAATCTGAGAACAGATATTTCGGATCCCTTTGAAGACTACACGGCCAAAGGAAATATCCTCCGATAACAAAGAGAAAGAAGCTTTCTGATGAACTTCTTTGTGTTCTGTGAAATCATCTCGCACAGTTACAGCTTTCCCCTCAAGAAGCCTTTCGCTAAGCCAGTTCTTGTGGAATTGGCAAAGTGATATTTGGAAGCCCATAGAGGGCTATGGTGAAAAAGGAAATATCCTCAGATGAAATCTGGAAAGAAGCTTTCTGAGAAACTGCTTAGTGTTCTGTTAATTCATCTCACAGAGTTACATCTGTATTTCGTGGATCTCTTTGCTAGCCTTATTTCTGTGAAATCTGAGAACAGATATTTCGGATCCCTTTGGAGACTATATGGCCAAAGGAAATATCCTCCGATAACAAAGAGAAGGAATCTTTCTGAGAAACTTATTTGTGTTCTGTGAAATCATCTCACACAGTTACAGCTTTCCCCTCAAGAAGCCTTTCGCTAAGACAGTTCTTGTGGAATTGGCAAAGTTATATTTGGAAGCCCTTAGAGGACTATGGTGAAAAAGAAAATATCTTCAGATGAAATCTGGAAAGAAGCTTTCTGAGAAACTGCTTAGTGTTCTGTTAATTCATCTCACAGAGTTACATCTGTATGTCGTGGATCTCTTTGCTAGCCTTATTTCTGTGGAATCTGAGAACAGATATTTCGGATCCCTTTGAAGACTATAAGGCCAAAGGAAATATCCTCCGATAACAAAGAGAAAGAAGCTTTCTGAGAAACTTCTTTGTGTTCTGTGAAATCATCTCACAGAGGTACAGCTATCCCTAGAAGAAGCCATTTGCTAAGACAGTTCTTGTGGAATTGGCAAAGTGATATTTGGATGCCCATAGAGGGCTATGGTGAAAAAGGAAATATCCTCAGATGAAATCTGGAAAGAAGCTTTCTGAGAAACTGCTTAGTGTTCTGTTAATTCATCTCACAGAGTTACATCTGTATTTCGTGGATCTCTTTGCTAGCCTTATTTCTGTGGAATCTGAGAACAGATATTTCGGATCCCTTTGAAGACTTCACGGCCAAAGGAAATATCCTCCGATAACAAAGAGAAAGAAGCTTTCTGATGAACTTCTTTGTGTTCTGTGAAATCATCTCGCACAGTTACAGCTTTCCCCTCAAGAAGCCTGTCGCTAAGCCAGTTCTTGTGGAATTGGCAAAGTGATATTTGGAAGCCCATAGAGGGCTATGGTGAAAAAGGAAATATCCTCAGATGAAATCTGGAAAGAAGCTTTCTGAGAAACTGCTTAGTGTTCTGTTAATTCATCTCACAGAGTTACATCTGTATTTCCTGGATGTCTTTGCTAGCCTTATTTCTGTGAAATCTGAGAACAGATATTTCGGATCCCTTTGGAGACTATAGGGCCAAAGGAAATATCCTCCGATAACAAAGTGAAAGAATCTTTCTGAGAAACTTCTTTGTGTTCTGTGAAATCATCTCACAGAGGTACAGCTATCCCTAGAAGAAGCCATTCGCTGAGACAGTTCTTGTGGAATGGGCAAAGTGATATTTGGATGCCCATAGAGGGCTATGGTGAAAAAGGAAATATCCTGAGATGAAATCTGGAAAGAAGCTTTCTGAGAAACTGCTTAGTGTTCTGTTAATTCATCTCACAGAGTTACATCTGTATTTCGTGGATCTCTTTGCTAGCCTTATTTCTGTGGAATCTGAGAACAGATATTTCGGATCCCTTTGGAGACTACTAGGCCAAAGGAAATATCCTCCGATAACAAAGAGAAAGAAGATTTCTGAGAAACTTCTTTGTGTTCTGTGAAATCATCTCACAGAGTTACAGCTTTCCCCTCAAGAAGCCTTTCTCTAAGACAGTTCTTGTGGAATTCGCAAAGTGATATTTGGAAGCCCATAGAGGACTATGGTGAAAAAGGAAATATCTTCAGATGAAATCTGGAAAGAAGCTTTGTGAGAAACTGCTTAGTGTTCTGTTAATTCATCACACAGAGTTACATCTGTATGTCATGGATCTCTTTGCTAGCCTTATTTCTGTGGAATCTGAGAACAGATATTTCGGATCCCTTTGAAGACTATAGGGCCAAAGGAAATATCCTCCGATAACAAAGAGAAAGAAGGTTTCTGAGAAACTTCTTTGTGTTCTGTGAAATCATCTCACAGTGTTACAGCTTTCCCCTCAAGAAGCCTTTCGCTAAGACACTTCTTGTGGAATTGGCAAAGTGATATTTGGAAGCCCATAGAGGTCTACGGTGAAAAAGGAAACATCCTCAGATGAAATCTGGAAAGAAGCTTTCTGAGAAACTGCTTAGTGTTCTGTTAATTCATCTCACAGACTTACATCTGTATTTCGTGGATCTCTTTGCTAGCCTTATTTCTGTGGAATCTGAGAACAGATATTTCGGATCCTTTTGAAAACTATAGGGCCAAAGGAAATATCCTCCGATAACAAAGAGAAAGAAGCTTTCTGAGAAACTTGTTTGTGTTCTGTGAAATGATCTCACAGAGTTACAGCTTTCCCCTGAAGAAGCCTTTCGCCAAGACAGTTCTTGTGGAATTGGCAAAGTGATATTTGGAAGCCCTTAGAGGGCTATGGTGAAAAAGGAAATATCCTCTGATGAAATCTGGAAAGAAGTTTTCTGAAGAACTGCTTAGTGTTCTGTTAACTCATCTCACAGAGTTACATTTGTATTTCGTGGATCTCTTTGCTAGCCTTATTTCTGTGGAATCTGAGAACAGATATTTCGGATCCCATTGAAGACTATAGGGCCAAAGGAAATATCCACCGATAACAAAGAGAAAGAAGCTTTCTGAGAAACATCTTTGTGTTCTGTGAAATCATCTAACAGAGTTATAGCTTTCCCCTCAAGAAGCCTTTCGCTAAGACAGTTCTTGTGGAATTGGCAAAGTGATATTTGGATGCCCATAGAGGGCTACGGTGAAAAAGGAAATATCCTCAGATGAAATCTGGAAAGAAGCTTTCTGAGAAACTGCTTAGTGTTCTGTTAACTCATCTCACAGAGTTACATCTGTATTTCGTGTATGTCTTTGCTAGCCTTATTTCTGTGGAATCTGAGAAGAGATATTTCAGATCCCTTTGAAGACGATAGGGCCAAAGGAAATATCCTCCGATAAAAAAGAGAAAGAAGCTTTCTGAGAAACTTCTTTGTGTTCTGTGAAATCATCTCACAGAGTTACAGCTTTCCCCTCAAGAAGCCTTTCTCTAAGACAGTTCTTGTGGAATTGGCAAAGTGATATTAGGAAGCCCACAGAGGGCTATGGTGAAAAAGGAAATATCCTCAGATGAAATCTGGAAAGAAGCTTTCTGAGAATCTGCTTAGTGTTCTGTTAATTCATCTCACAGACTTACATCTGTATTTCTTGGATCTCTTTGCTAGCCTTATTTCTGTGGAATCTGAGAACAGATATTTCGCATCCCTTTGAAGACTATATGGCCAAAGGAAATATCCTCCGATAACAAAGAGAAAGAAGCTTTCTGAGAAACTTCTTTGTGTTCTGTGAAATCATCTCACAGAGTTACAGCTTTCCCCTCAAGAAGTCTTTCGCTAAGACAGTTCTTGTGGAATTGGCAAAGTGATATTTGGAAGCCCATAGAGGGCTACGTTGAAAAAGGAAATATCCTCGGATGAAATCTGGAAAGAAGCTTTATGAGAAACTTCTTAGTGTTCTGTTAATTCATCTCACAGACTTACATGTGTATTTCGTGGATCTCTTTTCTAGCCTTATTTCTGTGGAATCTGAGAACAGATATTTCGGATCCCATTGAAGACTATAGGGCCAAAGGAAATATCCACCGATAACAAAGAGAAAGAAGCTTTCTGAGAAACTTCTTTGTGTTCTGTGAAATCATCTCACAGAGGTACAGCTATCCCTAGAAGAAGCCATTCGCTAAGACAGTTCTTGTGGAATTGGCAAAGTGATATTTGGATGCCCATAGAGGGCTATGGTGAAAAAGGAAATATCCTCAGATGAAATCTGGAAAGAAGCTTTCTGAGAAACTGCTTAGTGTTCTGTTAATTCATCTTACAGAGTTACATCTGTATTTCGTGGATCTCTTTTCTAGCCTTATTTCTGTGGAATCTGAGAACAGATATTTCGGATCCCTTTCAAGACTACACGGCCAAAGGAAATATCCTCCGATAACAAAGAGAAAGAAGCTTTCTGATGAACTTCTTTGTGTTCTGTGAAATCATCTCGCACAGTTACAGCTTTCCCCTCAAGAAGTCTTTCTCTAAGACAGTTCTTGTGGAATTGGCAAAGTGATATTTGGAAGCCCATAGAGGACTATGGTGAAAAAGGAAATATCTTCAGATCAAATCTGGAAAGAAGCTTTGTGAGAAACTGCTTAGTGTTCTGTTAATTCATCACACAGAGTTACATCTGTATGTCATGGATCTCTTTGCTAGCCTTATTTCTGTGGAATCTGAGAACAGATATTTCGGATCCCTTTGAAGACTATAGGGCCAAAGGAAATATCCTCCGATAACAAAGAGAAAGAAGGTTTCTGAGAAACTTCTTTGTGTTCTGTGAAATCATCTCACAGTGTTACAGCTTTCCCCTCAAGAAGCCTTTCGCTAAGACACTTCTTGTGGAATTGGCAAAGGGATATTTGGAAGCCCATAGAGGGCTATGGTGAAAAAGGAAATATCCTCAGATGAAATCTGGAAAGAAGCTTTCTGAGAAACTGCTTAGTGTTCTGTTAATTCATCTCACAGAGTTACATCTGTATTTCGTGGATGTCTTTGGTAGCCTTATTTCTGTGGAATCTGAGAACAGATATTTCGGATCCCTTTGAAGACTATATGGCCAAAGGAAATATCCTCCGATAACAAAGAAAAAGAAGCTTTCTGAGAAACTTCTTTGTGTTCTGTGAAATCATCTCACAGAGTTACAGCGTTCCCCTCAAGAAGTCTTTCGCTAAGACAGTTCTTGTGGAATTGGCAAAGTGATATTTGGAAGCCCATTGAGGGCTACGGTGAAAAAGGAAATATCCTCAGATGAAATCTGGAAAGAAGCTTTCTGAGAAACTTCTTAGTGTTCTGTTAATTCATCTCACAGACTTACATCTGTATTTCGTGGATCTCTTTGCTAGCCTTATTTCTGTGGAATCAGAGAACAGATATTTCGGATCTCTTTGAAGACAATAGGGCCAAAGGAAATATCCTCCGATAACAAAGAGAAAGAAGCTTTCTGAGAAACTTCTTTGTGTTCTGTGAAATCATCTCACAGAGTTACAGCTTTCCCCTCAAGAAGCCTATCTCTAAGACAGTTCTTGTGGAATTGGCCAAGTGATATTTGGAAGCCCATAGAGGGCTATGGTGAAAAAGGAAATATCCTCAGATGAAATCTGGAAAGAAGCTTTCTGAGAAACTGCTTAGTGTTCTGTTAATTCATCTCACAGACCACATCTGTATATCGTGGATCTCTTTGCTAGCCTTATTTCTGTGGAATCTGAGAACAGATATTTCGGATCACTTTGAAGACTATATGGCCAAAGGAAATATCCTCCGATAACAAAGAGAAAGAAGCTTTCTGAGAAACTTGTTTGTGTTCTGTGAAATCATCTCACTGAGGTACAGCTTTCCCTACAAGAAGCCATTCGCTAAGACAGTTCTTGTGGAATTGGCAAAGTGATATTTGGATGCCCATAGAGGGCTATGGTGAAAAAGGAATTATCCTCAGATGAAATCTGGAAAGAAGCTTTCTGAGAAACTGCTTAGTGTTCTGTTAATTCATCTCACAGAGTTCCATCTGTATTTCGTGGATCTCTTTGCTAGCCTTCTTTCTGTGGAAACTGAGAACAGATATTTCGGATCCCTTTGAAGACTACACGGCCAAAGGAAATATCCTCCGATAACAAAGAGAAAGAAGCTTTCTGAGAAACTTCTTTGTGTTCTGTGAAATCATCTCACACAGTTACAGCTTTCCCCTCAAGAAGCCTTTCGCTAAGCCAGTTCTTGTGGAATTGGCAAAGTGATATTTGGAAGCCCATAGAGGGCTATGGTGAAAAAGGAAATATCCTCAGATGAAATCTGGAAAGAAGCTTTCTGAGAAACTGCTTAGTGTTCTGTTAATTCATCTCACAGACTTATATCTGTATTTCGTGGATCTCTTTGCTAGCCTTATTTCTGTGGAATCTGAGAACAGATATTTCGGATCCCTTTGGAGAATATATGGCCAAAGGAAATATCCTCCGATAACAAAGAGAAAGAATCTTTCTGAGAAACTTCTTTGTGTTCTGTGAAATCATCTCACAGAGTTACAGCTTTCCCCTCAAGAAGCCTTTCGCTAAGACAGTTCTTGTGGAATTGGCAAAGTGATATTTGGAAGCCCTTAGAGGACTATGGTGAAAAAGGAAACATCTTCAGATGAAATCTGGAAAGAAGCTTTCTGAGAAACTGCTTAGTGTTCTGTTAATTCATCTCACAGAGTTACATCTGTATGTCGTGGATCTCTTTGCTAGCCTTATTTCTGTGGAATCTGAGAACAGATATTTCGGATCCCTTTGAAGACTATAGGGCCAAAGGAAGTATCCTCCGATAATAAAGAGAAAGAAGCTTTCTGAGAAACTTCTTTGTGTTCTGTGAAATCATCTCACAGAGGTACAGCTATCCGTAGAAGAAGCCATTCGCTCAGACTGTTCTTGTGGAATTGGCAAAGAGATATTTGGATGCCCATAGAGGGCTATGGTGAAAAAGGAAATATCCTCAGATGAAATCTGGAAAGAAACTTTCTGAGAAACTGCTTAGTGTTCTGTTAATTCATCTCACAGACTTACATCTGTATTTCGTGGATCTCTTTGGTAGCCTTATTTCTGTGGAATCTGAGAACAGATATTTCGTATCCCTTTGAAGACTACAAGGCCAAAGGAAATATCCTCCGATAACAAAGAGAAAGAAGCTTTCTGAGAAACTTCTTTGTGTTCTGTGAAATCATCTCACAGAGTTACAGCTTTCCCCTCAAGAAGCCTTTCGCTAAGACCGTTCTTGTGGAATTGGCAAAGTGATATTTGGAAGCCCATAGAGGGCTATGGTGAAAAAGGAAATATCCTCAGATGAAATCTGGAAAGAAGCTTTCTGAGAAACTGCTTAGTGTTCCGTTAATTTATCTCTCAGAGTTACATCTGTATTTCGTGGATCTCTTTGATAGCCTTATTTCTGTGGAATCTGAGAACAGATATTTCGGATCCCTTTGAAGACTATAGGGCCAAAGGAAATATCCTCCGATAAGAAAGAGAAAGAAGCTTTGTGAGAAACTTCTTTGTGTTCTGTGAAATCATTTCACAGAGTTACAGCTTTCCCCTCAAGAAGCCTTTCGCCAAGACAGTTCTTGTGGAATTGGCAATGTGATATTTGGAAGCCCTTAGAGGGCTATGGTGAAAAAGGAAATATCCTCAGATCAAATCTGGAAAGAAGCTTTCTGAGAAACTGCTTAGTGTTCTGTTAATTCATCTCAGACCACATCTGTATATCGTGGATCTCTTTGCTAGCTTTATTTCTGTGGAATCTGAGAACAGATATTTCGGATCCCTTTGAAGACTATATGGCCAAAGGAAATATCCTCCGATAACAAAGATAAAGAAGCTTTCTGAGAAACTTCTTTGTGTTCTGTGAAAACATCTCGCACAGTTACAGCTTTCCCCTCAAGAAGCCTTTCGCTAAGACAGTTCTTGTGGAATTGGCAAAGTGATATTTGGAAGCCATAGAGGGCTACGTTGAAAAAGGAAATATCCTCGGATGAAATCTGGAAAGAAGCTTTCTGAGAAACTTCTTAGTGTTCTGTTAATTCATCTCACAGACTTACATGTGTATTTCGTGGATCTCTTTTCTAGCCTTATTTCTGTGGAATCTGAGAACAGATATTTCGGATCCCATTGAAGACTATAGGGCCAAAGGAAATATCCACCGATAACAAAGAGAAAGAAGCTTTCTGAGAAACTTCTTTGTGTTCTGTGAAATCATCTCACAGAGGTACAGCTATCCCTAGAAGAAGCCATTCGCTAAGACAGTTCTTGTGGAATTGGCAAAGTGATATTTGGATGCCCATAGAGGGCTATGGTGAAAAAGGAAATATCCTCAGATGAAATCTGGAAAGAAGCTTTCTGAGAAACTGCTTAGTGTTCTGTTAATTCATCTTACAGAGTTACATCTGTATTTCGTGGATCTCTTTTCTAGCCTTATTTCTGTGGAATCTGAGAACAGATATTTCGGATCCCTTTCAAGACTACACGGCCAAAGGAAATATCCTCCGATAACAAAGAGAAAGAAGCTTTCTGATGAACTTCTTTGTGTTCTGTGAAATCATCTCGCACAGTTACAGCTTTCCCCTCAAGAAGTCTTTCTCTAAGACAGTTCTTGTGGAATTGGCAAAGTGATATTTGGAAGCCCATAGAGGACTATGGTGAAAAAGGAAATATCTTCAGATCAAATCTGGAAAGAAGCTTTGTGAGAAACTGCTTAGTGTTCTGTTAATTCATCACACAGAGTTACATCTGTATGTCATGGATCTCTTTGCTAGCCTTATTTCTGTGGAATCTGAGAACAGATATTTCGGATCCCTTTGAAGACTATAGGGCCAAAGGAAATATCCTCCGATAACAAAGAGAAAGAAGGTTTCTGAGAAACTTCTTTGTGTTCTGTGAAATCATCTCACAGTGTTACAGCTTTCCCCTCAAGAAGCCTTTCGCTAAGACACTTCTTGTGGAATTGGCAAAGGGATATTTGGAAGCCCATAGAGGGCTATGGTGAAAAAGGAAATATCCTCAGATGAAATCTGGAAAGAAGCTTTCTGAGAAACTGCTTAGTGTTCTGTTAATTCATCTCACAGAGTTACATCTGTATTTCGTGGATGTCTTTGGTAGCCTTATTTCTGTGGAATCTGAGAACAGATATTTCGGATCCCTTTGAAGACTATAGGGCCAAAGGAAATATCCTCCTCCGATAACAAAGATAAAGAAGCTTTCTGAGAAACTTCTTTGTGTTCTGTGAAATCATCTCACAGAGTTACAGCTTTCCCCTCAAGAAGCCTTTCGCCAAGAGAGTTCTTGTGGAATTGGCAAAGTGATATTTGGAAGCCCTTAGAGGGCTATGGTGAAAAAGGAAATATCCTCAGATCAAATCTGGAAAGAAGCTTTCTCAGAAACTGCTTAGTGTTCTGTTAATTCATCTCAGACCACATCTGTATATCGTGGATCTCTTTGCTAGCCTTATTTCTGTGGAATCTGAGAACAGATATTTCGGATCCCTTTGAAGACTATATGGCCAAAGGAAATATCCTCCGATAACAAAGAGAAAGAAGCTTTCTGAGAAACTTCTTTGTGTTCTGTGAAAACATCTCACAGAGGTACAGCTTTCCCTAGAAGAAGCCATTCGCTAAGGCAGTTCTTGTGGAACTGGCAAAGTGATATTTGGATGCCCATAGAGGGCTATGGTGAAAAAGGAAATATCCTCAGATGAAATCTGGAAGGAAGCTGTCTGAGAAACTGCTTAGTGTTATGTTAATTCATCTCACAGAGTTCCATCTGTATTTCGTGGATCTCTTTGCTAGCCTTATTTCTGTGGAATCTGAGAACAGATATTTCGGATCCCTTTGGAGACTACAGGCCCAAAGGAAATATCCTCCTATAAGAAAGAGAAAGAAGCTTTCTGAGAAACTTCTTTGTGTTCTGTGAATTCATCTCACAGAGGTTCAGCTTTCCCTAGAAGAAGCCATTTGCTAAGACAGTTCTTGTGGAATTGGCAAAGTGATATTTGGATGTCCATAGAGGGCTATGGTGAAAAAGGAAATATCCTCAGATGAAATCTGGAAAGAAGCTTTCTGAGAAACTGCTTAGTGTTCTGTTAATTCATCTCACAGAGTTACATCTGTATTTCGTGGATCTCTTTGCTAACCTTATTTCTGTGGAATCTGAGAACAGATATTTCGGATCCCTTTGAAGTCTACACGGCCAAAGGAAATATCCTCCGATTACAAAGAGACAGTAGCTTTCTGAGAAACTTCTTTGTGTTCTGTGAAATCATCTCACAGAGTTACAACTTTGCCCTCAAGAAGCCTTTCGCTAAGACAGTTCTTGTGTAATTGGCAAAGTGATATTTGGAAGCCCATAGAGGGCTATGGTGAAAAAGGAAATATCCTGAGATGAAATCCGGAAAGAAGCTTTCTGAGAAACTGCTTAGTGTTCTGTTAATTCATCTCACAGAGTTACATCTGTATTTCGTGGATCTCTTTGCTAGCCTTATTTCTGTGGAATCTGAGAACAGATACTTTGGATCCCTTTGAAGACTACAGGGCCAAAGGAAATATCCTCCGATAACAAAGAAAAAGAAGCTTTCTGAGAAACTTCTTTGTGTTCTGTGAAATCAACTCACAGAGTTACAGCTTTCCCCTCCAGAAGCCTTTCGCCAAGACAGTTCTTGTGGAATTCGCAAAGTGATATTTGGATGCCCTTAGTCGGCTATGGTGAAAAAGGAAATATCCTCAGATGAAATCTGGAAAGAAGCTTTCTGAGAAACTGCTTAGTGTTCTGTTAATTAATCTCATAGAGTTACATCTGTATTTCCTGGATGTCTTTGCTAGCCTTATTTCTGTGGAATCTGAGAACAGATATTTCGGATCCCTTTGAAGACTATAGGGCCAAAGGAAATATCCTCCGATAACAAAGAGAAAGAAGCTTTCTGAGAAACTTCTTTGTGTTCTGTGAAATCATCTCACAGAGTTACAGCTTTCCCCTCAAGAAGCCTTTCCCTAAGACAGTTCTTGTGGAATTGGCAAAGTGATACTTGGAAGCCCATAGAGGGCTATGGTGAAAAAGGAAATATCCTCAGATGATATCTGGAAAGAAGCTTTCTGAGAAACTGCTTAGTGTTCTGTTAATTTATCTCTCGGAGTTACATCTGTATTTCGTGGATCTCTTTGCTAGCCTTATTTCTGTGGAATCTGAGAACAGATATTTCGGATCCCTTTGAAGAGTATAGAGCCAAAGGAAATATACCCCGATAACAAAAACAAAGAAGCTTTCTGAGAAACTTCTTTGTGTTCTGTGAAATCATCTCACGGAGTTACAACTTTCCCCTCAACAAGCCTTTCGCTAACCCAGTTCTTGTGGAATTGGCAAAGTGATATTGGGAAGCCCATAGACGGCTATGGTGAAAAAGGAAATATCCTCAGTTGAAACCTGGAAAGAAGCTTTCTGAGAAACCACTGAGTGTTCTGTTAATTCATCTCACAGAGTTACATCTGTATATCGTGGATCTCTTTGCTAGCCTTATTTCTGTGGAATCTGAGAACAGATATTTCGGATCCCTTTGAAGACACTAGGGCCAAAGGAAATATCCTCCGATAACAAAGAGAAAGAAGCTTTCTGAGAAACTTCTTTGTGTTCTGTGAAATCAACACACAGAGTTGCAGCTTTCCCCTCAAGAAGCGTTTCGCCAAGACAGTTCTTGTGGAATTAGCAAAGTGATATTTGGAAGCCCTTAGTCGGCTATGGTGAAAAAGGAAATATCCTCAGATGAAATCTGGAAAGAAGCTTTCAGAGAAACTGCTTCGTGTTCTGTTAATTCATCTCTCAGACTTACATCTGTATTTCGTGGATCTCTTTGCTAGCCTCATTTCTGTGGAATCTGAGAACAGATATTTCGGATCCCTTTGAAGACTATATGGCCATAGGAAATATCCTCCGATAACAAAGAGAAAGAAGCTTTCTGAGAAACTTCTTTGTGTTCTGTGAAATCATCTCACAGAGTTACAGCTTTCCCCTCAAGAAGCCTTTCGCTAACACAGTTCTTATAGAATTGGCAAAGTGATATTTGGAAGCCCATAGAGGGCTATGGTGAAAAAGGAAATATCCTCAGATGAAATCTGGAAAGAAGCTTTCTGAGAAACTGCTTAGTGTTCTGTTAATTCATCTCACAGAGTTACATCTGTATTTCGTGGATGTCTTTGCTAGCCTTATTTCTGTGGAATTTGAGAACAGATATTTCGGATCCCTTTGAAGACGATAGGGCCAAAGGAAATATCCTCCGATAACAGAGACAAAGAAGCTTCCTGAGAAACTTCTTTGTGTTCTGTGAAATCATCTCACAGAGTTACAGCTTTCCCCTCCAGAAGCCTTTCGCTAAGACAGTTCTTGTGGAATCGACAAAGTGATATTTGGAAGCCCCAAGAGGGCTATGGTGAAAAACGAAATATCCTGAGATGAAATCTGGAAAGAAGCTTTCTGAGAAATTGCTTAGTGTTCTGGTAATTCATCTCACAGAGTTACATCTGTATTTCGTGGATCTCTTTGTTAGCCTTATTTCTGTGGAATCTGAGAACAGATATTTCGGATCTCTTTGAAGACTATAGGCCCAAAGGAAATATCCTCCGATAACAAAGACAGAGAAGCTTTCTGAGAAACTTCTTTGTGTACTGAGAAATCATCTCACAGAGTTACAGCTTTCTCCTCAAGAAGCCTTTCGCTAAGACAGCTCCTGTGGAACTGGCAAAGTGATATTTGGAAGCCCATAGAGGGCTATGGTGAAAAAGGAAATATCCTCAGATGAAATCTGGAAAGAAGCTTTCTGAGAAACTGCTTAGTGTTCCGTTAATTTATCTCTCAGAGTTACATCTCTATTTCGTGGATCTCTTTGATAGCCTTATTTCTGTGGAATCTGAGAACAGATATTTTGGATCCCTTTGAAGACTATAGGGCCAAAGGAAATATCCTCCGATAAGAAAGAGAAAGAAGCTTTGTGAGAAACTTCTTTGTGTTCTGTGAAATCATTTCACAGAGTTACAGCTTTCTCCTCCAGAAGCCTTTCGCTAAGACAGTTCCTGTGGAATTGGCAAAGTGATATTTGGAAGCCCTTAGTCGGCTATGGTGAAATAGGAAATATCCTCAGATGAAATCTGGAAAGAGGCTTTCTGAGAAACTGCTTAGTGTTCTGTTAATTCATCTCACAGAGTTACATATGTATTTCCTAGATCTCTTTGCTAGCCTTATTTCTGTGGAATCTGAGAACAGATATTTCGGATCCCTTTGAAGACTATAGGGCCAAAGGAAATATCCTCCGATAACAAAGATAAAGAAGCTTTCTGAGAAACTTCTTTGTGTTCTGTGAAATCATCTCACAGAGTTACAGCTTTCCCCTCAAGAAGCCTTTCGCCAAGACAGTTCTTGTGGAATTGGCAATGTGATATTTGGAAGCCCTTAGAGGGCTATGGTGAAAAAGGAAATATCCTCAGATGAAATCTGGAAAGAAGCTTTCTGAGAAACTGCTTAGTGTTCTGTTAATTCATCTCAGACCACATCTGTATATCGTGGATCTCTTTGCTAGCCTTATTTCTGTGGAATCTGAGAACAGATGTTTCGGATCCCTTTGAAGACTACACGGCCAAAGGAAATATCCTCCGATAACAAAGAGAAAGAAGCTTTCTGATGAACTTCTTTGTGTTCTGTGAAATCATCTCGCACAGTTACAGCTTTCCCCTCAAGAAGCCTTTCGCTAAGCCAGTTCTTGTGGAATTGGCAAAGTGATATTTGGAAGCCCATAGAGGGCTATGGAGAAAAAGGAAATATCCTCAGATGAAATCTGGAAAGAAGATTTCTGAGAAACTGCTTAGTGTTCTGTTAACTCATCTCACAGAGTTACATCTGTATTTCGTGGATCTCTTTGCTAGCCTTATTTCTGTGAAATCTGAGAACAGATATTTCGGATCCCTTTGGAGACTACAGGGCCAAAGGAAATATCCTCCTATAACAAAGAGAAAGAAGCTTTCTGAGAAACTTCCTTGTGTTCTGTGAAATCATCTCACAGAGGTTCAGCTTTCCCTAGAAGAAGCCATTCGCTAAGACAGTTCTTGTGGAATTGGCAAAGTGATATTTGGATGCCCATTGAGGGCTATGGTGAAAAAGGAAATATCCTCAGATGAAATCTGGAAAGAAGCTTTCTGAGAAACTGCTTAGTGTTCTGTTAATCATCTCACAGAGTTACATCTGTATTTCGTGGATCTCTTTGCTAACCTTATTTCTGTGGAATCTGAGAACAGATATTTCGGATCCCTTTGAAGTCTACACGGCCAAAGGAAATATCCTCCGATTACAAAGAGAAAGTAGCTTTCTGAGAAACTTCTTTGTGTTCTGTGAAATCATCTCACAGAGTTACAACTTTGCCCTCAAGAAGCCTTTCGCTAAGACAGTTCTTGTGTAATTGGCAAAGTGATATTTGGAAGCCCATAGAGGGCTATGGTGAAAAAGGAAATATCCTGAGATGAAATCCGGAAAGAAGCTTTCTGAGAAACTGCTTAGTGTTCTGTTAATTCATCTCACAGAGTTACATCTGTATTTCGTGGATCTCTTTGCTAGCCTTATTTCTGTGGAATCTGAGAACAGATACTTTGGATCCCTTTGAAGACTACAGGGCCAAAGGAAATATCCTCCGATAACAAAGAAAAAGAAGCTTTCTGAGAAACTTCTTTGTGTTCTGTGAAATCAACTCACAGAGTTACAGCTTTCCCCTCCAGAAGCCTTTCGCCAAGACAGTTCTTGTGGAATTGGCAAAGTGATATTTGGAAGCCCTTAGTGGGCTATGGTGAAAAAGGAAATATCCTCAGATGAAATCTGGAAAGAAGCTTTCTTAGAAACTGCTTAGTGTTCTGTTAATTCATCTCACAGAGTTACATCTGTATTTCCTGGATGTCTTTGCTAGCCTTATTTCTGTGGAATCTGAGAACAGATATTTCGGATCCCTTTGAAGACTATAGGGCCAAAGGAAATATCCTCCGATAACAAAGAGAAAGAAGCTTTCTGAGAAACTTCTTTGTGTTCTGTGAAATCATCTCACAGAGATACAGCTTTCCCCTCAAGAAGCCTTTCCCTAAGACAGTTCTTGTGGAATTGGCAAAGTGATACTTGGAAGCCCATAGAGGGCTATGGTGAAAAAGGAAATATCCTCAGATGAAATCTGGAAAGAAGCTTTCTGAGAAACTTCTTAGTGTTCTGTTAATTTATCTCTCGGAGTTACATCTGTATTTCGTGGATCTCTTTCCTAGCCTTATTTCTGTGGAATCTGAGAGCAGATATTTTGGATCCCTTTGAAGACTATAGGGTCAAAGGAAATATCCTCCGATAACAAAGAGAAAGAAGCTTTCTGAGAAACTTCTTTTTGTTCTCTGAAATCATTTCACAGAGTTACAGCTTTCCCCTCCAGAAGCCTTTTTCTAAGACAGTTCTTGTGGAATTGGCAAAGTGATATTTCGAAGCCCTTAGTCGGCTATGGTGAAAAAGGAAATATCCTCAGATGAAATCTGGAAAGAAGCTTTCAGAGAAACTGCTTCGTGTGCTGTTAATTCATCTCTCAGACTTACATCTGTATTTCGTGGATCTCTTAGCTAGCCTCATTTCTGTGGAATCTGAGAACAGATATTTCAGATCCCTTTGAAGACTATATGGCCAAAGGAAATATCCTCCGATAACAAAGAGAAAGAAGCTTTCTGAGAAACTTCTTTGTGTTCTGTGAAATCATCTCACAGAGTTACAGCTTTCCCCTCAAGAAGCCTTTCGCTAACACAGTTCTTATAGAATTGGCAAAGTGATATTTGGAAGCCCATAGAGGGCTATGGTGAAAAAGGAAATATCCTCAGATGAAATCTGGAAAGAAGCTTTCTGAGAAACTGCTTAGTGTTCTGTTAATTCATCTCACAGAGTTACATCTGTATTTCGTGGATGTGTTTGCTAGCCTTATTTCTGTGGAATTTGAGAACACATATTTCGGATCCCTTTGAAGACGATAGGGCCAAAGGAAATATCCTCTGATAACAAAGAGAAAGAAGCTTTCTGAGAAACTTCTTTGTGTTGTCTGAAATCATCTCACAGAGTTACAGCTTTCCCCTCAAGAAGCCTTTCTCTAAGACAGTTCTTGTGGAATTGGCAAAGTGATATTTGGAAGCCCATAGAGGGCTATGGTGAAAAAGGAAATATCCTCAGATGAAATCTGGAAAGAAGCTTTCTGAGAAACTGCTTAGTGTTCTGTTAATTCATCTCACAGACTTACATCCGTATTTCGTGGATCTCCTTGCTAGCCTTATTTCTGTGGAATCTGAGAACAGATATTTCGGATCCTTTGAAGACAATATGGCCAAAGGAAATATCCTCCGATAACAAAGAGAAAGAAGCTTTCTGAGAAACTTCTTTGTGTTCTGTGAAATCATCTCACAGAGGTTCAGCTTTCCCTAGAAGAAGCCATTCGCTAAGACAGTTCTTGTGGAATTGGCAAAGTGATATTTGAATGCCCATGCAGGGCTGTGGTGAAAAAGGAAATATCCTCAGATGAAATCTGGAAAGAGCTTTCTGAAGAACTGCTTAGTGTTCTGTTAATTCATCTCACAGAGTTACATCTGTATTTCGTGGATCTCTTTGCTAGCCTTATTTCTGTGGAATCTGAGAACAGATATTTCGGATCCCTCTGAAGACTATATGGCCAAAGGAAATATCCACAGATAACAAAGAGAAAGAAGCTTTCTGAGAAACTTCTTTGTGTTCTGAGAAATCATCTCACAGAGTTACAGCTTTCCCCTCAAGAAGACTTTCGCTAAGACAATTCTTGTGGAATTGGCAAAGCGTTATTTGGAAGCCCCTAGAGGACTATGGAAATATCCTACGATAACAAAGAGAAACTTCTTTGTGTTCTGTGAAATCATCTCACAGAGTTACAGCTTTCCCCTCAAGAAGCTAAGACAGTTCGCTATTTCGGATCCCTTTGAAGACTATAGGGCCAAAGGAAATATCCTCCGATAACAGAGACAAAGAAGCTTTCTGAGAAACTTCTTTGTGTTCTGTGAAATCATCTCACAGAGTTACAGATTTCCCCTCCAGAAGCCTTTCGCTAAGACAGTTCTTGTGGAATCGGCAAAGTGATATTTGGAAGCCCCTAGAGGGCTATGGTGAAAAACGAAATATCCTGAGATGAAATCTGGAAAGAATCTTTCTGAGAAACTGCTTAGTGTTCTGTTAATTCATCTCACAGAGTTACATCTGTATTTCCTGGATTTCTTTGCTAGCCTTATTTCTGTGGAATCTGAGAACAGATATTTCGGATCCCTTTGAAGACGATAGGGCCAAAGGAAATATCCACCGATAACAAAGAGAAAGAAGCTTTCTGAGAAACTTCTTTGTGTTCTGTTAAATCATCTCACAGAGTTACAGCTTTCCCCTCAAGAAGCCTTTCTCTAAGACAGTTCTTGTGGAATTGGCAAAGTGATATTTGGAAGCCCATAGAGGGCTATGGTGAAAAAGGAAATATCCTCAGATGAAATCTGGACAGAAGCTTTCTGAGAAACTGCTTAGTGTTCTGTTAATTCATCTCACAGACTTACATCCGTATTTCGTGGATCTCTTTGCTAGCCTTATTTCTGTGGAATCTGAGAACAGATATTTCGGATCCCTTTGAAGACAATATGGCCAAAGGAAATATCCTCCGATAACAAAGAGAAAGAAGCTTTCTGAGAAACTTCTTTGTGTTCTGTGAAATCATCTCACAGAGGTTCAGCTTTCCCTAGAAGAAGGCATTCGCTAAGACAGTTCTTGTGGAATTGGCAAAGTGATATTTGGATGCCCATGCAGGGCTGTGGTGAAAAAGGAAATATCCTCAGATGAAATCTGGAAAGAAGCTTTCTGAGAAACTGCTTAGTTTTCTTTTCATTCATCTCACAGAGTTACATCTGTATTTCGTGGATCTCTTTGCTAGCCTTATTTCTGTGGAATCTGAGAACAGATATTTCGGATCCCTTTGAAGACTATACGGCCAAAGGAAATATCCTCCGATAACAAAGAGAAAGAAGCTTTCTGAGAAACTTCTTTGTGTTCTGTGAAATATTCTCACAGAGTTACAGCTTTCCCCTCAAGAAGCCTTTCGCTAAGACAGTTCTTGTGGAATTGGCAAAGTGATATTTGGAAGCCCATAGAGGGCTATGGTGAAAAAGGAAATATCCTGAGATGAAATCTGGAAAGAAGCTTTCTGAGAAACTGCTTAGTGTTCTGTTAATTCATATCACAGAGTTACATCTGTATTTCCTGGATTTCTTTCCTAGCCTTATTTCTGTGGAATCTGAGAACAGGTATTTCGGATCCCTTTGAAGACTATAGGGCCAAAGGAAATATCCTCCGATAACAAAGATAATGAAGCTTTCTGAGAAACTTCTTTGTGTTCTGTGAAATCATCTCACATAGTTACAGCTTTCCCCTCAAGAAGCCTTTCTCCAAGATTGTTCTTGTGGGAATGGCAAAGTGATATTTGGAACCCCAGAGAGGGCTATGGTGAAAAAGGAAATATCCTCTGATGAAATCTGGAAAGAAGTTTTCTGAAGAACTGCTTAGTGTTCTGTTAATTCATCTCACAGAGTTACATCTGTATTTCGTGGATCTCTTTGCTAGCCTTATTTCTGTGGAATCTGAGAACAGATATTTCGGATCCCATTGAAGACTATAGGGCCAAAGGAAATATCCACCGATAACAAAGAGAAGAAAGCTTTCTGAGAAACTTCTTTGTGTTCTGTGAAATCATCTAACAGAGTTATAGCTTTCCCCTCAAGTAGCCTTTCGCTAAGACAGTTCTTGTGGAATTGGCAAAGTGATATTTGGATGCCCATAGAGGGCTATGGTGAAAAAGGAAATATCCTCAGATGAAATCTGGAAAGAAGCTTTCTGAGAAACTGCTTAGTGTTCTGTTAATTCATCTCACAGAGTTACATCTGTATTTCGTGGATGTCTTTGCTAGCCTTATTTCTGTGGAATCTGAGAACAGATATTTCGGATCCCTTTGAAGACTATATGGCCAAAGGAAATATCCTCCGATAACAAAGAAAAAGAAGCTTTCTGAGAAACTTCTTTGTGTTCTGTGAAATCATCTCACGGAGTTACAGCGTTCCCCTCAAGAAGTCTTTCGCTAAGACAGTTCTTGTGGAATTGGCAAAGTGATATTTGGAAGCACATAGAGGGCTACGGTGAAAAAGGAAATATCCTCAGATGAAATCTGGAAAGAAGCTTTCTGAGAAACTTCTTAGTGTTCTGTTAATTCATCTCACAGACTTACATCTGTATTTCGTGGATCTCTTTGCTAGTCTTATTTCTGTGGAATCAGAGAACAGATATTTCGGATCTCTTTGAAGACAATAGGGCCAAAGGAAATATCCTCCGATAACAAAGAGAAAGAAGCTTTCTGAGAAACTTCTTTGTGTTCTGTGAAATCATCTCACAGAGTTACAGCTTTCCCCTCAAGAAGCCTTTCTCTAAGACAGTTCTTGTGGAATTGGCCAAGTGATATTTGGAAGCCCTTAGAGGGCTATGGTGAAAAAGGAAATATCCTCAGATGAAATCTGGAAAGAAGCTTTCTGAGAAACTGCTTAGTGTTCTGTTAATTCATCTCACAGACCACATCTGTATATCGTGGATCTCTTTGCTAGCCTTATTTCTGTGGAATCTGAGAACAGATATTTCGTATCACTTTGAAGACTATATGGCCAAAGGAAATATCTTCCGATAACAAAGAGAAAGAAGCTTTCTGAGAAACTTCTTTGTGTTCTGTGAAATCATCTCACTGAGGTACAGCTTTCCCTAGAAGAAGCCATTCGCTAAGACAGTTCTTGTGGAATTGGCAAAGTGATATTTGGATGCCCATAGAGGGCTATGGTGAAAAAGGAAATATCCTCAGATGAAATCTGGAAAGAAGCTTTCTGAGAAACTGCTTAGTGTTCTGTTAATTCATCTCACAGAGTTCCATCTGTATTTCGTGGATCTCTTTGCTAGCCTTATTACTGTGGAAACTGAGAACAGATATTTCGGATCCCTTTGTAGACTACACTGCCAAAGGAAATATCCTCCGATAACAAAGAGAAAGAAGCTTTCTGAGAAACTTCTTTGTGTTCTGTGAAATCATCTCACACAGTTACAGCTTTCCCCTCAGGAAGCCTTTCGCTAAGCCAGTTCTTGTGGAATTGGCAAAGTGATATTTGGAAGCCCATAGAGGGCTATGGTGAAAAAGGAAATATCCTCAGATGAAATCTGGAAAGAAGCTTTCTGAGAAACTGCTTAGTGTTCTGTTAATTCATTTCACAGACTTACATTTGTATTTCATGGATCTCTTTGCTAGCCTTATTTCTGTGGAATCTGAGAACAGATATTTCGGATCCCTTTGGAGAATATATGGCCAAAGGAAATATCCTCCGATAACAAAGAGAAAGAAGCTTTCTGAGAAACTTCTTTGTGTTCTGTGAAAGCATCTCACAGAGTTACAGCTTTCCCCTCAAGAAGCCTTTCGCTAAGACAGTTCTTGTGGAATTGGCAAAGTGATATTTGGAAGCCCTTAGAGGACTATGGTGAAAAAGGAAACATCTTCAGATGAAATCTGGAAAGAAGCTTTCTGAGAAACTGCTTAGTGTTCTGTTAATTCATCTCACAGAGTTACATCTGTATGTCGTGGATCTCTTTGCTAGCCTTATTTCTGTGGAATCTGAGAACAGATATTTCGGATCCCATTGAAGACTATAGGGCCAAAGGAAGTATCTTCCGATAACAAAGAGAAAGAAGCTTTCTGAGAAACTTCTTTGTGTTCTGTGAAATCATAATCATCTCACAGAGGTACAGCTATCCCTAGAAGAAGCCATTCGCTCAGACAGTTCTTGTGGAATTGGCAAAGAGATATTTGGATGCCCATAGAGGGCTATGGTGAAAAAGGAAATATCCTCAGATGAAATCTGGAAAGAAACTTTCTGAGAAACTGCTTAGTGTTCTGATAATTCATCTCACAGAGTTACATCTGTATTTCGTGGATCTCTTTGCTAGCCTTATTTCTGTGGAATCTGAGAACAGATATTTCGGATCCCTTTGAAGACTACAAGGCCAAAGGAAATATCCTCCGATAACAAAGAGAAAGAAGCTTTCTGAGAAACTTCTTTGTGTTCTGTGAAATCATCTCACAGAGTTACAGCTTTCCCCTCAAGAAGCCTTTCGCTAAGACCGTTCTTGTGGAATTGGCAAAGTGATATTTGGAAGCCCATAGAGGGCTATGGTGAAAAAGGAAATATCCTCAGATGAAATCTGGAAAGAAGCTTTCTGAGAAACTGCTTAGTGTTCCGTTAATTTATCTCTCAGAGTTACATCTGTATTTCGTGGATCTCTTTGATAGCCTTATTTCTGTGTAATCTGAGAACAGGTATTTTGGATCCCTTTGAAGACTATAGGGCCAAAGGAAATATCCTCCGATAAGAAAGAGAAAGAAGCTTTGTGAGAAACTTCTTTGTGTTCTGTGAAATCATTTCACAGAGTTACAGCTTTCCCCTCCAGAAGCCTTTCGCTAAGACAGTTCTTGTGGAATTGGCAAAGTGACATTTGGAAGCCCTTAGTCGGCTATGGTGAAAAAGGAAATATCCTCAGATGAAATCTGGAAAGAGGCTTTCTGAGAAACTGCTTAGTGTTCTGTTAATTCAACTCACAGAGTTACATATGTATTTCCTAGATCTGTTTGCTAGCCTTATTTCTGTGGAATCTGAGAACAGATATTTCGGGTCCCTTTGAAGACTATAGGGCCAAAGGAAATATCCTCCTCCGATAACAAAGATAAAGAAGCTTTCTGAGAAACTTCTTTGTGTTCTGTGAAATCATCTCACAGAGTTACAGCTTTCCCCTCAAGAAGCCTTTCGCCAAGAGAGTTCTTGTGGAATTGGCAAAGTGATATTTGGAAGCCCTTAGATGGCTATGGTGAAAAAGGAAATATCCTCAGATCAAATCTGGAAAGAAGCTTTCTGAGAAACTGCTTAGTGTTCTGTTAATTCATCTCAGACCACATCTGTATATCGTGGATCTCTTTGCTAGCCTTATTTCTGTGGAATCTGAGAACAGATATTTCGGATCCCTTTGAAGACTATATGGCCAAAGGAAATATCCTCCGATAACAAAGAGAAAGAAGCTTTCTGAGAAACTTCTTTGTGTTCTGTGAAAACATCTCACAGAGGTACAGCTTTCCCTGAAGAAGCCATTCGCTAAGGCAGTTCTTGTGGAACTGGCAAAGTGATATTTGGATGCCCATAGAGGGCTATGGTGAAAAAGGAAATATCCTCAGATGAAATCTGGAAGGAAGCTTTCTGAGAAACTGCTTAGTGTTATGTTAATTCATCTCACAGAGTTCCATCTGTATTTCGTGGATCTCTTTGCTAGCCTTATTTCTGTGGAATCTGAGAACAGATATTTCGGATCCCTTTGGAGACTACAGGGCCAAAGGAAATATCCTCCTATAAGAAAGAGAAAGAAGCTTTCTGAGAAACTTCTTTGTGTTCTGTGAATTCATCTCACAGAGGTTCAGCTTTCCCTAGAAGAAGCCATTTGCTAAGACAGTTCTTGTGGAATTGGCAAAGTGATATTTGGATGTCCATAGAGGGCTATGGTGAAAAAGGAAATATCCTCAGATGAAATCTGGAAAGAAGCTTTCTGAGAAACTGCTTAGTGTTCTGTTAATTCATCTCACAGAGTTACATCTGTATTTCGTGGATCTCTTTGCTAACCTTATTTCTGTGGAATCTGAGAACAGATATTTCGGATCCCTTTGAAGTCTACACGGCCAAAGGAAATATCCTCCGATTACAAAGAGAAAGTAGCTTTCTGAGAAACTTCTTTGTGTTCTGTGAAATCATCTCACAGAGTTACAACTTTGCCCTCAAGAAGCCTTTCGCTAAGACAGTTCTTGTGTAATTGGCAAAGTGATATTTGGAAGCCCATAGAGGGCTATGGTGAAAAAGGAAATATCCTGAGATGAAATCCGGAAAGAAGCTTTCTGAGAAACTGCTTAGTGTTCTGTTAATTCATCTCACAGAGTTACATCTGTATTTCGTGGATCTCTTTGCTAGCCTTATTTCTGTGGAATCTGAGAACAGATACTTTGGATCCCTTTGAAGACTACAGGGCCAAAGGAAATATCCTCCGATAACAAAGAAAAAGAAGCTTTCTGAGAAACTTCTTTGTGTTCTGTGAAATCAACTCACAGAGTTACAGCTTTCCCCTCCAGAAGCCTTTCGCCAAGACAGTTCTTGTGGAATTCGCAAAGTGATATTTGGATGCCCTTAGTCGGCTATGGTGAAAAAGGAAATATCCTCAGATGAAATCTGGAAAGAAGCTTTCTGAGAAACTGCTTAGTGTTCTGTTAATTAATCTCATAGAGTTACATCTGTATTTCCTGGATGTCTTTGCTAGCCTTATTTCTGTGGAATCTGAGAACAGATATTTCGGATCCCTTTGAAGACTATAGGGCCAAAGGAAATATCCTCCGATAACAAAGAGAAAGAAGCTTTCTGAGAAACTTCTTTGTGTTCTGTGAAATCATCTCACAGAGATACAGCTTTCCCCTCAAGAAGCCTTTCCCTAAGACAGTTCTTGTGGAATTGGCAAAGTGATACTTGGAAGCCCATAGAGGGCTATGGTGAAAAAGGAAATATCCTCAGATGAAATCTGGAAAGAAGCTTTCTGAGAAACTGCTTAGTGTTCTGTTAATTTATCTCTCGGAGTTACATCTGTATTTCGTGGATCTCTTTGCTAGCCTTATTTCTGTGGAATCTGAGAACAGATATTTCGGATCCCTTTGAAGAGTATAGAGCCAAACGAAATATACCCCGATAACAAAAACAAAGAAGCTTTCTGAGAAACTTCTTTGTGTTCTGTGAAATCATCTCACGGAGTTACAACTTTCCCCTCAACAAGCCTTTCGCTAACCCAGTTCTTGTGGAATTGGCAAAGTGATATTGGGAAGCCCATAGACGGCTATGGTGAAAAAGGAAATATCCTCAGTTGAAACCTGGAAAGAAGCTTTCTGAGAAACTACTGAGTGTTCTGTTAATTCATCTCACAGAGTTACATCTGTATATCGTGGATCTCTTTGCTAGCCTTATTTCTGTGGAATCTGAGAACAGATATTTCGGATCCCTTTGAAGACACTAGGGCCAAAGGAAATATCCTCCGATAACAAAGAGAAAGAAGCTTTCTGAGAAACTTCTTTGTGTTCTGTGAAATCAACACACAGAGTTACAGCTTTCCCCTCAAGAAGCCTTTCGCCAAGACAGTTCTTGTGGAATTAGCAAAGTGATATTTGGAAGCCCTTAGTCGGCTATGGTGAAAAAGGAAATATCCTCAGATGAAATCTGGAAAGAAGCTTTCAGAGAAACTGCTTCGTGTTCTGTTAATTCATCTCTCAGACTTACATCTGTATTTCGTGGATCTCTTTGCTAGCCTCATTTCTGTGGAATCTGAGAACAGATATTTCGGATCCCTTTGAAGACTATATGGCCATAGGAAATATCCTCCGATAACAAAGAGAAAGACGCTTTCTGAGAAACTTCTTTGTGTTCTGTGAAATCATCTCACAGAGTTACAGCTTTCCCCTCAAGAAGCCTTTCGCTAACACAGTTCTTATAGAATTGGCAAAGTGATATTTGGAAGCCCATAGAGGGCTATGGTGAAAAAGGAAATATCCTCAGATGAAATCTGGAAAGAAGCTTTCTGAGAAACTGCTTAGTGTTCTGTTAATTCATCTCACAGAGTTACATCTGTATTTCGTGGATGTCTTTGCTAGCCTTATTTCTGTGGAATTTGAGAACAGATATTTCGGATCCCTTTGAAGACGATAGGGCCAAAGGAAATATCCTCCGATAACAGAGACAAAGAAGCTTCCTGAGAAACTTCTTTGTGTTCTGTGAAATCATCTCACAGAGTTACAGCTTTCCCCTCCAGAAGCCTTTCGCTAAGACAGTTCTTGTGGAATCGACAAAGTGATATTTGGAAGCCCCAAGAGGGCTATGGTGAAAAACGAAATATCCTGAGATGAAATCTGGAAAGAAGCTTTCTGAGAAATTGCTTAGTGTTCTGGTAATTCATCTCACAGAGTTACATCTGTATTTCGTGGATCTCTTTGTTAGCCTTATTTCTGTGGAATCTGAGAACAGATATTTCGGATCTCTTTGAAGACTATAGGCCCAAAGGAAATATCCTCCGATAACAAAGACAGAGAAGCTTTCTGAGAAACTTCTTTGTGTACTGTGAAATCATCTCACAGAGTTACAGCTTTCTCCTCAAGAAGCCTTTCGCTAAGACAGCTCCTGTGGAACTGGCAAAGTGATATTTGGAAGCCCATAGAGGGCTATGGTGAAAAAGGAAATATCCTCAGATGAAATCTGGAAAGAAGCTTTGTGAGAAACTGCTTAGTGTTCTGTTAATTCATCTCACAGACTTACATCTGTATTTCGTGGATCTCCTTGCTAGCCTTATTTCTGTGGAATCTGAGAACAGATATTTCGGATCCCTATGAAGACTATAGTGCCAAAGGTAATATCTTCCGATAACAAAGACAAAGAAGCTTTCTGAGAAACTTCTTTGTGTTCTGTGAAATCATCTCACAGAGTTACAGCTTTCCGTTCCAGAAGCCTTTCGCTAAGACAGTTCTTGTGGAATTGGCAAAGTGATATTTGGATGCCCTTAGAGGGCTATGGTGAAAAAGGAAATATCCTCAGATGAAATCTGGACAGAAGCTTTCTGAGAAACTGCTTAGTGTTCTGTTAATTCATCTCACAGAGTTACATCTGTATTTCGTGGATGTCTTTGCTAGCCTTATTTCTGTGGAATCTGAGAACAGATATTTCGGATCCCTTTGAAGACTATATGGCCAAAGGAAATATCCTCCGATAACAAAGAGAAAGAAGCTTTCTGAGAAACTTCTTTGTGTTCTGTGAAATCATCTCACAGAGTTACAGCTTTCCCCTCAAGAAGCCTTTCGCCAAGACAGGTCTTGTGGAATGGGGAAAGTGATATTTGGAAGCCCTTAAAGGGCTATGGTGAAAAAGGAAATATCCTCAGATGAAATCTGGAAAGAAGCTTTCTGAAGAACTGCTTAGTGTTCTGTTAATTCATCTCACAGAGTTACATCTGTATTTCGTGGATCTCTTTGCTAGCCTTATTTCTGTGGAATCTGAGAACAGATATTTCGGATCTCTTTGAAGACGATAGTGCCAAAGGAAATATCCTCCGATAACAAAGAGAAAGAAGCTTTCTGAGAAACTTCTTTGTGTTCTGTGAAATCAGCTCACAGAGTTACAGCTTTCCCCTCAAGAAGCCTTTCGCTAAGAGAGTTCTTGTGGATCTGGCAAGGTGATATTTGGAAGCCCATAGAGGGCTATGGTGAAAAAGGAAATATCCTCAGATGAAATCTGGAAAGAAGCTTTCTGAGAAACTGCTTAGTGTTCTGTTAATTCGTCTCACAGAGTTACATCTGTATTTCGTGGATCTCTTTGCTAGCCTTATTTCTGTGGAATCTGAGAACAGATCTTTCGGATCCCTTTGAAGACGATAGGGCCAAAGGAAATATCCTCCGATAACAAAGAGAAAGAAGCTTTCTGAGAAACTTCTTTGTGTTCTGTGAATTCATCTCACAGAGTTACAGCTTTCCATAGAAGAAGCCATTCGCTAAGACAGTTCTTGTGGAATAGGCAAAGTGATATTTGGAAGCCATTTGAGGGCTAGGGTGAAAAAGGAAATATCCTCAGATGAAATCTGGAAAGAAGCTTTCTGAGAAATTGCTTAGTGTTCTGGTAATTCATCTCACAGAGTTACATCTGTATTTCGTGGATCTCTTTGCTAGCCTTATTTCTGTGGAATCCGAGAACAGATATTTCGGATCCCTTTGAAGACTATAGGCCCAAAGGATATATCCTCCGATAACAAAGACAGAGAAGCTTTCTGAGAAACTTCTTTGTGTACTGTGAAATCATCTCACAGAGTTACAGCTTTCCCCTCAAGAAGCCTTTCGCCAAGACAGTTCTTGTGGAATTGGCAAAGTGATATTTGGAAGCCCTTAGAGGGCTACGGTGAAAAAGGAAATATCCTCAGATGAAATCTGGAAGGAAGCTTTCTGAAGTACTGCTTAGTGTTCTGTTAATTCATCTCACAGAGTTACATCTGTATTTCGTGGATCTCTTTGCTAGCCTTATTTCTGTGGAATCTGAGAACAGATATTTCGGATCCCTTTGAAGACTATAGGTCCAAAGGAAATATCCACCGATAACAAAGAGAAAGAAGCTTTCTGAGAAACTTCTTTGTGTTCTGTGAAATCATCTCACAGAGTTACAGCTTTCTCCTCAAGAAGCCTTTCGCTAAGACAGCTCTTGTGGAACTGGCAAAGTGATATTTGGAAGCCCATAGAGGGCTATGGTGAAAAAGGAAATATCCTCAGATGAAATCTGGAAAGAAGCTTTGTGAGAAACTGCTTAGTGTTCTGTTAATTCATCTCACAGACTTACATCTGTATTTCGTGGATCTCCTTGTTAGCCTTATTTCTGTGGAATCTGAGAACAGATATTTCGGATCCCTATGAAGACTATAGGGCCAAAGGTAATATCCTCCGATAACAAAGACAAAGAAGCTTTCTGAGAAACTTCCTTGTGTTCTGTGAAATCATCTCACAGAGTTACAGCTTTCCGTTCCAGAAGCCTTTCTCTAAGACAGTTCTTGTGGTATTGGCAAAGTGATATTTGGAAGCCCCTAAAGGACTATGGTGAAAAAGGAAATATACTCAGATGAAATCCGGAAAGAAGCTTTCTGAGAAACTGCTTAGTGTTCTGTTAATTCATCTCACAGAGTTACTTCTGTATTTCGTGGATCTCTTTGCTAGCCTTATTTCTGTGGAATCTGAGAACAGATATTTCGGATCCCTTTGAAGACGATAGGTCCAAAGGAAATATCCTCCGATAACAAAGAGAAAGAAGCTTTCTGAGAAACTTCTTTGTGTTCTGTGAATTCATCTCACAGAGTTACAGCTTTCCATAGAAGAAGCCATTCGCTAAGACAGTTCTTGTGGAATTGGCAAAGTGATATTTGGATGCCCTTAGAGGGCTATGGTGAAAAAGGAAATATCCTCAGATGAAATCTGGACAGAAGCTTTCTGAGAAACTGCTTAGTGTTCTGTTAATTCATCTCACAGAGTTACATCTGTATTTCGTGGATGTCTTTGCTATCCTTATTTCTGTGGAATCTGAGAACAGATATTTCGGATCCCTTTGAAGACGATAGGGCCAAAGGAAATATCCTCCGATAACAAAGAGAAAAAAGCTTTCTGAGAAACTTCTTTGTGTTCTGTGAAATCATCTCACAGAGTTACAGCTTTCCGTTCCAGAAGCCTTTCGCTAAGACAGTTCTTGTGGTATTGGCAAAGTGATATTTGGAAGCCCCTAGAGGACTATGGTGAAAAAGGAAATATCCTCAGATGAAATCTGGAAAGAAGCTTTCTGAGAAACTGCTTAGTGTTCTGTTAATTCATCTCACAGAGTTACTTCTGTATTTCGTGGATCTCTTTGCTAGCCTTATTTCTGTGGAATCTGAGAACAGATATTTCGGATCCCTTTGAAGACGATAGGGCCAAAGGAAATATCCTCCGAAACAAAGAGAAAGAAGCTTTCTGAGAAACTTCTTTGTGTTCTGTGAAATCATCTCACAGAGTTACAGCTTTCCCCTCAAGAAGCCTTTCGCTAAGACAGTTCTTGTGGAATTCGCAAAGTGATATTTGGATGCCCATAGAGGGCTATGGTGAAAAAGGAAATATCCTCCGATGAAATCTGGAAATAAGCTTTCTGAGAAACTGCTTAGTGTTCTATTAATTCATCTCAGAGAGATACATCTGTATTTCGTGGATGTCTTTGCTAGCCTTATTTCTGTGGAATCTGAGAACAGATATTTCGGATCCCTTTGGAGACTATTTGGCCAAAGGAAATATCCTCCGATAATAAAGAGAAAGAAGCTTTCTGAGAAACTTCTTTGTGTTCTGTGAAATCATCTCACAGAGTTACAGCTTTCCCCTCAAGAAGCCTTTCCCTAAGACAGTTCTTGTGGAATTGGCAAAGTGATATCAGGAAGCCCATAGAGTTCTATGGTGAAAAAGGAAATATCCTCAGATGAAATCTGGAAAGAAGCTTTCTAAGAAACTGCTTAGTGTTCTGTTAATTCATCTCACAGAGTTACATCTGTATTTCGTGGATCTCTTTGCTAGCCTTATTTCTGTGGAATCTGAGAACAGATATTTCGGATCCCTTTGAAGACTATATGGCCAAAGGAAATATCCTCCGATAACAAAGAGAAAGAAGCTTTCTGAGAAACTTCTTTGTGTTCTGTGAAATCATCTCACAGAGTTACAGCTTTCCCCTCAAGAAGCCTTTCGCCAAGACAGGTCTTGTGGAATTGGCAAAGTGATATTTGGAAGCCCTTAGAGGGCTTCGGTGAAAAAGGAAATATCCTGAGATGAAATCTGGAAAGTAGCTTTCTGAGAAACTGCTTAGTGTTCTGTTAATTCACCTCAGAGAGATACATCTGTATTACGTGGATCTCTTCGCTAGCCTTATTTCTGTGAAATCTGAGAAGAGATATTTCGGATCCCTTTGAAGACGATAGGGCCAAAGGAAATATCCTCCGATAACAAAGAGAAAGAAGCTTTCTGAGAAACTTCTTTGTGTTCTGTGAAATCATCTCACAGAGTTACAGCTTTCCCCTCAAGAAGCCTTTCGCTAAGACAGTTCTTGTGGAATTCGCAAAGTGATATTTGGATGTCCATAGAGGGCTATGGTGAAAAAGGAAATATCCTCCGATGAAATCTGGAAAGAAGCTTTCTGAGAAACTGCTTAGTGTTCTGTTAATTCATCTCAGAGAGATACATCTGTATTTCGTGGATCTCTTCGCTAGCCTTATTTCTGTGGAATCTGAGAAGAGATATTTCGGATCCCTTTGAAGACGATAGGGCCAAAGGAAATATCCTCCGAAACAAAGAGAAAGAAGCTTTCTGAGAAACTTCTTTGTGTTCTGTGAAATCATCTCACAGAGTTACAGCTTTCCCCTCAAGAAGCCTTTCGCTAAGACAGTTCTTGTGGAATTCGCAAAGTGATATTAGGATGCCCATAGAGGGCTATGGTGAAAAAGGAAATATCCTCCGATGAAATCTGGAAATAAGCTTTCTTAGAAACTGCTTAGTGTTCTGTTAATTCATCTCAGAGAGATACATCTGTATTTCATGGATGTCTTTGCTAGCCTTATTTCTGTGGAATCTGAGAACAGATATTTCGGATCCCTTTGGAGACTATTTGGCCAAAGGAAATATCCTCCGATAATAAAGAGAAAGAAGCTTTCTGAGAAACTTCTTTGTGTTCTGTGAAATCATCTCACAGAGTTACAGCTTTCCCCTCAAGAAGCCTTTCCCTAAGACAGTTCTTGTGGAATTGGCAAAGTGATATCTGGAAGCCCATAGAGTTCTATGGTGAAAAAGGAAATATCCTCAGATGAAATCTGGAAAGAAGCTTTCTGAGAAACTGCTTAGGGTTCTGTTACTTCATCTCACACAGTTACACCTGTATTTCGTGGATGTCTTTGCTAGCCTTATATCTGTGGAATCTGAGAACAGATATTTCGGATCCCTTTGAAGAGTATATGGCCAAAGGAAATATCCTCCGATAATAAAGAGAAAGAAGCTTTCTGAGAAACTTCTTTGTGTTCTGTGAAATCATCTCACAGAGGTACAGCTTTCACTCGAAGAAGCCATTCGCTAACACAGTTCTTGTGGAATTGGCAAAGTGATGTTTGGATGCCCATAGAGGGCTATGGTGAAAAAGGAAATATCCTCAGATGAAATCTGGAAAGAAGCTTTCTGAGAAACTGCTTAGTGTTCTGTTAATTCATCTCACAGAGTTACATCTGTACTTGGTGGATCTCTTTGCTAGCCTTATTTCTGTGGAATCTGAGAACAGATATTTCGGATCCCTTTGAAGAGTATATGGCCAAAGGAAATATCCTCCGATAATAAAGAGAAAGAAGCTTTCTGAGAAACTTCTTTGTATTCTGTGAAATCATCTCACAGAGGTACAGCTTTCCCTCGAAGAAGCCATTCGCTAACACAGTTCTTGTGGAATTGGCAAAGTGATATTTTGATGCCCATAGAGGGCTATGGTGAAAAAGCAAATATCCTCAAATGAAATCTGGAAAGAAGCTTTCTGAGAAACTGCTGAGTGTTCTGTTAATTCATCTCACAGAGTTACATCTGTACTTGGTGGATCTCTTTGCTAGCCTTATTTCTGTGGAATCTGAGAACAGATATTTCGGATCCCTTTGAAGACGATAGGGCCAAAGGAAATATCCTCCGATAACAAAGAGAAAGAAGCTTTCTGAGAAACTTCTTTGTGTTCTGTGAAATGTTCTCACAGAGTTACAGCTTTCCCCTCAAGAAGCCTTTCGCTAAGACAGTTCTTGTGGAATTCGGAAAGTGATATTTGGATGCCCATAGAGGGCTATGGTGAAAAAGGAAATATCCTCCGATGAAATCTGGAAAGAAGCTTTCTGAGAAACTGCTTAGTGTTCTGTTAATTCATCTCAGAGAGATACATCTGTATTTCGTGGATGTCTTTGCTAGCCTTATTTCTGTGGAATCTGAGAACAGATATTTCGGATCCCTTTGGAGATTATTTGGCCAAAGGAAATATCCTCCGATAATAAAGAGAAAGAATCTTTCTGAGAAACTTCTTTGTGTTCTGTGAAATCATCTCACAGAGGTACAGCTTTCCCTAGAAGAAGCCATTCGCTAGGACAGTTCTTGTGGAATTGGCAAAGTGATATTTGGAAGCCCATAGAGGGCTATAGTGAAAAAGGAAATATCCTCAGATGAAATCTGGAAAGAAGCTTTCTGAGAAACTGCTTAGTGTTCTGTTAATTCATTTCACAGAGTTACATCTGTATTTCGTGGATCTCTTTGCTAGCCTTATTTCTGTGGAATCTGAGAACAGATATTTCGGATCTCTTTGAAGACTATACGGCCTAAAGAAATATCCTCCGATAACAAAGAGAAAGAAGCTTTCTGAGAAAATTCTTTGTGTTCTGTGAAATCATCTCACAGAGGTACAGCTTTCCCTAGAAGAAGCCTTTCGCTAAGACAGTTCTTGTGGAATTGGCAAAGTGATATTTGGAAGCCCATAGAGGGCTATAGTGAAAAAGGAAATATCCTCAGATGAAATCTGGAAAGAAGCTTTCTGAGAAACTGCTTAGTGTTCTGTTAATTCATCTCACAGAGTTACATCTGTATTTCGTGGATCTCTTTGCTAGCCTTATTTCTGTGGAATCTGAGAACAGATATTTCGGATCCCTTTGAAGACTATAGGACCAAAGGAAATATCCACCGATAACAAAGAGAAAGAAGCTTTCTGAGAAACTTCTTTGTGTTCTGTGAAATCATCTCACAGAGTTACAGCTTTCCCCTCAAGAAGCCTTTCGCTAAGACAGTTTTTGTGGAATTGTCAAAGTGATATTTGGAAGCCCTTAGAGGGCTACGGTGAAAAAGGAAATATCCTCAGATGAAATCTGGAAAGAAGGTTTCTGAAGAACTGCTTAGTGTTCTGTTAATTCATCTCACAGAGTTACATGTGTATTTCGTGGATCTCTTTGCTAGCCTTATTTCTGTGGAATCTGAGAACAGATATTTCGGATCCCTTTGAAGACTATAGGGCCAAAGGAAATATCCACAGATAACAAAGTGAAAGAAGCTTTCTGAGAAACTTCTTTGTGTTCTGTGAAATCATCTCACAGAGTTACAGCTTTCCCCTCAAGAAGCCTTTCGCTAAGACAGTTCTTCTTATAGGCAAAGTGATATTTGTATGCCCATAGAGGGCTATGGTGAAAAAGGAAATATCCTCAGATGAAATCTGGACAGAAGCTTTCTGAGAAACTGCTTAGGGTTCTGTTAATTCATCTCAGAGAGTTACATCTGTATTTCGTGGATGTCTTTGCTAGCCTTATTTCTGTGGAATCTGAGAACAGATATTTCGGATCCCTTTGAAGACGATAGGGTCAAAGGAAATATCCTCCGATAACAAAGAGAAAGAAGCTTTCTGAGAAACTTCTTTGTGTTCTGTGAAATCATCTCACAGCGTTACAGCTTTCCCCTCAAGAAGCCTTTAGCTAAGACAGTTCTTGTGGAATTGGCAAAGTGATATTTGGAAGCCCATAGAGGGCTATGGTGAAAAAGGAAGTATCCTGAGATGAAATCTGGAAAGAAGCTTTCTGAGAAACTGCGTAGTGTTCTGTTAATTCATCTCACAGACTTACATCTGTATTTCGTGGATCTCTTTGCTAGCCTTATTTCTGTGGAATCTGAGAACAGATATTTCGGATCCCATTGAAGACTATATGGCCAAAGGAAATATCCTCCGATAACAAACAGAAAGAAGCTTTCTGATAAACTTCTTTGTGTTCTGTGAAATCATCTCACAGAGTTACAGCATTCCCCTCAAGAAGCCTTTCGCTAAGAGAGTTTTTGTGGAATTGGCATAGTGATATTTGGAAGCCCATAGAAGTCTACGGTGAAAAAGGAAATATGCTCAGATGAAATCTGGAAAGAAGCTTTCTGAAGAACTGCTTTGTGTTCTGTTAATTCATCTCATAGAGTTACATCTGTATTTCGTGGATCTCTTTGCTAGCCTTATTTCTGTGGAATCTGAGAACAGATATTTCGGATCCCTTTGAAGACTATAGGGCCAAAGGAAATATCCACCGATAACAAAGAGAAAGAAGCTTTCTGAGAAACTTCTTTCTGTTCTGTGAAATCAACTCACAGAGTTACAGCATTCCCCTCAAGAAGCCTTTCGCTAAGACAGTTCTTGTGGAATTGGCAAAGTGATATTTGGAAGCCCATAGAGGGCTATGGTGAAATAGGAAATATCCTGAGATGAAATCTGTAAAGAAGCTTTCTGAGAGACTGATTAGTGTTCTGTTAATTCATCTCACAGAGTTACATCTGTATTTCGTGGATCTCTTTGCTAGCCTTATTTCTGTGGAATCTGAGAACAGATATTTTGGATCCCTTTGAAGACTATAGGGCCAAAGGAAATATCCTCCGATAACAAAGAGAAAGAAGCATTCTGAGAAACTTCTTTGTGTTCTGTGAAATCATTTCACAGAGTTACTGCTTTCCCCTCCAGAAGCCTTTCGCTAAGACAGTTCTTGTGGAATTGGCAAAGTGATATTTGGAAGCCTTTAGTCGGCTATGGTGAAAAAGGAAATATCCTCAGATGAAAACTGGAAAGAAGCTTTCTGAGAAACTGCTTAGAGTTCTGTTAATTCATCTCACAGAGTTACATCTGTACTTCGTGGATCTCTTTGCTAGCCTTATTTCTGTGGAATCTGAGAACAGATATTTCAGATTCCTTTGAAGACTATAGGGCCAAAGGAAATATCCCCCGATAACAAAGACAAAGAAGCTTTCTGAGAAAATTCTTTGTGTTCTGGGAAATCATCTCACGGAGTTACAGCTTTCCCCTCAACAAGCCTTTCGCTAAGCCAGTTCTTATGGAATTGGCAAAGTGATATTGGGAAGCCCATAGACGGCTATGGTGAAAAAGGAAATATCCTCAATTGAAATCTGGAAAGAAGCTTTCTGAGAAACTGCTTAGTGTTCTGTTAATTCATCTCACAGAGTTACATCTGTATTTCGTGGATCTCTTTGCTAGCCTTATTTCTGTGGAATCTGAGAACAGATATTTCGGATCCCTTTGAAGACTATAGGGCCAAAGGAAATATCTACCGATAACAAAGAGAAAGAAGCTTTCTGAGAAACTTCTTTGTGTTCTGTGAAATCATCTCACAGAGTTACAGCTTTCCCTTCAAGAAGCCTTTCGCTAAGACAGTTCTTGTTATAGGCAAAGTGATATTTGGATGCCCATAGAGGGCTATGGTGAAAAAGGAAATATCCTCAGATGAAATCTGGAAATAAGCTTTCTGAGAAACTGCTTAGTGTTCTGTTAATTCATCTCACAGAGCTATATCTGTATTTCGTGGATCTCTTTGCTAGCCTTATTTCTGTGGAATGTGAGAACAGATATTTCGGATCCCTTTGAAGACTATAGTGCCAAAGGGAATATCCTCCGATAACAAAGATAAAGAAGCTTTCTGAGAAACTTCTTTGTGTTCTGTGAAATCATCTCAGAGAGTTACAGCTTTCCCCTCAAGAAGCCTTTCGCCAAGACAGTTCTTGTGGAATTGTCAAAGTGATATTTGGAAGCCCTAGAGGGCTATGGTGAAAAAGGAAATATCCTCAGATGAAATCTGGAAAGAAGGTTTCTGAAGAACTGCTTAGTGTTCTGTTAATTCATCTCACAGAGTTACATCTGTATGTCGTGGATCTCTTTGCTAGCCTTATTTCTGTGGAATCTGAGAACAGATATTTCGGATCCCATTGAAGACTATATGGCCAAAGGATATATCCTCCGATACAAAGAGAAAGAAGCTTTTTGAGGAACTTCTTTGTGTTCTGTGAAATCATCTCACAGAGTTACAGCTTTCCCCTCAAGAAGCCTTTCGATAAAACAGTTCTTGTGGAATTGGAAAAGTGATATTTGGAAGCCCATAGAGGACTTTGGTGAAAAAGGAAATATCTTCAGATTAAATCTGGAAAGAAGCTTTCTGAGAAACTGCTTAGTGTTCTGTTAATTCATCTCACAGACTTACATCTGTATTTCGTGGATCTCTTTGCTAACTTAATTTCTGTGGAATCTGAGAACAGATATTTCGGATCCCTTTGAAGACGATAGGGCCAAAGGAAATATCCTCGGATAACAAAGAGAAAGAAGCTTTCTGAGAAACTTCTTTGTGTTCTGTGAAATCATCTCACAGAGTTACAGCTTTCCCCTCAAGAAGCCTTTCGCTAAGACAGTTCTTGTGTAATTGGCAAAGTGATATTTGGAAGACCATAGAAGGCTATGGTGAAAAAGGAAATATCCTCAGATGAAATCTGGAAAGAAACTTTCTGAAGAACTGCTTAGTGTTCTCTTAATTCATCTCACAGAGTTATATCTGTATTTCGTGGATCTCTTTGCTAGCCTTATTTCTGTGGAATCTGAGAACAGATATTTCGGATCCCTTTGAAGACTATAGGACCAAAGGAAATATCCACAGATAACAAAGAGAAAGAAGCTTTCTGAGAAACTTCTTTGTGTTTTGTGAAATCATCTCACAGAGTTACAGCTTTCCCCTCAAGAAGCCTTTCGCTAAGACAGTTTTTGTGGAATTGTCAAAGTGATATTTGGAAGCCCTTAGAGGGCTATGGTGAAAAAGGAATTATCCTCAGATGAAATCTGGAAAGAAGGTTTCTGAAGAACTGCTTAGTGTTCTGTTAATTCATCTCACAGACTTACATCTGTATTTCGTGGATCTCTTTGCTAGCCTTATTTCTGTGGAATCTGAGAACAGATATTTCGGATCCCTTTGAAGACTATAGGGCCAAAGGAAATATCTACCGATAACAAAGAGAAAGAAGCTTTCTGAGAAACTTCTTTGTTTTCTGTGAAATCATCTCACAGAGTTACAGCTTTCCCCTCAAGAAGCCTTTCGCTAAGACAGTTTTTGTGGAATTGTCAAAGTGATATTTGGAAGCCCTTAGAGGGCTATGGTGAAAAAGGAATTATCCTCAGATGAAATCTGGAAAGAAGGTTTCTGAAGAACTGCTTAGTGTTCTGTTAATTCATCTCACAGAGTTACATCTGTATTTCGTGGATCTCTTTGCTAGCCTTATTTCTGTGGAATCTGAGAACAGATATTTCGGATCCCTTTGAAGACTATAGGTCCAAAGGAAATGTCCTCCGATAACAAAGAGAAAGAAGCTTTCTGAGAAACTTCTTTGTGTTCTGTGAAATCATCTCACAGAGTTACAGCTTTCCGTTCCAGAAGCCTTTCGCTAAGACAGTTCTTGTGGTATTGGCAAAGTGATATTTGGAAGCCCCTAGAGGACTATGGTGAAAAAGGAAATATACTCAGATGAAATCTGGAAAGAAGCTTTCTGAGAAACTGCTTAGTGTTCTGTTAATTCATCTCACAGGGTTACTTCTGTATTTCGTGGATCTCTTTGCTAGCCTTATTTCTGTGGAATCTGAGAACAGATATTTCGGATCCCTTTGAAGACGATAGGGCCAAAGGAAATATCCTCCGATAACAAAGAGAAAGAAGCTTTCTGAGAAACTTCTTTGTGTTCTGTGAATTCATCTCACAGAGTTACAGCTTTCCATAGAAGAAGCCATTCGCTAAGACAGTTCTTGTGGAATTGGCAAAGTGATATTTGGATGCCCTTAGAGGGCTATGGTGAAAAAGGAAATATCCTCAGATGAAATCTGGACAGAAGCTTTCTGAGAAACTGCTTAGTGTTCTGTTAATTCATCTCACAGAGTTACATCTGTATTTCGTGGATGTCTTTGCTATCCTTATTTCTGTGGAATCTGAGAACAGATATTTCGGATCCCTTTGAAGACGATAGGGCCAAAGGAAATATCCTCCGATAACAAAGAGAAAAAAGCTTTCTGAGAAACTTCTTTGTGTTCTGTGAAATCATCTCACAGAGTTACAGCTTTCCGTTCCAGAAGCCTTTCGCTAAGACAGTTCTTGTGGTATTGGCAAAGTGATATTTGGAAGCCCCTAGAGGACTATGGTGAAAAAGGAAATATCCTCAGATGAAATCTGGAAAGAAGCTTTCTGAGAAACTGCTTAGTGTTCTGTTAATTCATCTCACAGAGTTACTTCTGTATTTCGTGGATCTCTTTGCTAGCCTTATTTCTGTGGAATCTGAGAACAGATATTTCGGATCCCTTTGAAGACGATAGGGCCAAAGGAAATATCCTCCGATAACAAAGAGAAAGAAGCTTTCTGAGAAACTTCTTTGTGTTCTGTGAAATCATCTCACAGAGTTACAGCTTTCCCCTCAAGAAGCCTTTCGCTAAGACAGTTCTTGTGGAATTCGCAAAGTGATATTTGGATGTCCATAGAGGGCTATGGTGAAAAAGGAAATATCCTATGATGAAATCTGGAAAGAAGCTTTCTGAGAAACTGCTTAGTGTTCTGTTAATTCATCTCAGAGAGATACATCTGTATTTCGTGGATCTCTTCGCTAGCCTTATTTCTGTGGAATCTGAGAAGAGATATTTCGGATCCCTCTGAAGACGATAGGGCCAAAGGAAATATCCTCCGAAACAAAGAGAAAGAAGCTTTCTGAGAAACTTCTTTGTGTTCTGTGAAATCATCTCACAGAGTTACAGCTTTCCCCTCAAGAAGCCTTTCGCTAAGACAGTTCTTGTGGAATTCGCAAAGTGATATTTGGATGCCCATAGAGGGCTATGGTGAAAAAGGAAATATCTATCCTCCGATGAAATCTGGAAATAAGCTTTCTTAGAAACTGCTTAGTGTTCTGTTAATTCATCTCAGAGAGATACATCTGTATTTCATGGATGTCTTTGCTAGCCTTATTTCTGTGGAATCTGAGAACAGATATTTCGGATCCCTTTGGAGACTATTTGGCCAAAGGAAATATCCTCCGATAATAAAGAGAAAGAAGCTTTCTGAGAAACTTCTTTGTGTTCTGTGAAATCATCTCACAGAGTTACAGCTTTCCCCTCAAGAAGCCTTTCCCTAAGACAGTTCTTGTGGAATTGGCAAAGTGATATCTGGAAGCCCATAGAGTTCTATGGTGAAAAAGGAAATATCCTCAGATGAAATCTGGAAAGAAGCTTTCTGAGAAACTGCTTAGGGTTCTGTTACTTCATCTCACACAGTTACACCTGTATTTCGTGGATGTCTTTGCTAGCCTTATATCTGTGGAATCTGAGAACAGATATTTCGGATCCCTTTGAAGAGTATATGGCCAAAGGAAATATCCTCCGATAATAAAGAGAAAGAAGCTTTCTGAGAAACTTCTTTGTGTTCTGTGAAATCATCTCACAGAGGTACAGCTTTCCCTCGAAGAAGCCATTCGCTAACACAGTTCTTGTGGAATTGGCAAAGTGATGTTTGGATGCCCATAGAGGGCTATGGTGAAAAAGGAAATATCCTCAGATGAAATCTGGAAAGAAGCTTTCTGAGAAACTGCTTAGTGTTCTGTTAATTCATCTCACAGAGTTACATCTGTACTTGGTGGATCTCTTTGCTAGCCTTATTTCTGTGGAATCTGAGAACAGATATTTCGGATCCCTTTGAAGAGTATATGGCCAAAGGAAATATCCTCCGATAATAAAGAGAAAGAAGCTTTCTGAGAAACTTCTTTGTATTCTGTGAAATCATCTCACAGAGGTACAGCTTTCCCTCGAAGAAGCCATTCGCTAACACAGTTCTTGTGGAATTGGCAAAGTGATATTTTGATGCCCATAGAGGGCTATGGTGAAAAAGCAAATATCCTCAGATGAAATCTGGAAAGAAGCTTTCTGAGAAACTGCTGAGTGTTCTGTTAATTCATCTCACAGAGTTACATCTGTACTTGGTGGATCTCTTTGCTAGCCTTATTTCTGTGGAATCTGAGAACAGATATTTCGGATCCCTTTGAAGACGATAGGGCCAAAGGAAATATCCTCCGATAACAAAGAGAAAGAAGCTTTCTGAGAAACTTCTTTGTGTTCTGTGAAATGTTCTCACAGAGTTACAGCTTTCCCCTCAAGAAGCCTTTCGCTAAGACAGTTCTTGTGGAATTCGGAAAGTGATATTTGGATGCCCATAGAGGGCTATGGTGAAAAAGGAAATATCCTCCGATGAAATCTGGAAAGAAGCTTTCTGAGAAACTGCTTAGTGTTCTGTTAATTCATCTCAGAGAGATACATCTGTATTTCGTGGATGTCTTTGCTAGCCTTATTTCTGTGGAATCTGAGAACAGATATTTCGGATCCCTTTGGAGACTATTTGGCCAAAGGAAATATCCTCCGATAATAAAGAGAAAGAATCTTTCTGAGAAACTTCTTTGTGTTCTGTGAAATCATCTCACAGAGGTACAGCTTTCCCTAGAAGAAGCCATTCGCTAGGACAGTTCTTGTGGAATTGGCAAAGTGATATTTGGAAGCCCATAGAGGGCTATGGTGAAAAAGGAAATATCCTCAGATGAAATCTGGAAAGAAGCTTTCTGAGAAACTGCTTAGTGTTCTGTTAATTCATTTCACAGAGTTACATCTGTATTTCGTGGATCTCTTTGCTAGCCTTATTTCTGTGGAATCTGAGAACAGATATTTCGGATCCCTTTGAAGACTATACGGCCTAAGGAAATATCATCCGATAACAAAGAGAAAGAAGCTTTCTGAGAAAATTCTTTGTGTTCTGTGAAATCATCTCACAGAGGTACAGCTTTCCCTAGAAGAAGCCATTCGCTAGGACAGTTCTTGTGGAATTGGCAAAGTGATATTTGGAAGCCCATAGAGGGCTATAGTGAAAAAGGAAATATCCTCAGATGAAATCTGGAAGGAAGCTTTCTGAGAAACTGCTTAGTTTTCTGTTAATTCATCTCACAGAGTTACATCTGTATTTCGTGGATCTCTTTGCTAGCCTTATTTCTGTGGAATCTGAGAACAGATATTTCGGATCCCTTTGAAGACTATAGGACCAAAGGAAATATCCACCGATAACAAAGAGAAAGAAGCTTTCTGAGAAACTTCTTTGTGTTCTGTGAAATCATCTCACAGAGTTACAGCTTTCCCCTCAAGAAGCCTTTCGCTAAGACAGTTTTTGTGGAATTGTCAAAGTGATATTTGGAAGCCCTTAGAGGGCTATGGTGAAAAAGGAAATATCCTCAGATGGAATCTGGAAAGAAGGTTTCTGAAGAACTGCTTAGTGTTCTGTTAATTAATCTCACAGAGTTACATGTGTATTTCGTGGATCTCTTTGCTAGCCTTATTTCTGTGGAATCTGAGAACAGATATTTCGGATCCCTTTGAAGACTATAGGGCCAAAGGAAATATCCACCGATAACAAAGAGAAAGAAGCTTTCTGAGAAACTTCTTTGTGTTCTGTGAAATCATCTCACAGAGTTACAGCTTTCCCCTCAAGAAGCCTTTCGCTAAGACAGTTCTTGTTATAGGCAAAGTGATATTTGGATGCCCATAGAGGGCTATGGTGAAAAAGGAAATATCCTCAGATGAAATCTGGAAAGAAGCTTTCTGAGAAACTGCTTAGGGTTCTGTTAATTCATCTCAGAGAGTTACATCTGTATTTCGTGGATGTCTTTGCTGGCCTTATTTCTGTGGAATCTGAGAACAGATATTTCGGATCCCTTTGAAGACTATAGGGTCAAAGGAAATATCCTCCGATAACAAAGAGAAAGAAGCTTTCTGAGAAACTTCTTTGTGTTCTGTGAAATCATCTCACAGCGTTACAGCTTTCCCCTCAAGAAGCCTTTAGCTAAGACAGTTCTTGTGGAATTGGCAAAGTGATATTTGGAAGCCCATAGAGGGCTATGGTGAAAAAGGAAGTATCCTGAGATGAAATCTGGAAAGAAGCTTTCTGAGAAACTGCGTAGTGTTCTGTTAATTCATCTCACAGACTTACATCTGTATTTCGTGGATCTCTTTGCTAGCCTTATTTCTGTGGAATCTGAGAACAGATATTTCGGATCCCATTGAAGACTATATGGCCAAAGGAAATATCCTCCGATAACAAAGAGAAAGAAGCTTTCTGATAAACTTCTTTGTGTTCTGTGAAATCATCTCACAGAGTTACAGCATTCCCCTCAAGAAGCCTTTCGCTAAGAGAGTTTTTGTGGAATTGGCATAGTGATATTTGGAAGCCCATAGAAGTCTACGGTGAAAAAGGAAATATGCTCAGATGAAATCTGGAAAGAAGCTTTCTGAAGAACTGCTTTGTGTTCTGTTAATTCATCTCATAGAGTTACATCTGTATTTCGTGGATCTCTTTGCTAGCCTTATTTCTGTGGAATCTGAGAACAGATATTTCGGATCCCTTTGAAGACTATAGGGCCAAAGGAAATATCCACCGATAACAAAGAGAAAGAAGCTTTCTGAGAAACTTCTTTCTGTTCTGTGAAATCAACTCACAGAGTTACAGCATTCCCCTCAAGAAGCCTTTCGCTAAGACAGTTCTTGTGGAATTGGCAAAGTGATATTTGGAAGCCCATAGAGGGCTATGGTGAAATAGGAAATATCCTGAGATGAAATCTGTAAAGAAGCTTTCTGAGAGACTGATTAGTGTTCTGTTAATTCATCTCACAGAGTTACATCTGTATTTCGTGGATCTCTTTGCTAGCCTTATTTCTGTGGAATCTGAGAACAGATATTTTGGATCCCTTTGAAGACTATAGGGCCAAAGGAAATATCCTCCGAAAACAAAGAGAAAGAAGCATTCTGAGAAACTTCTTTGTGTTCTGTGAAATCATTTCACAGAGTTACTGCTTTCCCCTCCAGAAGCCTTTCGCTAAGACAGTTCTTCTGGAATTGGCAAAGTGATATTTGGAAGCCTTTAGTCGGCTATGGTGAAAAAGGAAATATCCTCAGATGAAAACTGGAAAGAAGCTTTCTGAGAAACTGCTTAGAGTTCTGTTAATTCATCTCACAGAGTTACATCTGTACTTCGTGGATCTCTTTGCTAGCCTTATTTCTGTGGAATCTGAGAACAGATATTTCAGATTCCTTTGAAGACTATAGGGCCAAAGGAAATATCCCCCGATAACAAAGACAAAGAAGCTTTCTGAGAAAATTCTTTGTGTTCTGGGAAATCATCTCACGGAGTTACAGCTTTCCCCTCAACAAGCCTTTCGCTAAGCCAGTTCTTATGGAATTGGCAAAGTGATATTGGGAAGCCCATAGACGGCTATGGTGAAAAAGGAAATATCCTCAATTGAAATATGGAAAGAAGCTTTCTGAGAAACTGCTGCGTGTTCTGCTAATTCATCTCACAGAGTTACATCTGTATTTCGTGGATCTCTTTGCTAGCCTTATTTCTGTGGAATCTGAGAAGAGATATTTCGGATAACTTTGAAGACTATAGTGCCAAAGGGAATATCCTCCGATAACAAAGATAAAGAAGCTTTCTGAGAAACTTCTTTGTGTTCTGTGAAATCATCTCAGAGAGTTACAGCTTTCCCCTCAAGAAGCCTTTCGCCAAGACAGTTCTTGTGGAATTGTCAAAGTGATATTTGGAAGCCCTAGAGGGCTATGGTGAAAAAGGAAATATCCTCAGATGAAATCTGGAAAGAAGGTTTCTGAAGAACTGCTTAGTGTTCTGTTAATTCATCTCACAGAGTTACATCTGTATGTCGTGGATCTCTTTGCTAGCCTTATTTCTGTGGAATCTGAGAACAGATATTTCGGATCCCATTGAAGACTATATGGCCAAAGGATATATCCTCCGATACAAAGAGAAAGAAGCTTTTTGAGAAACTTCTTTGTGTTCTGTGAAATCATCTCACAGAGTTACAGCTTTCCCCTCAACAAGCCTTTCGATAAAACAGTTCTTGTGGAATTGGAAAAGTGATATTTGGAAGCCCATAGAGGACTTTGGTGAAAAAGGAAATATCTTCAGATTAAATCTGGAAAGAAGCTTTCTGAGAAACTGCTTAGTGTTCTGTTAATTCATCTCACAGAGTTACATCTGTATTTCGTGGATCTCTTTACTAGCTTAATTTCTGTGGAATCTGAGAACAGATATTTCGGATCCCTTTGAAGACGATAGGGCCAAAGGAAATATCCTCGGATAACAAAGAGAAAGAAGCTTTCTGAGAAACTTCTTTGTGTTCTGTGAAATCATCTCACAGAGTTACAGCTTTCCCCTCAAGAAGCCTTTCGCTAAGACAGTTCTTGTGTAATTGGCAAAGTGATATTTGGAAGACCATAGAAGGCTATGGTGAAAAAGGAAATATCCTCAGATGAAATCTGGAAAGAAACTTTCTGAAGAACTGCTTAGTGTTCTGTTAATTCATCTCACAGAGTTATATCTGTATTTCATGGATCTCTTTGCTAGCCTTATTTCTGTGGAATCTGAGAACAGATATTTCGGATCTCTTTGAAGACTATAGGACCAAAGGAAATATCCACCGATAACAAAGAGAAAGAAGCTTTCTGAGAAACTTCTTTGTGTTCTGTGAAATCATCTCACAGAGTTACAGCTTTCCCCTCAAGAAGCCTTTCGCTAAGACAGTTTTTGTGGAATTGTCAAAGTGATATTTGGAAGCCCTTAGAGGGCTATGGTGAAAAAGGAATTATCCTCAGATGAAATCTGGAAAGAAGGTTTCTGAAGAACTGCTTAGTGTTCTGTTAATTCATCTCACAGAGTTACATCTGTATTTCGTGGATCTCTTTGCTAGCCTTATTTCTGTGGAATCTGAGAACAGATATTTCGGATCCCTTTGAAGACTATAGGGCCAAAGGAAATATCTACCGATAACAAAGAGAAAGAAGCTTTCTGAGAAACTTCTTTGTGTTCTGTGAAATCATCTCACAGAGTTACAGCTTTCCCCTCAAGAAGCCTTTCGCTAAGACAGTTCTTGTTATAGGCAAAGTGATATTTGGATGCCCATAGAGGGCTATGGTGAAAAAGGAAATATCCTCAGATGAAATCTGGAAATAAGCTTTCTGAGAAACTGCTTAGTGTTCTGTTAATTCATCTCACAGAGTTATATCTGTATTTCGTGGTTCTCTTTGCTAGCCTTATTTCTGTGGAATCTGAGAACAGATATTTCGGATCCCTTTGAAGACTATAGGACCAAAGGAAATATCCACCGATAACAAAGAGAAAGAAGCTTTCTGAGAAACTTCTTTGTGTTCTGTGAAATCATCTCACAGAGTTACAGCTTTCCCCTCAAGAAGCCTTTCGCTAAGACAGTTCTTGTGGAATTGTCAAAGTGATATTTGGAAGCCCTTAGAGGGCTATGGTGAAAAAGGAATTATCCTCAGATGAAATCTGGAAAGAAGGTTTCTGAAGAACTGCTTAGTGTTCTTTTAATTCATCTCACAGAGTTACATCTGTATTTCGTGGATGTCTTTGCTAGCCTTATTTCTGTGGAATCTGAGAACAGATATTTCGGATCCCTTTGAAGACGATAGGGCCAAAGGAAATATCCTCCGATAACAAAATAAAGAAGCTTTCTGAGAAACTTCTTTGTGTTCTGTGAAATCATCTCACAGAGTTACAGCTTTCCCCTCAATAAGCCTTTCACTAAGACAGTTCTTGTGGAATTGGCAAAGTGATATTTGGAAGCCCTTAGATTGCTATGGTGAAAAAGGAAATATCCTCAGATGAAATGTGGAAAGAAGCTTTCTGAAGAACTGCTTAGTGTTCTGTTAATTCATCTCACAGACTTACATCTGTATTTCGTGGATCTCTTTGCTAGCCTTATTTCTGTGGAATCTGAGATCAGATATTTCGGATCCCTTTGAAGACGATAGGGCCAAAGGAAATATCCTCCGATAACAAAGACACAGAAGCTTTCTGAGAAACTTCTTTGTGTTCTGTAAAATCACCTCACAGAGTTACAGCTTTCCCCTCAAGAAGCCTTTCGCCAAGACAGTTCTTGTGGAATTGGCAAAGAGATATTTGGAAGCCTATGGAGGCCTATGGTGAAAAAGGAAATATCCTCAGATGAAATCTGGAAAGAAGCTTTCTGAGAAACTGCTTAGTGTTCTGTTAATTCATCTCACAGAGTTACATCTGTATTTCGTGGATGTCTTTGCTAGCCTTATTTCTGTGGAATCTGAGAAGAGATATTTCGGATCCCTTTGAAGACGATAGGGCCAAAGGAAATATCCTCCGATAACAAAGAGGAAGAAGCTTTCTGAGAAACTTCTTTGTGTTCTGTGAAATCATCTCACAGAGATACAGCTTTCCCCTCAAGAAGCCTTTCGCTATGACAGTTCTTGTGAAATTGGCAAAGTGATATTTCGATGCCCATAGAGGGCTATGGTGAAAAAGGACATATCCTCAGATGAAATCTGGAAAGAAGCTTTATGAGAAACTGCTTAGTGTTCTGTTAATTCATCTCACAGAGTTACATCTGTATTTCGTGGATGTCTTTGCTAGCCTTATTTCTGTGGAGTCTGAGAACAGATATTTCGGATCCCTTTGAAGACGATAGGGCCAAAGGAAATATCCTCCGATAACAAAGAGAAAGAAGCTTTCTGAGAAACTTCTATGTGTTCTGTGAAATCATCTCACAGAGTTACAGCTTTCCCCTCAAGAAGCCTTTCTCTAAGACAGTTCTTGTGGAATTGGCAAAGTTATATTTGGAAGCCCATAGAGGGCTATGGTGAAAAAGGAAATATCCTCAGATGAAATCTGGAAAGAAGCTTTCTGAAGAACTGCTTAGTGTTCTGTTAATTCATCTCACAGACTTACATCTGTATTTCGTGGATCTCTTTGCTAGCCTTATTTCTGTGGAATCTGAGATCAGATATTTCGGATCCCTTTGAAGACGATAGGGCCAAAGGAAATATCCTCCGATAACAAAGACAAAGAAGCTTTCTGAGAAACTTCTTTGTGTTCTGTAAAATCACCTCACAGAGTTACAGCTTTCCCCTCAAGAAGCCTTTCGCCAAGACAGTTCTTGTGGAATTGGCAAAGAGATATTTGGAAGCCTATGGAGGCCTATGGTGAAAAAGGAAATATCCTCAGATGAAATCTGGAAAGAAGCTTTCTGAGAAACTGCTTAGTGTTCTGTTAATTCATCTCACAGAGTTACATCTGTATTTCGTGGATGTCTTTGCTAGCCTTATTTCTGTGGAATTTGAGAACAGATATTTCCGATCCCTTTGAAGACGATAGGACCAAAGGAAATATCCTCCGACAACAAAGAGAAAGAAGCTTTCTGAGAAACTTCTTTGTGTTCTGTGAAATCATCTCACAGAGTTACAGCTTTCCCCTCAAGAAGCCTTTCGCTATGACAGTTCTTGTGAAATTGGCAAAGTGATATTTCGATGCCCATAGAGGGCTATGGTGAAAAAGGAAATATCCTCAGATGAAATCTGGAAAGAAGCTTTATGAGAAACTGCTTAGTGTTCTGTTAATTCATCTCACAGAGTTACATCTGTACTTCGTGGATCTCTTTGCTAGCCTTATTTCTGTGGAATCTGAGAACAGATATTTCAGATTCCTTTGAAGACTATAGGGCCAAAGGAAATATCCCCCGATAACAAAGACAAAGAAGCTTTCTGAGAAAATTCTTTGTGTTCTGGGAAATCATCTCACGGAGTTACAGCTTTCCCCTCAACAAGCCTTTCGCTAAGGCAGTTCTTATGGAATTGGCAAAGTGATATTGGGAAGCCCATAGACGGCTATGGTGAAAAAGGAAATATCCTCAATTGAAATATGGAAAGAAGCTTTCTGAGAAACTGCTGCGTGTTCTGCTAATTCATCTCACAGAGTTACATCTGTATTTCGTGGATCTCTTTGCTAGCCTTATTTCTGTGGAATCTGAGAAGAGATATTTCGGATAACTTTGAAGACTATAGTGCCAAAGGGAATATCCTCCGATAACAAAGATAAAGAAGCTTTCTGAGAAACTTCTTTGTGTTCTGTGAAATCATCTCAGAGAGTTACAGCTTTCCCCTCAAGAAGCCTTTCGCCAAGACAGTTCTTGTGGAATTGTCAAAGTGATATTTGGAAGCCCTAGAGGGCTATGGTGAAAAAGGAAATATCCTCAGATGAAATCTGGAAAGAAGGTTTCTGAAGAACTGCTTAGTGTTCTGTTAATTCATCTCACAGAGTTACATCTGTATGTCGTGGATCTCTTTGCTAGCCTTATTTCTGTGGAATCTGAGAACAGATATTTCGGATCCCATTGAAGACTATATGGCCAAAGGATATATCCTCCGATACAAAGAGAAAGAAGCTTTTTGAGAAACTTCTTTGTGTTCTGTGAAATCATCTCACAGAGTTACAGCTTTCCCCTCAACAAGCCTTTCGATAAAACAGTTCTTGTGGAATTGGAAAAGTGATATTTGGAAGCCCATAGAGGACTTTGGTGAAAAAGGAAATATCTTCAGATTAAATCTGGAAAGAAGCTTTCTGAGAAACTGCTTAGTGTTCTGTTAATTCATCTCACAGAGTTACATCTGTATTTCGTGGATCTCTTTACTAGCTTAATTTCTGTGGAATCTGAGAACAGATATTTCGGATCCCTTTGAAGACGATAGGGCCAAAGGAAATATCCTCGGATAACAAAGAGAAAGAAGCTTTCTGAGAAACTTCTTTGTGTTCTGTGAAATCATCTCACAGAGTTACAGCTTTCCCCTCAAGAAGCCTTTCGCTAAGACAGTTCTTGTGTAATTGGCAAAGTGATATTTGGAAGACCATAGAAGGCTATGGTGAAAAAGGAAATATCCTCAGATGAAATCTGGAAAGAAACTTTCTGAAGAACTGCTTAGTGTTCTGTTAATTCATCTCACAGAGTTATATCTGTATTTCATGGATCTCTTTGCTAGCCTTATTTCTGTGGAATCTGAGAACAGATATTTCGGATCTCTTTGAAGACTATAGGACCAAAGGAAATATCCACCGATAACAAAGAGAAAGAAGCTTTCTGAGAAACTTCTTTGTGTTCTGTGAAATCATCTCACAGAGTTACAGCTTTCCCCTCAAGAAGCCTTTCGCTAAGACAGTTTTTGTGGAATTGTCAAAGTGATATTTGGAAGCCCTTAGAGGGCTATGGTGAAAAAGGAATTATCCTCAGATGAAATCTGGAAAGAAGGTTTCTGAAGAACTGCTTAGTGTTCTGTTAATTCATCTCACAGAGTTACATCTGTATTTCGTGGATCTCTTTGCTAGCCTTATTTCTGTGGAATCTGAGAACAGATATTTCGGATCCCTTTGAAGACTATAGGGCCAAAGGAAATATCTACCGATAACAAAGAGAAAGAAGCTTTCTGAGAAACTTCTTTGTGTTCTGTGAAATCATCTCACAGAGTTACAGCTTTCCCCTCAAGAAGCCTTTCGCTAAGACAGTTCTTGTTATAGGCAAAGTGATATTTGGATGCCCATAGAGGGCTATGGTGAAAAAGGAAATATCCTCAGATGAAATCTGGAAATAAGCTTTCTGAGAAACTGCTTAGTGTTCTGTTAATTCATCTCACAGAGTTATATCTGTATTTCGTGGTTCTCTTTGCTAGCCTTATTTCTGTGGAATCTGAGAACAGATATTTCGGATCCCTTTGAAGACTATAGGACCAAAGGAAATATCCACCGATAACAAAGAGAAAGAAGCTTTCTGAGAAACTTCTTTGTGTTCTGTGAAATCATCTCACAGAGTTACAGCTTTCCCCTCAAGAAGCCTTTCGCTAAGACAGTTCTTGTGGAATTGTCAAAGTGATATTTGGAAGCCCTTAGAGGGCTATGGTGAAAAAGGAATTATCCTCAGATGAAATCTGGAAAGAAGGTTTCTGAAGAACTGCTTAGTGTTCTTTTAATTCATCTCACAGAGTTACATCTGTATTTCGTGGATGTCTTTGCTAGCCTTATTTCTGTGGAATCTGAGAACAGATATTTCGGATCCCTTTGAAGACGATAGGGCCAAAGGAAATATCCTCCGATAACAAAATAAAGAAGCTTTCTGAGAAACTTCTTTGTGTTCTGTGAAATCATCTCACAGAGTTACAGCTTTCCCCTCAATAAGCCTTTCACTAAGACAGTTCTTGTGGAATTGGCAAAGTGATATTTGGAAGCCCTTAGATTGCTATGGTGAAAAAGGAAATATCCTCAGATGAAATGTGGAAAGAAGCTTTCTGAAGAACTGCTTAGTGTTCTGTTAATTCATCTCACAGACTTACATCTGTATTTCGTGGATCTCTTTGCTAGCCTTATTTCT